>NC_040905.2:111678754-111990401 GCF_004126475.2 Phyllostomus discolor | reverse complement strand
CTGCCTTTTTGAGGCTAGGAGAAGTCTTTCTCTATTAAGGGTTATTACTGTCATTGTGTATTTCACACAGATGACTAAAGCCAGAAGGGTGACCCCTGGAAGTGACTGTGTGATCCTTTCTTCACCCAGACAAGTGCCCTTCTTAGAGGTGGGGAGCATCACTGGCTGGTGAGGGGCTCTCTGGGACCAACCAGAAAGATGTGGCTTCTCGCCCACCACCCTGCTGAAGTTGCTTTCCCGTGCAGGGCCTGTGAAATGGCCCTAAGAGAGAGGCTGAGGCCCAGATGTGTGTCTGAGGGTTCACCTCTCTGAGAATCTCAGGACACCCAGCTTTGTCCCAGCCTGCTACTAGCCCTGGGTGTGGGGGACCACAGCTCCTTCAAGGCCCTTGGGACACACCTGCCCAGGGTTTCCCAGGTGGATGCCTCAGCCTCACCCTGGAGAATGCTAGTTTGGGTATGACCAGGCAGGGACTCCCGTTGTCAACCAGGACTGCTAGTGCTTTATTGATCAGCCAGGGCTGGGGCAATTGCTTAGGTGCTGGGACATAGAAGGGCTTGCTGGGGGAGTGGGGGGTCTCATGCAGGGGTATAGCCTAGAGTAGACCCAGTTTTCTCTCCTGGCCCCCACATAGCCCCATAAGCCTCTGCTGTCTGTAAACAAATAAAAATGCCATCTTAGGTCTTCACAAGAGGGCAGGGGGTGAAGCTGGTTAGGGATAGAGCAGCAGGGTGGGAACGCCTGGTAACAACTCCCGGAAAAAGTCAACAATGCTTTCCAATGGCCCCTTGAACTTTGTAGGCATTAACATTTGTCACTTGAAATTATTATCTTAACCTTGTGAGAGAGATCCATAGATCTCTATTAGCCAAATGAGGAAATTGAAGCTCAGGATGGAAAAGAGCCTGCTGTGGGTGGCGTGGTGGTGTTTGATGGCCAGTTTCCCAGCCTGGAACGAGAAGGGGCCCTGCCCCTGAGGGGAGCCTGAATTGGCCTTGGCAGCTGTGCACACCAGGCCCTAAACACCCATCCTTTCCCTGTGCTGATCCTCCTGGCCTCCGCCCCAGACCTGTCCATGTGGGAGGCAAGGTCTAGCCCAGATCTGCAGGGGTCCCTGGCCCTTTTTTCCCTTGTAGGGAACCCCTGGGAGCTTCCACACAGCTAGTCCCCAGGGAGCCCCAGAAGTCTGACTGTCCTGCCTGGGATGTCTCTCCAAGCTCCCTCAGGCTGGGCAGTGGAGGCCCTGGATCTGAGCATCTTGATGGGGAGAGCTCTGGCCTTCCACGCCCCCTCCCAGACGAGATGAATGGTTCTGGTTAAGTAGTGGCCAGGCTAGGGGGGGCCTGGGGGAGCACAGAGATGGGAAGTGAGTCTAATGGGGGAGCTTCCTATCTTTTCCAGATGCCCCTGGTGGGGGATGGGAAAGGGCTGAGAATCTTCCAGGCCATGACTAGGGTTGGCTGGTGTCTCCTCAGGGCCTTTGTCTACACTGCCTAAGAAGCCAGGTAGTACCTGCCACAGGGGGGTGCTGGATATTTCAGTGTGACTTTTGCACATGTACTCCTGCCTTGGCAGATGGCTGCCTGGGAAGGGGACTCAGACTCAGCCTCCTACCCCCTCCTCCAATCATGGCCAAGAGAGGGTAGGGAGACTTCAGAGGCCCCAGGGGTTGCTGAGCTGCCCAAGTCAGCACTGGACACCTCTAGGAAAACAATCCTGCGGCTGACAAAGGGTCTCCACAATTTGCATAATGCACGCACTGGCCAGTGCCCCACTGGGACTCTGGGAGTAAGTACGCTACCTATGGGCTGTAGTTGAGGGAGACTAAGGCTTAGATTTGAGGGGTTTGCTTATAGGGTCACTTAGGGTCAGAGAAGGATTGGGACTGGAGCCTAGGGCTATCTGATCTTGGCCCCTGAAATGTCAATTCAGTCCAGGAATCCCCCCAGCTCCATTCCTCCCCACCCCACCCCCATCCACTGCTGGGGCATGGCACGGGGGACAGCTGTGTCTGGGAAAGCCTCCTTCCTTACCCATGTGTGCACCTAGGTCTGGCTGGGAAGTCTTCTGGGCCACTTTCTCCTGCATCCAGAGCCCCCCAACCCTACCCTTCCAGGCTTACTGACCCCAGCTGTGATGTCCTCCTACCCCAAGTCTGTGGGTCCCTCCATTGTTCTGTCTGCCAGCCACACCCTCCTCCAGTCCAAGCCCCCAGCACCACCTCTGGTCACCTAGTGGTCACCATGCGTGGTCCTGTGAACCCTGGGCCCCAAGGGCCAGAAGCAGGGAGGCCTGGTATGGTGTTCCCTGTTGGGTTTGGAGGCTACCCCTGGCTTTTGGACTTGCTTTGCTGCCTGGAGTGGACAAGCAGGGGAGGGTGGGATGGCTGGTAAGAAGGGCATGGGGTGGAGTCCAGAGTTTATGCAGGAGCCCCTGCTGGGCCTGGTCTTGTACTGCTGTTCTGGGGTAGGCTCTGTGTCACTGCTGGATGTAAGCAGCAAGAGATGAAGCTAGGGGAACTGGGTCCTTCTGGTTATCCCAACTGACTAGAGCAATTCTGGCTACCCCACCCTAGTCCTGCTCCTTGGTCCCTTGCCCTAGACAGGGAGGAGGAGGCTCAGGCCCTGCCTCTTACCTTAACCTTGGGTAAGCCACTTCCTTCTTTGGGCTGTAAGCCCCTCCCTGCCTGCCCACCCTACCTGTCTGGTGGCACCACAGATAGATTAATTTACTCGGCAACATTCACTGAGGTCCCGGTGTCAGGAAAAAGTGAAAGGCAGAGGTGCTGTTAGGGGCGTGGTCAGGATGCTTGAGCTCCAGTCCCATTCTGGGCCAACCCCCTCCTTTCTTGGATGGGAAACTGAGGCCCAGAGCTGGCCCACATCACACCGGGGAAGGCCTGGTTTCTGGCTCTGAGCCCCAGCACTTGGCATCGCTGCCCAGTCTGTGTTGGTGGAAGGAGCGAGCTGTGTGGGGGCTGTGGGAGAGGAGGCAGTGGTCTGCTCCATGAGGCCTCCTCCTTTTCAACACCCCCTGAAGGCTCAGAACTGCCTGGAGCTCCAGAGACATCCCTGCCTGCCCTTCTTGGAAAGAGGCTCAGAATGTCAGGTGTAGAAAGTGAGTACCTGGGGCAGTGAATATGCTACTGTGTCCAGGGCTGGGCACTTAGGGCATGCTCAAGCGCTGGGGACATTGTGGCGTTAGTGATATATTAGAGAGGATCTGGACCCAGGGTGAGTGTGGCCAGCAGCACAGGGCTGTTGCAGGGCTAGGGAGGCTGCCCTTGGCAGTGTGGAGACAGAGCCCCTGCTCAGCTCTTAGGCACCTGGAAGAACTGCTCCTGTGCAGCTGCAAGAGGTGAATCAGGGAAGATTTGCTGAAGGAGGGGAAGTAGGAGGGAAGCGGCAGCTGGAGGGGATTATGGGGACATGGAAGGTTGTAAAGCAGGAGCTAGCACCTAAGAGGTAAGCCCCAGGCTCACGGGAGCCAGGAAATCTTGAGAAAGGAGGTGCTGCAGGGGAAGTCTGGGCTGGAAAGGATGGTGGCACTCTCTGTGCAGAGTACTCTGTGCCTCCCAGTGCCCCCCAGGTCCTGGCCCAGCCTCCCCCTTGGGCCTCCTCTACTGGATGACAGAGAGTTTAGTTGCGGGCTGGTCGGGGGCCAAACCCCCAGGCCTCTGCAGCATTGGGCCTAGAAAGAGTGTGGGTTTTGACCTGGCGGTGAATCCCGACTGCTACTTAAAGTACCGTCTTGGTGACCTTGGCAGGTGACTGATCTGCGCTGAGCCTCACTGTCCTCATCTGGAAGGTGGGGAGAATCACACCTAATTGTCAGGGTGGTGAGGATGAATGGCGATGGTGAGCAGGAGGCAGGCTGGCCAGCGCAGCCTGCAGAACTCGTTAGGTCCCAACGCTCCCGCTTCCTCCTGCTTCACCCGAAGTCCATGTGGCCTACTCAGGTCTGCCCCCCACACTCGCAGGAGCAGCTCACCCCTAAACACTGTTTCTCTGTTGCCAGTGGTTCCCCCACTGAAGTCTGGATGCCCTTCATTCTCACTTATCTGTGGGCCCCCCCCACCCCCGAGAATGGAGTGGAGGGCCTGGTGTTGGAGTGCATAACTGAGAAATGGGGTAAATGAGGCTGGGAGGGAAAGGCCAAAGTCCAGAGCCTGCCTTGCCCACCTCCCTTCCTGCTGGGACTTGGCAAATGCTATTCATTGGGCCTGGTGCTGGTCCTGTGGTGATGGGAGGGGTGGGCCCCAGGCCTCATCCTGGCTCCCCACCATAAGCTAAGATGCCTGGGTCCTGGGTTCCCAACTTTGATGCTACTTACCTGCCATGTCCTGTGTCCCCTGTATGTTCACAGCTGTGATACATAGGCATGTGCCTGTATGTCTGGGGGTGCTGTGAGTGCCCGTCCCTGTCCTGTGGGACACTGGCCAGTGCCTTTGCTGGCCCCAGAGAGCTCTGGAGGAGTGCCCAGCCCTGCTGCCCACCAAGAGTGGCAGTGCTGCTTGGCAGGTCCTGGGCTGCCTGTGTCTAGGCCTTGCTGGGTGTGTGTCCTGTCTGGCTCCCCAGTGTGGGCCCCTCCCAGGGATTTGGGCAGCTTGGGCCCAGCCCTTCCCTCCTAGCTCGCTGGCTGGTGGGTGGGTAGGTGGGCGGGTTGCCTGGCGTGGGGGCTGCTTGGCGGGCTCCCCTCTGGCTGAGGCCCAGGTGCAGGCAGTGCTCACAGCACCTCCCCCCCAAGCTGGGCAGACAGGAAAATACCAGACATAGTTGTGCAAAGGTGGCTGCAGGCGGGCAGGCAGCAAGGGGTGGGGGCTGCACTAGGCGCCTCGAGCCACCAGGGCTAGAAGAGACTTCTGTGCCAGGCTGGGCCCTGCAGCGGGATGGGCACACACATCTACGTGAGTGTGCATCTGCAGGCTAGGGCCCACGTGTGAGCTGCTGTCCCCAGCCTGGTGGCACCCTGCTGGCGTTGGGGAAGGAAGTACATCTGGGGAGCCCGGGGTGAGGGGTGTGGGGGAAGCCAGCTGCATGCCTTCCACCTTCACCGCTGCCTGAACTCTCTGGGTGACTTTGGCAGGGCAAGTTACTATGGAGTACCTTCAGCCTGGGGCCACGTACAAGAATCCTCAGGGCTACCAGTTGCTGGTGCCTCCTGTGTGCCTGGTGATCCGGCATGGTATTATGGTGCCTGTTACGGCCAAGGAAACTAAGGCTGAGAGGGAGCAACAGGGACCCATCTGAGGCCCCACAGCCAGGGGTGGGGCACAGAGGACTGGAACCAGGTAGCCTGGTTCTGGATAGCACTCTCTAAACATGCCTATGCAGTTGCTGCCCAGCTGGGGGCCTTTCTGAGGCCCCCATAGCCCAAGAGCTAAGCCCTGGCTGGGTCACCTGGGGGTATTTGTACTCCAGGGTGAGGTCTGCCTTACCAGAGGATCTGGGAAGGCCCAGGGTGCTGGCTGAGCACCCGTCTGTGATAGGGGAGGGGCCAGGCTTCAGAGCAAGAGGTTCCCAGGGAAGGCGAACCCCATGCTCTTCCAGGAAGTGCTGCCTGCCCTGGCCCCTCTCCTGGGACCTGCTGGGCAGAGGCCTCAGGATAAGCCCCTCCCTTTCATCCTGGGAGGAGGTTTGCTCCTTCCAGGACTGCTCAGAGCCTCTCCAGGGCCTCCTGGCGTTCTTTCCTTGATGCAGTCAGACTCTGGAAGGTGACTGGTCAGCAGCTCTGGTCATTCCACAGGACAGCAGAGGCCTGGGGCTCTTGAGGGGCACACACTTGTTTAGTTGCCCTAAACTGAAGCCCACACGCTCCCAGACGAGTGTGAAACTAGAGTGTCTGTGGGTGCAGCAGGAAAGGCCTGTCCCCCGTTCAGCTGTCCTCACTTTCTAGACTGGCCGAAGGCTGCAGAACTCTGCGATGGTGATGCTTGATTCAAGAACTGTGATTAAGTACCTACTATGCACCCAGTACTGTTCTAGGTGCTGAGTATTACATATCAGTGGAAACACTAAGCAATCATTGGATTTGCACGGTTACACTGATTTCTCCCAGGAACCCCATGGGAGTAGCTTATTACTATTACTATCATCCCATTTTAGAGATGAGGACCCTGAGGTGACTTGCCTTAAGTCACATGGGTAGGAAGTGGCAGAGCCACGCTGGAGACTCGGGTATTCCACCCCATACTTACAGCCCTAAGTATGCTCTGCTGCCTGATCAGGGAGCGGGGCCAGGAGAGGATGAGGCCTGCTCCTGCCCCTCTAGCCCGGGCTGCTTGCTGCCCTGGAGGGTGGAGCTCTTAGGTAGGGCGGAGCCACAGTGGTTCCCAGGAATGCAGGACTGTGGGGCCCTACCTTTGGCAGCATAACTGCCTGCAGTTCACCAAGCTTCCCTGTGACTACCACCCTAGTAGGCCTCTCCAGCACCCACCCACTGCCTGTGCCCCTTTTAGGCTCTGCACCTAGCTCCGGTAAACCCCTGGGCAGGGAGAGGAGCCCTTTTCCTTGTCCCTCCCCACAGCCACTGGCACAACAGGGGCTAATGATGGACACAGCTTCTGGACTCACCTGGGCTTAAAACCCAGCTCTGGCACAGAGAAGCTGTGTGACCCTGGACAGTTCACTTAATCTCCCCAAGCCTTCATTTTTGCATCTGTAAAATGGGGAGGAAGGAGCACTTGCCTTAACAGGTGCTAGCCTGCTCCTTGATTATCAGCAGCGGGCTGCTGGTCCTGTTATTCTATAACATTCACCCATGATTTCCAATCCCAGGCTTGCTACCCACTGTGCAACCTGGGCCAGTTTCCCTGTGGTAAGAGCAGCATGTTGACAGACACCAGGGCACCCATGGAGCACAGGGGAGGCCAGGGACTTGCTTTCCCTTTCCAGTCTGTGTCAAGCAAGCCACATAGGCTTTTGAGAGTTGCATCTTGGTCCTAAGCTGGATGAGCCACGGCTGATCAAAGGGTAGTTTCAGGGCTACTCTGGGAATAAGGGGTGCCCCTCACGTTGCTCTTGACAACACCCTAAGGTGGTGGTCAGGCACCTGACTGTGCTCCTGTGGGGTAGGCTGGGAGAGTGCCCATCTTACAGACCCTCCCCCCCCCACCTGCCCAGGAGACCCTGAGTGCTTCTCCGGGTGGATGTGCAGAGCCCCTCTCCACCTCCACAGGACTGCTGCAGGCTTAGGGTTAGCTCACCGCAGGGAGGGAGAGGTTTTATCCAGAGCAGATTCTGGCCTACTATTAGCCTGGTGATGTGTTCAGTTTCCCTACCTGCACAGCAGGGGGAATGACTGCGTTTACCCACAGCAGGGTTTTAGAAGGTTCAGAGAATTCATGGACAGTGTATAAAACGTAGGTGTTTAAGGAAGGTCGACCCATTCCCCACTCCAGCCACAGGGTCCTGGCACAGACTGTGCTTTTTGGGGGCTCCAGTTTCTTCCTGTGTGTAGGCTGCCTGGTGCTCCGCTGCCTGGAGGGCAAGGCGGGAGGAGGGAGGAGCCGCCAGGTAGGGCAGGCCAAGGTGGGGGTGGAGGGCCCTGCAGCTAGGGGCTTTGCTCGCCCACAGGCAGCACACAATAGCAACCATTATCTAAGGCTCAGCCCCCAGGGAGGATGCGGGGGCAGGGGGGGGGGCAAGGGTAGCCTGAGGGCCAGCATGGCCCACCCCCAGGGTGACCCCCGCCCAGCCCCACCACCTCGGTGGTCTCCGAGGGGCCCTCGTTCCCTTCATTCTAATTAGTTCCTTTCGCCGCCGGAGCACGACCACCTTGGCGTTGCCTGCTGGCCCACCCAAAGCCCCACAACTATCACCTCTCAGCCAGCCAGCCAGCCTGCGGGAAACTGAGCCGGGAATTCCGCAGCGGAGATCCCGGGGGAAGGGACTCCACGCTGCACCCGGGGTACCGGGGTACAGGAGACTCCGTGGCTCCTGCCTATTGCGGGCATTACCTCTGGTTAAGAAACTTGTTTGCACCCTCAGAGCACACGACAGCCGTCCTTCCGAGCGTCTCCGCCCTCCCCACCTTCCCGGTTGTCCTGGGCCATAAATCAGGTGCTGGCCTCCGATAGTTGTCAGAGTGCCAGACCCAGGGTTCCAGGCCGGCTGTCCCCTCAGCCTCTGGAGAGCTCAACTCTGGCTCTCACCCGCCCCTCTTCACCCAGCCCAGGCAGGAACAAAGAGCAGAGCTGGAGCCCAGAATGGCCGCTGGCTGAGGGGGGGGGAGGGGGCGGGGCGGGGTGAGAGAGGACACTGAGGTTGGCCAAGGAGTGGGGTCACCATCGGGAGGGAAATCAGGGTGAGGCCAGCCTGGGGGTGGGGGTGCTGGGAGCTGTTGGCTTTGGGGTAGCTCCTTCCTCCTTCCCCAGGGGTTGGGTGGCTGGGCCTCTAGGCTGTTTTTCATTAGAATGAACCCGCGGGGAAAATCCAAGGGCCGGAAGTGAGGGGTGGTCTCTGGGGGATGGGGTGCTGGAGTCCCCACTCTCATCATGGACCCTGCGCTCGGCCCCACCCTGGGAGGCAGGTTTCCCTTGGGGTCCTCGTGCTTCTGGACTGAAGCAGTATGTCCTTCAGGTCTTCAGAACAAGGTGACCCAGGGCTCCTCCCTGGTCCCCCTCTGGCCTGGGGGCAGGTGCCAAAAGTATGTTGCTTTGTCAGTGACATCAATGACAATCAGTGTTGCTTTGAATTCTCAGTTTCAAACTGTGCTGCCCTCACGGTCCCCTTCTCTGGAAGGTTGGGGGTGTGTGTGTGTGGAAGCTGTGGGGAGGCCTGTGGCCCTAGGCCAGCCAAGGACCAGGCCACCAGCCCTTCCTGGCTCCTGAATTCTTAATCAGCATAAATATTTACTTCCTTCCTCTCCTTCCAGGCTCCTAGCACAGAGGAGCTTCAGGGAGGTTGGAAGGGGCCTGTGTCTAAAAATAAACAGGTGGAGGGACAGGCAGACAGACACACAGACAGACATAACTGGGGGTGGGTCAGGCAGGGGGCAGCTCCTCCCCCAGCCAGAAGGTGAGTGGAGGGGGCCCACATCTATCCATCACTGTCTCTCACTCACCTGCCTGCCTGGATCTGGAGCTCCTGCACAGGGTAGCACTCTGGTCCCAGCCCCCCCCCCCCCCCCCAATCACTGGGAGCTCCTGGCCGGTGCATGGCCTGTGGGGCAAACCCAACAGATCTGTAGGTACTCACCTGATGGAGTTTAACAGAGACGAGTCAAATAACAAAACCTAGGTCCCGTGCCCCAGTGCTGCCAGCTGTGCTCTAATGATGCACTTCTCCCTAGGCTCAGAGACTGATGTAGCTATGTGCTGGTGGAGTTTTGGGATGTGTCCCCAGAAGCTGAGGGACCTAAGCAAAGGAGTGGATTGCCTTATTTCCTGTGTGCTTGGAGGGTTCTTGGCAGAAGTGGAGCTTGTCTGGGGAGACAGATGAGCCACGGCTTGGAACTGGGTGAAGACTATTTAAAGCCCCTGAAGGGCCTGACCTGGAGAAAACCTGAGTGGGGACATGGGGCTGCCCTCCCCTGTTCTGTTCTGTGGAGAGAGCTCCAGGTAGCTCTGAGTGCACCTGGGCAAAACCCGCCCCCAGGGAAACACAAGTGAAATATGCAACATCTTTTACCACCTAACAGTTAAGGAGAATTCTGAGTTGAACTATGAAAACCTGGATTCCATGAAAGACAGGGAATATCTTGGTGTTGGCTTGTTTAGCAGGAAGATTTTCAGGGTGTAATCATCTCATTTAACAAATGCAAGGACATGCATTGACTTTTTCGCCACATATAAAAAGATTGCTGCTGTAAGAAAACTTTGAATTTGGAATGAATTGTTGACTTTGCTTTGGGTCATGTTTATGTGAAAATTGCACCATTGAGACATTCTAAGAAAATGGTGAAAATTGTAGCATGAGAACTCATAGTAAAAGAATATCATCACCTGTAAAAATGATACATGCATTTATTTTACTAACCATCAGAGCTGGTACACTTCCCTCCTACCCCACCTGCCGCCGGCTGGCCTGGCTGGGCCACAGCCCCCAGCTGCCCCCTGGTGGTGGCCCAGAGCCCTCTGGCTCCTGGTTCCTTATACGCACCTCTCCTCCTGACCTCACCTGGGAGGCAAAGCCACCTGTGTGCACCCCCATCCTTTGGGGTCAGGTTTTGCTCAGCTTTGCCCTACAGGCTCTCGGCCTCATTCCCTCAGAGGTGACCTCAGATCCCTATGGGGCTCGGCGCAAGGAGTGCTCAGCAGCCAGTAGCTGAGGACCACTCGTAGTCACCTTGGAGAACACACTGCTCCTCTGGCCTGGTTTTGGGTCTTAAAGCTCAAACCAGGCATGTGTCCCAGGCAGGACTTGCCACTCAGTCAGAAATGACCTTTGGAACGTGCCTGGTTACTTCCAGGGAGATCTGGCCTTAAATCTGATAGCTCTACCACTTCCTAGCTCTGTGACCTGAGGCAGGATCTAAAACTCATCTCATGGCAAAATGTAGTCTTTATGCTTTGCCTTCCAGAAAAAGACTTGTTGGAAGTGGTCATGGAAGCTCTTGAGTAGGTGGGTGGCTCTCTTCATGATACCTATTGGCCAGGCCACTCAGAGGATCTCCCTACCTGGGGAGACAGCCCTCATACTGCTGCATACCCACTGCCTCCCTCTCCTGTGGGCTTTAATGAGTGCAGCCTGAGGAGAGCCTGGGGTCACAGTGTCACACACAGCTCCTGTCCTCCCCTAGGTTCTTGCCTGAACACCAGCTTGGGATCTCCCCACTAGCTGCTGCCACCTCCACCCCCAGCCCATCACTATGCACTCCTTGGACGAGCCGCTTGACCTGAAGCTGAGCATCACCAAGCTCCGGGCGGCGAGAGAAAAGCGGGAGAGGACACTGAATGTGGTCCAGCACCGAGCTCTACACCGGGAGCTTGGCTTGGTGGACAGTAGTCCCACCCAATGCTCCCCAAGCTCCCCACCCTCAGGTACTGTGCTGGGGCAGGGCAGTGGTCTCTGGGCCCTGATGGAGCTGTGGCAATAGAATGTCCAATGTGTGTCCACCTGGATATTGCTGCAGCCCCTCACAGCTTCCAGCTTAGAGTGCTCCCCACACTCTGGCCATTCATCCTCCCAGCAGTTTATGTTTGGACGTTACATTGTCCCCAGTAGGAGGGAAATGACCTGCCCAGTTTATAGAGCTGGAATGGCAGAGCCAGGATACAAATGAGGCCTCTGGGAGGATTTGAAGTGGCTGATAAGGGGGGGGAGGGGGGGGTTACATGTAGTAACAAAAGGCCCTGAGAACCAACTCCTGGGCTTTGAGGCAGTGTGGGCAGCTAGCCAGGTCAGCAGAGATTGGGGACCTGGCCCAGCAAGTGTTTTTCAGGATGCTTAGGGCTCAGGCCCTCTGCTCTGCCTCTGGTGCCCCTGGAAATCAGATCTAGCACTTCTGAGCTGGAGGGCTCTAGAAGTAGTCCAGCCCAGACCTCTTATTTTACTGAAGAGAAGAACACTGTGGCAGAAGGGGTGTGAGGAAAGTTGAAAAGGTCCCTACCTGTCAATGTGGTGAGAAACTAGGGGCTCTGGCTTCCAGTTCCTGGTCAGTTGCTCACTCTGTGTCCCAGATCATTCCATGTGTAAAGTGGGCACTTCCCACTTCTCATGTCAATTGATGGCCGAGCTCTCATGACGGCAGAGGTCACATTTATCAGCTGTACAGGCTGTTGGCTCAGGTACCTGGGGTCCCAGGGTGGTCAGGGCTGTGGCGTCACTGGGGTCTGCTTCCAGGGTCATGGCTTAGGATTCAGAGGCAGGAGGGCCTGGCCACCAGGACTCCTGGCTCCAGCAGCCCCAAACTATGCCTCTCTTTTAGGCTTCCTGCTGAACCCCAAGTTCCCTGAGAAGGTGGAGGGACGCTTTTCAGCAGCCCCTCTGGTAGACCTCAGCTTGTCACCGTCATCAGGGCTAGACTCCCCCAATGGCAGCAGCTCGCTGTCCCCTGAGCGCCAGAGCAACGGCGACCTGTCCACAGTCCACACCACTCCGGTAAGGAGAGGGATGTGGGTCCTGGAGAGAAGGTGTATTAGTTTCCTGGGGCTACTGTAACAAAGGGCCACAAACTGGGTGTCTTAGAATGATAGGAATATGTTAATTCTGTCACCATTCTGGAAGCCGAATTCTGAAATCAAGGTGTCGACAGGGCTGGTTCCTTCTGAAGGCCCCAGAGAAGAATCCTCCCTCCCCTCTTACAGCTTCTGGCGACTCTAGGCAATCCCTGCATCACAGCTACATCACTTCAATCTCTGCCTGGTATCACATGGCTTCCTTCCCTCCTGTGGGTCTCTATGTCCAAATCTTCTTCCTCTTATGAAGACTGGTCACAGGACTTAGGGCTCCCTTGTCTAGACCCCCCTCCTAACTTGCTCACATCTGCAAAGACCTTATTTTCAAATTAGGTCACGTGTACAGGTACAGGGTGTTAGGGTTAGGACATATCATTGCGGGGGACACAACTCAGACTGCTACAGAAGAAACAGAAGGGGTCTAGGCCTACTGGACCCATGGGGCAATGACCAGCTCTGCCCCTTGCCCTCTCCTACCAGGATTTCCGGCCACTGCGCTATCTGGACAACGTCCCCAGCTCCTTCCAGTTTTTCCTGCCTCTGGGTTCTGGAGGTGCCCTGCACCTGCCTGCTTCCTCTTTCCTCACCACTCCCAAGGACAAGTGCCTCTCACCAGAGCTACCCCTGCCAAAGCAGTTGGTTTGTCGCTGGGCCAAGGTGAGTGGGGGCCAGGAAGAGTGGGGTAGGGCTGGGGCAGGTGGCCTCACAAGGGCTTAGAACCTTCCCTGGCCTTGCAGTGTAACCAGCTCTTCGAGCTCCTGCAAGATTTGGTGGATCACGTCAATGACTACCACGTCAAGCCGGAGAAGGATGCAGGGTACTGTTGCCACTGGGAGGGCTGCGCCCGTCACGGCCGAGGTTTCAACGCCAGGTGAGGGAGGGTGAGAGACGGCAGGCGGGAGGGGGCACGGGGGACCATCGAGCTGAGCTGTCTCTGTGCCCTCCCTGGAGCAGGTACAAGATGCTCATCCACATCCGCACACATACCAACGAGAAGCCGCACCGCTGTCCTACCTGTAGCAAGAGCTTCTCCCGCCTAGAGAACCTGAAGATCCACAACAGGTCACACACAGGTAATGGGGGTGCTGGAGTGCGGTAGCTGGGCAGTCTGGCTATCCCCAGGCATCCCGGAGGGGAGGGACATGTCCCATTTTGACTGGCCCGTTTCAGGTGCCACTTGCCAGGGGAAGCCTCTCCGGTAGGTCAGACCCCTAACACACAGGAGCACAGACAGGCCCCCCAGCCGTACTGGGGGGCAGGACACTGGGCTGGGAGACCCCTCACACTGTCCCTGCCCACAGGTGAGAAGCCCTATGTCTGTCCGTATGAGGGCTGCAACAAGCGCTACTCCAACTCAAGTGACCGTTTCAAGCACACTCGAACCCACTACGTGGACAAGCCCTACTACTGCAAGATGCCCGGCTGCCACAAGCGCTACACGGACCCCAGCTCACTGCGCAAGCACATCAAGGCCCATGGCCACTTTGTGTCCCATGAGCAGCAGGAACTCCTGCAACTGCGCCCTCCCCCCAAACCACCACTGCCTGCCCCCGATGGCAGCCCCTATGTCAGTGGGGCCCAGATCATCATCCCCAACCCGGCTGCCCTTTTTGGAGGCCCCAGCCTACCTGGCTTGCCACTGCCCCTGGCCCCTGGCCCCCTTGACCTCAGTGCCCTGGCCTGTGGCAATGGTGGGGGCAGTGGGAGTGGGGCAGGCATGAGCCCTGGGCTGCCAGGCCCTGTCCTGCCCCTCAATCTGGCCAAGAACCCACTGCTACCCTCACCCTTTGGTGCTGGTGGACTGGGCCTGCCTGTAGTCTCCCTCCTGGCTGGCTCCATGGGTAGCAAGGCTGATGGGGAGAAGGGGTGTGGGGCAGTGCCGGCCAGGGCCTTGGGCTTGGAGGGCCGCAAGACCCCTCTGGAGAGGACTGAGAGTAGTCGTTCCCGGCCCAGCCCTGAAGGACTCTCCCTGCTGCCAGGTACTGTGCTGGACCTGTCCACAGGTGTCAGTTCGGTGGCCAGCAGCCCAGAGGCACTGGCTCCTGGCTGGGTGGTCATCCCACCGGGCTCTGTGCTGCTCAAACCAGCCGTGGTGAACTGAACCTAACCCAGGGACAGCTACCCGAAGCTCCTGGGCCTGCCCCGACGAACAGAAACTCTTCTGCGAAATAGCAATAATGTCCTCCTGCTCCCAATGCCTGGTTGGCTGTGTTCCCCTGGCAGCCCCAGCCCCAGACAAGCTGGGCAGCAAGGATGGTGCTAGGTCATTGCTGGTGTCCTAGGCTCCCAGGGGAGGAACTGCCTGCAGGCTGGAGACACCTGAGCTCTTGCTGAGGCCTTGCTCACCTCTGGCCCTCAGTCTTCCTGCCCTGCCCTCTGCCCTGCCCTCTGCCCTGGTGCCTCTCTCACCTAGTGGCCAACCTGGGCAGGTCACCCTCCCTCCCTGCCTTGTCTACTTGTCAGCCACATCCCAGCAATGGGAGCAGGTGGGGTGGCATCTGCCTCTTTGCTGGCTCAGTGCTCCTGCACTCCTTCATGTGGTGAGCTATGACAAGGAGCCTGGGATTAAGGCCTACCCCACCTGCCTAGCCTCACCAGGCCCCTGCTCTGGGGGCTCCTTGGACCCCTTTCCCTCTGGCCCACCTTCCAGAGGGAGAGCAAGACAGATGAAGAAAGGCCCCTGCAAAGCCACAGGAAGACCCACCATATCCTTATGACAAGGTGCCTCCTACTCAGAGAGGGAGGCCTGCTCTGCCCACTGCCCCTCAGCACCCACCTACCCATGTGACGCAGCCAGCACTGCCTAAGGGTCAGCCCCTTCTCTGGGTTGGACAATGCTCTCCAAGGTGAGGGGATAGCTGACCACTCAGCTGCCCCTTTCCCACTGGTCTCCCTCTACCTTTCGGGGAGCTATGAAGTATGGGAAAGGGAGGTGCCAGGACCTTGGGCCCACCTGGCTCAGGGAACAGGTGAGGTGGGCCTGGCCTGGGGCAGTGTCCCCCCACCCTGCACTAGGGGCTGTAGAAGCCAGCAGTCTGGTAGGAGGTGGGAAGCTGGCTGGGGACAACCCCAGGTTGGGACGAAACTCATTCTAAGGCTGCCAAGTCACGGCCGAAACACAGGTGAGAGAGAGCTATAGGCCAGTGCTCACCAGAGGCAATGGGCTGAGGCCCTGGGCTTGGGTGATGGTGAAGCAGTCAAGAACAGCCATGGGAGGTCCAGCTTCTCCACCTGGGTGGGGGAAGTTGGTAGAAGGAGCCCAGACTTGTGACATGCTGTTTCCTCTGGCTTTTTTCAGCAGAGCCCCTTGTCCTAGAGAGGCTTTTATTTTTACTCCCAGGGTCCAGAATAAGCCAAGGAGGCTGATTGACTATTTACCTATTTACTGCCCAACCCTGTGGAGTGGTCTTTCCCACCAGGTCCTGGGGATACAGTATGTGCGCCCCACCTCCACCCCTGAGCCCTTGCTGTGCCCTGAGAGGTAGCCTGGTGCAGTCTGGGAGGCACTGGCCCAGCCATCAGGAGCTGTGGCTCCTAGGCCTGCCCTGTCCTTGGCCTCAATGAGCCAGCCTTCCCTTTCCCTGGCAGAACAACTGAGCTGCAGGACAGTAGAGTCCTTAGCAGCCCTGCATTTCCAGATTCCCCCTGCTGTTCCTCTGAACAGCTCTGTTGACCCCTGCCCTTTCCTGGACTGCCCTTCTATCCCAGAGGGGTCACCCTGACATAGCCTGCCCTAACAGGGCCCGGCAGTGCTGGCTCTGCCTCTTGAAGGGGCTGTGAGCGAAGCAGGAGGGAGCTGGTCTCCTTTCTTCGGGCCCTATCCAGGACCCAGGCCTTTAAGTCCCCCACTGTGGGGAAAGGGGTTTGAGATTCAAGCCCAAGGAGCAGAGGAACAGGGCACTGGAAGGTGACATTAGCTCAGCATGTGACTCAGTGATAGACCAGGCTCAAGAGGGCTGGTGTACGTGTTGTTGTTGTTGGTTTCTTGTTGCACATTCCAGGATATCAGTATTTTAACAGGTTCTAAAGTGCCTTTCTATCATAGCATATGTTTTTCCTCCTTTTGGCTCCACTGCTGTTAGCATAGAGTTAAAAAAAAAAAAAAGAGATAAGCTAATGACTATAACAATATATTCCTCCATGTGAGAGGAAGTTTATAAAGAAACAATAAAAGTGAGTTGCAAAGATGGTTTTTTGCCTTGGACGTGCCAGAAGCCGGGCCACCCAACAAGAAGCCATGTCTGGCTTGGGGTCACCCATCCTGGACTGCAGCACCCAGAGACTCTGTTCTGGGGGCTTCCAATCCTGCAGGTGCCACCACCTCTTAATCTGCTACTGGGAGTGGGAAGTGAAGGGTGGGAGGGAGCAGATGTTGCAGGAACAGGAGTGAAGTTGATAGACATGCTCAGGTCCTTGCCCTGTCAGAATGTCCTGCCTGCTGTGACTTCGGTGAGTTTCAGCTGTCAGGAAGAACCAGCTCCATGGCCTTGGTGCAATGAGAGGCTTCTCTTCCCCAGCCACATGAGCACTCTGCCCAAATTACTGAGATGCCAGAGAAAAACCCAGCTGTGGAGAGATAGTCTGTGATAAGAGTCTGAGGTCCCAAGTCTGTCCCCCAGCTGGATGGGAGGGGATAGATCTGAACATGGTGATGTTATAGGAGGAGCCTGGTGCTGGCACTGTGACAGCAGGAGGGGCTGTGTCCCACACTTGACAGGCCATGGGCAGCAGGGCCAGGCAGGCTGGCTGGCTTCTCGCCAAACTTACCCACCCTGGCCCCCTACCCCGCCCCTTGGCAGACCATGGCTTGCAGGAAGAACAGTCTGCCTTTTGGAATCTGTATGTGTGCACTTGAGAAACATGGAAAAGACATTTATTACCAAACTATAAATTAGAGGTGGTGGGTGGAGTGGGGCAGGAGGAGCCAAGTGGTCACGTCTGGGGCCTCTGCTCTTTCTCTCTGTCCTCCTGGGCCTGGATTCGGAGTTCCTCCTCAAGGCGCTCCTTTGCTCGGACCACCTGGGGAAGGAATTACAAACAGCTAGGTAGGGTGGCCTGCAAAAGACAGTCCAGTTCCAACTGTGCATCCTAGACCAGGCAGGTCCAGTGCCAGGGCGAGAAAAGGTGGCCTGGGGCTCCCCCAAGGCAAACAGCCCAGGACACCTGTGGGCTGTCACCTGGGATGAGTGGCTTCTAGCAACCCACCAGCCAGCAGTCCTCTTCTCTCAAAGCCATGGCTGTTGGGAGGTCTGCTTTTTAGGCTGACAGAGCCTGACACCTGAGGCAGCCAGGAGGAGTGAGTTTAGAGGCCCTCCCTGAGGTTGGGCACCAGGGAAAGGCCCACATACCTTTCTACCTACCGAGACCTGAAGTGCCAGGAACATGGCTTACTATCCTCCCAGCAGCAAAAACCACTCACCTTTGACTGCAGGTAGAAGGAGCCGCCCACAGATTTATCATTCACCTTGAATAGGTGTTCATAATTCTGCAGAGGAGGGGAGATGATGAGAGGTGTGCAGTCTCTGAGTTACAGAGGCAGGGGAAGCTAGGATGACAAAGAAGGAAAACAAAAGGGCTCGACCCCTCCACCCTGTGTGCCTGGAACTCTACACAGGAAGTTGCTGCAACCTCTAAGGGGCAGAGAGGTGGACAGATACCCACAGAGAAAGGGGTTTGGCTGCTATTACCAACAGCTCTATGCCTATGCTCCTGCCTGTCTTGCACCTATAAACTAACAAGGGACATTGGCTCCCACAAGCTGGAGTCCCAGCTGGCTGCAGCCAAAGCCTCTATCTACCCCACCTCTTCCTGCTAGGCCTCCTTTACTCTTCCCTATACTGCTGACCTGCCCCCCTACTTCTGGTCTGCTTCTCTCAGAGCTAGCCCAGTAGTCTCACCTTCTGGATATCCTTGGGGTTCAGCTTGGAGACATTGAGGATCTGCTGTGCCTCCTGGAGGCTGAGGCCAGAGAGGTTAGAGGCAGCTGCAGACTGGTGTCCGGCACGTCCCCGGGCATCAGCTGCGGCCCGGCTGGCTGTGTGAATGTGCAGGTTAGTGCTCAGCCCCCAGCAGCCCAGAGCTCCCCTGGCCTTCCATGTGGGTGGCTCACCCCTACCAGGTGGCATGGGAGAAGAGACAAAGCAAAAATGGCCAGAGGGTATTTCTCCAGGAATGGTTTGTTTTGGGGGAAGGGGATGGGGGAATAGTGAAGTGAGGACAGATTTGCTACACTGGTGGGCAGGGTCTGATCACCAAACCTGGAGCTTAGTCCACAGCCCAGACCACAATATTACCCTGTCCCTCTTTTCTCCACTGCCCCCTCATCCAGGCACACAGAAAGTTGGGGATCTTCAGGCTACTAAGGGAAGCAAAGTTGTGGGTAGAGGAAGGCAGCAATAGCTGGCCTTCAGTTGCCTGGGCCACCAAAGCAGGCTGCCTTTGGTGATCACTCCCCTTTCAGTGACCCTAGATTCAGAAGTCAGTACACTTTTTCTTAGAGTCAGAGAGTAAGTATTTTAGGCTTTGCAAGCCAATTAGTCTGTGCTGTAATTACTGGACTCTGCCTTAAAAGCAGCCAGCTCCTTCCTGGATGCTCATGTCAACCAGGACTCTCTTCTACGGGAATGTTCCCAAGTCCAGCACTGCCCCCACACCATGGGAAGTGCCTCAGGCCACCCAAGCTGTCAGAACCCCAGCCCACAGACAGTTCCTACATTCACAACCAGGGTGGGCCCTGGGCCCGTAGCTATGGGAGCTCCCACCCCAAGGGGAAACAGGCGGGCGAAGCTTACCTGCAAACTCCTGCCGCAGGGCCCGGGCAAAGGCCCTGCCCACCACCTGTGCCCCCATCACAATGATCTGGGCCAGGTACTTGGCCTGTGGGCAAAACAGGCATCTGGTTAGCAGGCGGCAGCCCCTAGAGATGGTACCTAGAAAGGGCTGCAGAGTGGTAAGGCCTCTGGAGAGTTGAGATAATAAAGCAGAGAGTAGCTCTAATGAACAGCTTCTGTGGGTGGCTTCAGCTGCTCCTGAGACAGCAGGTAGTGGGTAAACCTGAATGAGTCCCCAGAGGCAGACAGGAGCCAAGGCTAATGGCTGCAGGACACAGAAGCCACTGGCTTCAGGAATAATACTGTGGCCTGGAGCCAGGACCAGGGGCCAGTCCCAGACTGCTACTCACTCAGTTTGCCATCAGAGCCAAGGAGGGCGCTTTATGTGCTTCTGAGATCAGCTGGTCCAACCTTCTTTCCACTGGTGAGGAGAGTCAGAGCCACTCTAATTCCCCCAACACTATTCAATGCACTCCATTCAACACAACAGCGAAACGCCCACAAGGCAGGCACTTCCATAAACACATCAAGGACCAGGCGGTGAGGAAGAGCAGGACATGTTCCACCACTGGCTCTTGCATTTGCCCACTCCCTGAGAGGCAGCGCTCAGACAATCCACCGGCCCCCTCCCTTGAGCCCCCACACCCACCAGGCCTCACGGAGAAATCGTCCATGCATGGCAGTGCCACACAGCAGTCTCCTACCCCAAGACCACGTGGTTCCATGCACCAGAGAGGCAAGCAGGAAGTCTCATTAAGTGTGTGTGACCAGAGGCATGGAGAGGCAATGGAAGACAGTGGCATTTCTATTGGGATGGGTTTTGAAGGGCAGGTAGAATTATGACAGGAACACTGGGGTTCGCTAGGCAGAGGGACCAGAGGGAGCCAAGACTGGGAGAAAGCACAAGAAATGTCTGGGCGGCAGCCAGGACCTGCCTAGGGAACTTGCAGTGGGAGACCAGGAAGGAGGCTGAGATGGGCCAATGTGCAGATCTCACTGTGAAGGGAGATCAGGTACAGCCAGCACATGTGAAAATGACCATGTGAATGAGACGGTACAAACTCGGATGCATAGAGGACGCACAGGGCATGTCCAAGTGGTTTCCCTTGTTCTTTGTATTTTTCTGTCATTAGATTTCCTATCAGTCAACAAGTATCAACTGAGCCAGGATGCCAGGCACTATGCCAAAAACATTCTATTTAATCCCAACAGCTCAATATACTGAGGCATAAAAAACAACACAATCAAAAAAGTAAAAACGAGAAAGAAAAAGACACTGAGGCACAGAAGTGTTTAGTGACCAGCCCAGGGACACCCAGCTAGCACTCAGGAAGGTGGGCAGGGATCCCAAAGCCAGCGCTGTAAGTCATGGCATCCCCAGGCTGCCCACTTCACACAGGGTGCTGGGGTGTGCAGGGAGGGCGACAAAACGACCTAACAAGGAGCAAGGACCCAACCCTGAGGCCAAACAGGGTCTCACCAGATTCCAGTGGAATCCACACTGAGAACTGGCTTTGTCTGGCCTCCAACAAACCTGCCCTTCCCTAGTGGATGGAGCAGGACATGATTCTGGGCTATTGTCGGGAATTTCTGTAATAAATGGAAGTGGGTTTTGACTTCACAAGTGTAGAAATTTCAATTTCATAAGTCCAGTATTTCACACCAGAAACCAAAGCTCAGAGAAAAGGACAGGGCTGTCTTGCAGGTGTGAAGACAGATCATGGACACACTGCTGACTGGGAAGCCTCACCTGACCGCCCCAACCCTGCCTAAAGCCACTCTCAAATGGGACAGGAGGCTTTGGGATAAACTGCAGGTCCTGTGTGAGTGACAGAGGCTTACAGGCCACTAGGTGACTCCAGCGGGTTCCCTTGGCCTGGCACACCAACCCTCAGAACATACCCTCTTCTGCTGCCACATGCCTTAGTGCAACCCCATCGTACCACCTTGTATTTACTGGTTTACCTCTCTGCCCAGCATGGTAACTGTTGCTAAATAATGAACGTTAAGAACGAGGCTGTAACTGGGCATCTCCCCCAACTATCCCCTGCAAGCTTCAAACCAAGTGGCATGGTGGGCCCATGGTTCCTGTTGCCAGAGCTTTATGGCTGCAGGGAAGGCCGGGCTGGCCTGCAAAGTTTCAGAGGCCACCCTGGCCAAGGGAGCTGCCAATTGAGGCTACCAAGGTTCCTGTGAGAGCCATCTCCCAGGGGAGGCAGTATGGTGTAGCAGTTACACAGGCAAGCTTTGTACCACCTGCATGCAAATCCCAGCTGTGAGCCCTGGACAAGTTCTCAACCTCCCTGAGCCTTGGGTTTCTCCCTAACCAACAATGGGGCTGCCCTAAGGATGAAATGGGGTAATGTTTGTAAAGTGCCTGGCTCAGAGTCTGATGACACTGTAGGTGCTCAATAAATGTTGGTTTTCATTTATTACTATTCTTTGTTTCACAAAACTTGACAGTGACCAGTTACTATGGAGTAACAAAGATTCTCCCAAAAAAGCAGCTCATTTGATAGATTCTCTGATTATGGAGGGGAGGTGGCTGCGAAGAGCCGGGCCACATTCCCAGGGGTCTCAGAAGCAGAGTAGAAGAAAAGTGAGAATGCTGCCTTCGAATTGGGCTGACAGAACCTGGAATCCCAGCTTTGCTTCTGGTTAGCTGTATAGCCCTGGGCAAATTACTCAACCCCTCTGAATTTCAGTGCTCGGATCTGCAAAGTGGGGAGAACAATATCCTGCTCACAGGAGAGCTGTAAGGCCCTCAGGAGGCAATGCACTTAAGACCAAGAGGACAGACAGTGGCAGGTCCAGAGCAGCCAACAGCTGCCTTTGCTTCCCAACCAGATCCTATTTGGTGTTGAATGGTGTAGCCAAGCCTCTCACCCACCATTTCAGTACCCAGACACTCGCTGAGCACCAGCTGGGCATCAACTATGCTCAGCACTGAGGATTCATGGGGAGCAGTGCGCTGCCAGCTGTATCCACCACAGATGATGAAGACAGCCACTGGCTGAGACCTCTCCCAGAAAGCTTTAAAACATCCCATGGTCCAGAGTGACACTTGGGCCTAAAGACCCTCCGCCAGAGCAGCTGGCTGGCACAGCATCCAACTTCAGGCCAAAATAACAGTTAAGAAGCAGAGGTCAGAGCCACAGAACTCCGGGCCTGGGACCCACTGTGGACAGCACACATACTTTCTCATGCGGGGAGTACTGTGGCCTAATGCAGGGCCACAGCCCCTCGCTGGTTCAAAGGAGGGCAGTAGTGTGGAGGTTGGGGAGCACTCAGGAATGTGGTTCATCCAACATTAATTGCATCAAGAAGGGAGCCCGGCTTTCAGACAAACCGATGTGCAATGCTTCCCTTAAGGCACAGTTCCTGGCCCTCAGGCTGGTGGGCATAGACAGCCACTGAGATTCACCCCCTTCTCTCATGGGTGCATGGAGATACATACGGGGCTTCGTTCAAGCCGGACCCCTGCAAACAGCTGCTGGTATCAAAACTAGGCAGGAAAGAGGTCAGGACCACAATTGTATCTGTCATGGCATGTGCAGGCCCAGCCTTTGGCTGACACAGCAGGTGCCTGATTCATATTTGAATGAATGTGACACTTACTTAACCAAGTCACCATCAGCTCTGCTGTGGCCAAACTGAAGTCTCACAATATCTAAGCACCCAGACAGCACTCCCAAATGCCTCCCACTCCCTCTTCTGAAGCAGAGTTCTAGCCATCTGCCCACAATACACACAACTCTCCACCACCACAGCCTGAAAACTCAGTCCACTCCCTAGCCCTGTCCAGCTACAAATGGCTTGTCTCGTTTCTTCTCCCATCACCTCTCTCCACCATCTGTCTACTCCTAGATCAGCTTCCGACTTTTTTTTTAAAGATTTTACTTATTTACTTTCAGAGAGAGGGGAAGGGAGGGAGAAAGAGAGGGTGAGAAACACAGAAACATCTATGTGTGAGAGAAACATCAATCTGTTGCCTCTCAAACACCCTCAAACTGGAGACCTGGCCTGCGACTCAGGCATTTCCTTGACTGGGAGTCAAACCAGTGACCTTTTGGTTCACAGGCTGGTACTCAATCTGCTGAGCCACACCAGCCAGGGCTTCCCTACTTCTTTGTCTGATATCTCTGCAGCTCTGAATTCACATGCCATATAAGTCACTATTCAAAAGTGCATAATTCAGTCCTTTTTAAGTGTATTCACAGGGCTGTTCAACTGTCACCACTACTTCCAGAACATTTTCATCAACCCCCCCCCCCCCCAAAAGAACTCCATACCCCTTAGCCTTGAATATCCTCCCTTCTATTCTGATACTGTCAAAACCCAACAGCCTTCAAGACTTAGTCATGTCACTCCCATCCCCCAGGGAAACCTTCCCAGACTCCTCCTATTTCTACCTTTCCATGGCACTCAGTCTTTTCCTAGCAATATACTGTTTTAATTTACGGACTGACCTGCCTTCTCCTATGGGATACAAACTCCTCCAGTGCCACATTTTACTCAACCTTACATGTGGGAGTGGGTGTGAAGGACCCAGTCAATGAGGGCTCATCATAGGACCTCAACAAATGGCAGTGGCTACTACAAGGCAAAAATAATGTGGTGGGAAACGTGGAGTCTCAAGATACAGGAGCTGGATTCCAGATGTCTCTGACACTTGTGACTTTAATGGGGACAGTGAGAGCACTGACTTTGTAAGAATTAAATAAAAGTCTACATAGAGCTTAAGCTCTTACGTTATCTTTATCACTGTCAGTTAAGAAGTGGCTTCTCAAACCCTGAAGCAATCCTTTGGGGAACTTACATACACAGAACCTCTGGGGGTAGAGCTAAGGACACTGCATTTTTAAAGGGACCCCAAGTGACATGACACCGCCAGTGTGGCCCAGGTCTGTGGACTGGCTCTAGGTATCAGTGGTACCGCAGAAATGCTCAGTTTTCAGTGTCGCAGGACCTGCCAGCCAGTTCTGCCTCTCTACTGGGAAAAGCCTCGGAGCCCGTTTTCCCAGCTTTCAAATGAGGGCAATAGGGAGACACCATCAACTAGCTCCGGGACACAGCAGGGGCTCGTGTGCCGAGTTACACTCGACCTCGGGCCGCTCACACATGGGCCGGCACACATGGCGATCACATCTGCTGGTCATTTCCCTGCCAGCCAGGCCCGCCCTGCCTTCCAGCCTGTCGGCTCTCCCCGGTTCCGAGGCCGCCAGCGCCCGCCTAGGTACGCCCTCGACCCCGCTCCCCGCCAGGCACGTAAGGGGAACGCGGCGCCTGCAGCCCAGCTGGAACTCGCCGCCCCCACCCCGGGCCCGAGATGGCTTCCCCTTCCCCGGGCTGCCCCAGATTCAGGCCTCACCATAGCGACCGCTCTACCTCAGGGGAACCGGCTCCAGCTCCGGCTCCCAAGGCCCCGGGCCCGGGCTCAAGGGCGGCCGGCGGGTCAAAGGTCAAGGGAAGCTGCAGAGAGCGCTTGCGTGACGCCACGCTGGGCATGCGCGTAGCCCCGACCCGTAGGAGCGGAGTGTCGTTGGTTACGCGTAAAACGTGGGCGGAGTTAGGGGTGAGTCTTTTCTCCGACTCGGACTCCGAAGATAACGGGGGTTGTGTGACTTGCTGGTGCAGTAACCACGCTGGCCCTCGTGCTTAACCTGGTGCACCAGGTGACGCTGAATAAATCGGTCATGTGTGGGGCAATTTCTTCCCTTGATTTTGCCAAATGTGTAGAACTAAAATATATGCAATAAACATAACACCTCACGAACAGAAGTGTGATGATAAATTCTCACAAATATTTGAGAAAAACTTCAAAATAGGCTTCGTTCCAGGTTCCTACTTTCTACGAAGGAGAGCTCATTCCCTCTTCTTTCAAGTCTTTGCTCAAACGTCCCCTTCTCAATGAGGGCCACCCTGGCCCCTGTCAACTTTTTTTTTATTAATGTATTTATTATATTTTTTCTATTACCATTTAGTCCCCCTATACTCTCCTCCCCCATCTTCCCAATGTTTTAAATAATGGATTTATTGAGATATAATTCACACACCGTACGATTCACCCTTTTTAAGTGTACAATTCAGTGCTTTGATAGGAGAACTCGAGTTAAATATTTTAGCTTCAGTTATAGTCAATAGGCTTAAGTGAGTAATGCATATGGAAAGCTATTATTCCAGGAACTGGTATGCATGGCCTGAGTGACTCCAGGAGGTCGACAAGCAAGTCAACCTTTGTGCCCCAGTATTTGAGCCATTGAGTTCTGAGGAGGGAACATCCTTGAAGCAGATAAAAAAATGTTGATGAGGAGATAAATGCTGGAAAATCACCTCTGGACTGCAACTCTTACCTGATTAACTTTTCCCAAACCCCTTACAAACCCTTCCCTTCTCCCTATAAAAAGGTTGGCTTGGGATGAGATTTTAAGCCAGTTTTTAGGGTACATAACCAACCATCTTCTCAGATCACTGGCATCTGAATAAAGCACCCTTAAAGATCCAATCCTTGCCTCTACTTACTGGTTCTGGTTGTGACAGGCAGCATAAAATGCTGACTTTTCCAGTTTCACTTTTTAGTATATTCACAGAGTTACTAGCTCCAGAATATTTTTACCACCACCCCACCAAAGAAAAACTCGCTACCCATTAGTAGTCACCTCCCATTTTCCCCTCATGACCTTGTGACCAAGAATCCATTCTGTCTCTATGGATTTGTCTGTTTTGGAAGTTTCATGTAAATGGAATAATATATGTGGCCTTTTGTGTCTGGCTTAAACCTCCATTCTTTAAAAAACTTTTATGTATTGATTTTAGAGAGAAAGGGAAAAATTGATTTGTTGTTCCACTTATTTATGCATTCATTGGTTGATTCTTGTATGTGCCCTGATCATGGAGAGAACCCAGAACCTTGGAGTATTGGGACAATGCTCTGATCAACTGAGCTACCCAGCCAGGGCCAAACCTCCATTCTTAATCCCCTTTTTCTCCAAAGCTGTTATCATCTTCTACCATATATCATTTATTTATTTTTATGTTTATTGTCTATAATCTCTTTCCTCCCACTAGAATGTGGATTCCTAGTAGATACTTTTTATCTCTTTTCTTCACTTTTGGAGCTCTGCACCTGAAGAGTGGCTGATACATGAAAGGCAACTACCGAATGTTTGCTGAATGAATGAAAGTTAGGTTGTTTTGTGCTATTAAGGACCACGGTCCTTCTTTCCCTTCCTCCAACTCTCCAAATTCTTTCTTCCCTCAGCACCCAGGACACTCTCCCCTTTGTATGAAACATTCTCACAGCTCTCTCTGTGGCTTCTCGGCTTTTAGGTCTTAGCTCCCAGCTTAAATGTCACCTTCTCAGGCCATGAACACCTCATTCCCCCTGCATCCCAGTTGTTCCCTTCCACATAACTTATCTTCTTTTTTAAAGTTTTCATTTATTTATTTTTAGAGAGAGGGGAAGGGAAGGAGAAAGAGAGGGAGAAAAACATCAATGTGTGGTTGCCTCTCAAACACAATCTACCGGGGACCTGGCCCACAACCCAGGCATGTGCCCTGACTGGGGATCCAACTGGCGACGACCCTCTGATTCACAGGCCCGCTCTCAATCCACTGAGCTACACCAGCCAGGGCTAAGTTATCTTCTTTACAGTTCTATTTGCTTAGTTGCACAGTCTGGCTCCCCTGCATAATACGACTATAATAAGTACCTTGAGAAGCTCATGTCAACCCCATCTATTTTACAGTATCTACAATCCAAAGCACTGCTGAATGCCTCTGTGTTAGATGAATGAATGAACTCTGAGGAGGATGTAGCTGAGATGGCCTTGGAAGCAAAATGAGCCTAGGATCAGGGGGAACCCTCAGTATAGACTCCTGTCCCCTTCCCTTCCCAGCGAGCCTAGAGACCACAGCAGCACAAGAGGTGGCCAGCATAGAAAAGTTTAATTGTTGAAAATATTCCAGGCATATGCAGGCCAGCCCCTGTAGGGCTCATACCCCCTTAATCAGGCCACCAGCCTATGATGCCGCCTTCTCCTGCTTCAAGCCTGGGGAACAGGGTGACTGTTCCCAGACCTCTGACACTGATGCTACTCCAAATGGCCTGGCAGGGGGCCAGCCCCCAAGGCCTTTGGCCAGAGTGGGATAGCAGGCAAGATGAGGTGGCATGTAATAACTGAAGGTGCTAGGTGAAGGCAGCTCAGGTCAGAGTAGGGAGACAGGGAGCCCAGGGCCTGCCCAGGGACATGCTACTGGCCGCCCGCCTCATCCCACCCCCATGCTTCTGGATCCACATGCTAGCAGGCAGCTGAGGAGAAGTGGGCAGTACCAGAGAAAGCAGAGGTGCAGATAATCCATGGGTGTTTTAGCAGGACCCAGAGGACATGGATGTGCCCAAGGCCCAAGGAAAGCCAGGGCTTCTGGGATGAGTTTTGCCAGAGCCAAGACGTGCCTTCCAGTTTGAGGGTAAGATATGAGGTGTGCAGGGGCACTAGGTGGTTCTAGAAGGTGGCAACGGCAGGTGAGACCAGAGGTGGCTTAGTGGGCAGACTAGTCCTGGGAAGATAAACCAAGAAGTGAGAGGGAGTTGAGAGGGCGTGGGTAAGGGAGGTGGCACATGCTGCAGGGGTGAGCAGGGGAGGGATGGGATGCCAGGCCCACTCATTCACTCACCCACTCGTCCTCGTCCACACCTTCGAAGGAGTCCTGGGGGAGTGGGTCCTCCCGATTCCCCAGCTTTGCCACCATGGCATTCAGCAGCTGGGAGAGTAGACAGAAGAGGAAGGGAATAGGACTTTGACCCCAGGAATGTCAGATCCCACTTTAAACCTCATCAAGGTTGTGAAAGAGCCATTTTCATTAAAGTGGACAGTTTCCATTGAAAAAGACAGCTCTACAGAGCTGGGGAGTCAGAGGCAGACAGATTGTGACACACAGCACTGGAGTCACAAGGCAGCTATCCCTGAACTTTGCCTCAGAGGCTCAAGTGTGTACCAGGGTCCCAAACGCACTTGGGTCCAAAACCTCTTGTTCTGGTTAGGTTGGGACAGGCCAAGACAGGGCCTTTCTCTGCCCTGACTTCCCAAGTTCCATGTCTCATGGGGGGCAGCAGTCAACTTCAGCACACTGGAAGGTCTCCCTAGCAAGCTCTTCAACTGAGAGGGGTATGACACTGGCTCCTGTCCCAGTCTGGGTTGGGCTAGAGAACTGAAGAGCAACTGAGGGGACCCTGTGCCCTCCTCATGGCCAGCCGTGTCCCATGCCTACCTCTTCCTTCTTTTGCTGGTCTGACTTCTCTTCCAGGTAGAGTGCTGAGGATGGAGCCCTCCGGGCAGGGGCTTCACGGGGGGCCTGGCTCACTGCGGTGGAGCAAGGACACGCATCAGGCATAAAAGTCCCTTTGGTGGGGGCTCTTTGCCCAGCCTTTGGACCCAGCCACCTAGGGGATTCTGTGGCAGAGACTCCCAGAGGTGGCATTAATAGCTACTCAACCCTCTTTTCACAAGGCCTGCCCTGAACACCCAGGCTGCATGTGTGCGTGAGTGAGTGAGTGTATTTGGAGTGGGGACTTGTGATGACAACACAAACCCTGAACTCTATCCTCCAGTGGCTTAGAGAGTGAGCCTGTAGATGCAGCCACCCCATTCTTAGGAGCCCCAGAAGTTTCTGCACACCAGCAGGGACAGAGGATCTGTCTTCTGACCCTTTCTTGAGTCCCCACCCGCTTCCTGCTTTCTACCCACTACAGTCCCTCTTCCTACCTGGGGTCATGCCAGGGGGCTGCAGGCTGAGAAGCTGGGGCTGTCTGTTAGCACCTCCCAGCCAGGCTTTGGCATTGAGCGCCGGCTCCCAGCTCACAGCTGTGTCTGGGAACACATCATCCTGGAAGAACTCTTTCTGCAGGGAGGGAGGAAGGGGCTGCTCTGAGGCAATGACCAGAGCCCCAGGGCACGCTGGCAAGAGGTAGGAGGGGGGCATGGTAAGACCTGAACCCCAGTCTGGAATTTCCATGAGTTTCAGAATCTCAGAGAAGTAAGGGAACAGGTACCCCCAAAACAGTGAGAGGGTAGTCTTAGGGCAGTCAGGCTTCAAAGTCCCTGAGAGAGGCTGGGCCCCCATTCTCACCCTGACTCGGGGCAACCGGAAGGCAACAGGCTCCAGGGAGGTCTGGCGAAGCCGCAGGCATCGGGCAAACTCTACTTCACGCACATCACACTCTGTCTTGGGCAGGAGGACGAAGCCCTGAGGGGGTAGGGGAGCCATGCTGGGGCAGAGCCCAGACCTCACAGCTGGGCACCTGGACCCCCAGGGTGCCAGCACCCCTCACTTGGGACCCCCAGGACCAGAGCCCATCCCCGGACAGTGGCGTACTGGCACATGTTTAACAACTGGCTCTCTGGAGGAAAAACACCTTGATTTGCAGTATTTCCCTACTGCTGCAGTTTGAAAACTACTGCCATGGCTGATGTCACTGACTTGTTGCACAGAGATGTGGGCAGGAATATGCGGTAGCATGCCCCTGTTTACTGGGATGGCCAAAAAGTTTGTTTAATTTTTTATGTAAGGTGGCTCTAGCAGCACTCAGCTGTCTTTAACTTCATTCAAAACAATTTTGTTAGACTGTATTGTGAGAGCTGTTATATCAGTGTATGTTAAAAAATACTTATCAAAATTGGTGGATTTTTTGTGTAGTCATGTTAATATTGAAGATGGAAGAAAATATGCAACATTTTTGGCATTTTATGCTTTATTATTTTAAGAAAGGTGAAAACACAACTGAAGTGCAGAAAAAGATTTGTGCAGAGTATGGAGAAACTGATGACCATGTCAAAAGTGGTTTGTGAAGTTTCTTGGTATTATTGACATTTTGGCAAAAAAAAAAAAATTCTTTGCTATGAGGCTGTCTTATGCATTGGAAGATGTTTGTAGCACCCCCGGCGTCTACCCACTAGAAGCCAATAGTGGGAGATGGCTGACATACTCAAAATATCCAAGTCAATAAAGCTATTGGTGAAAATGAAAAATGTGTCTTTTATTTTATGGAACAAACTAAATGGATTTTTGGCCACCCCAATAGTATTTTCCATTGGACAGATCTGACAGATGTAAATAACCTCAATGGGACAAAATAAAATCAGGTAAAATAATTAGAAAATGACAAACTGAGTATTTATGGCCTTCACTTTAAATACAATTTATTTGCAGGTTCATATAACTTAACTTTATATAGTTCAACTTTTAGTAAGGGTTGAGTTTATGGGAGCTGCTGAGCACACCCCACATACCCCTGTACTTCCCTGGATGGCCACGAGAGGGCGAGGGAGCCATGTAGTGCTACCCAGGGAAGGAGGATGAGGGGGACAGGACTTGATGGCTCACCTTGTGGGGGTCAGGGGAAGTGAAGCTGTTGCACTCCAGGAAGAAAGGAGCCTCAGGGAGCAGCTCGTAAAGGAACACGCGGGTGTCACCCTGGCAGGGTGGGTAAGTGGGAGAGAGGTGGCCAGCTAAAGCTGCCTTCACCCGACCTTGTCTCACTTGCCCACCACACCCACTTGTGCACCCCAGCCTACCTTGCCTGTGAGTAGCACCAGTCTAGTATCCGGGTCATAGCTGGGCAACAGGGTGGAAGGAGCCACGTCCAGCCCCAGCACTGCCAAAGGGCCAGCAGCTAGGGCCTTGGCTGAGTACAAGAGTAGCTGGCGCTCGCTTTGGCTGCGGAGGGGGGAAGGGGTGTGCAGAAACAGGTCCATATTGCTGGAGGGGTGTGGGGCAGGGCAAGGGCTCCAGCAAGAGCCCCTATCTTGTCAAGTTAAGGGCCTGAAGGCCTCAGGGCCAGAGGAGAGGCCTCTGCCCATCTTCTTTCATGATGTAGCCCTCAGAACTTCTAGCCTGGCCTAATGCAAGTGTCCTCATCTGCTGTCCTGCCTCAACTTCTCCCTAACTACTGTCCCTCTCTGACATCCTCCAACCCTTGGCAGCCCGGTCCTGGCCCTGGCACCTGTTCTGTGGCCTCTGTGGCCCATTGAATCTGGACTTTTCTCCCTAGGGTCTGTTTTCTGCCCTCTGTTCTGGCCAGACTGGTTAGCTTCCTGGCCTGTCCACCCACAATTGATATCCTCTGGTTACTGGCCCCTTTGTGACCCAGTTCATATGAAACCTCCCCTTACAAGGCTATCTCTGATCCTTCCTCCAAAGTGACAAATGCTCAGTCCTTGGCCCTCTCCAGCAGGCTTGCTTTTGTGTTTCATGCACGACACCCAGTCCCCACCAGGCATGGGGTCCTTGCAGTAGGCCCAGCTTTCATGACTCTGGGCCCTCAGTTGACTCCCTCCCTCCCATCCATCCATCCATCCAATACGTGAAGGGTGAAAACAGCTTCTGCATGCCTAACAGGTATATATGTATCTGGGGAAGGGGGACACAAGTGGCTCCCAAAGTCTGGGATGGTGGTTCCTGGGTCCTCACCTGTCAAAGCCAGATACCAGCAGACAGTGACCATCACACACCCAGACAATGCGGGCTCCACGGCTCCCCTCTGGCCCTGGGCCTTCCTGTTGGAATACAGCACTTGAGGTCCAGCCAGGCCTCTGACCGGGCCAGAAGACTGCTCCGAGCACATCTCGCCCATCTTGCTTACCTGCAGGGGCTCAGGACTACTCCGGGGCTCATAGACCCGCAAGCGTCCATCCTTGCAGACAGTGGCCAGCTGCTGCCCATTGGGACTCCAGGCCAAGCCAAATATCTGGGGACAGGTGGAGAGGTGAGAGGTGGCCTCTTGCCCTGTGGCTGGGCACTTGCCCCCAAAGCTATCCTACCTGGTCCTGGTGGCCTAGCAGCCTCAACCGCTCGACTCGAGCCTGAAGGTCCCAGATTCGAATGGTAAGGTCATAGGAAGAGGAGGCCAGCAGGTCAGCTGCCAGGGGGTGGAAGCGCAGAGAGTAGATCTTTTCTGTGTGGCCTAGGGATGGGGCATGGGTGAAGCTGTAAGCTCCTCAGGAGCCACTGTTGCCCCCTCCCCTACCAGGGCCCACCAGACCTGTGAGCACAGCCTCTGGTATGGTGAGCACCTCCTCCAGGCCATCTGGGGGCACCCGCCACAGGCGAATTCTGGCATCTTCCCCAGCTGCAGAGAGCAAGGGCTCATCACTGCTGGGCACAAGACACCTGGACTCCCCCTGCTCCCATTCAAGACTCGAGGACCTTCCCCCAAGCCCAGTGCCCAGCTTCCTTACCCACTGCAAGGCGGTGGGGGTCAAAGGGGTCCCAGGCCAGATCGGTCACGGCTGTCCCATTCTGAAGCGTGGGCAGTGCTGTGTCAGGCAGGCGGCCGGGCTTCTGCAGCTGTGGGAGGTGCCCCCACCCCGAGTCCCATTAGTAACCTGCAGAGCTGCAAGGCAAGCAGCATGTCTGCCCCTCTGCTCCCCGCCCCCCACAGCTGATGCCCCACTGCTGGGTGGCCCAAGCTCTCTGCCTCAGCCACCTCATGTCCTGAGCCTTAAATGCCAAACATGAGGCCCCAGAAAGTAAAGGGGGTGATAAGTGTAGAGTGGTGGAAAGAACTCCAGCTTGGGGCTCAGGTGGCCTGGGTTCAAACCCCCAGCTCCACCACTTACACAGCTTGTGATCCTGCTGGTCACTAAACCTCTCTGTGCCTCAATGCTCTCATCTGTAATATGGAGATAAGAGTGGTACCCCTACATGGGACAGCTGGGAGGATTAAAGAGGATGATGGGTGGATGCCTAGCACAAGGTTTGTGCTCAAAGAATGTAGGTTGGTGCTCTGGCTGGTGTGGCTCAGTGGATTGAGCATTAGCCTGCAAACCAAAGAGTCACTGGTTCGATTCCCAGTCATGACACAGGCCAGGGTTTCGGGCCAGGTCCCCAGTAGGGGGCACATGAGAGGCAACCACACATTGATGCTTCCCTCCCTTTCTTTCTCCCTCCCATGCCCTCTATCTAAAAAAATAAATACAATATTTAAATAAATAAAATCTTTTAAAAAAATGGTGTAGGTACCCATTGCCTTTGGTGTCCTGCAGGGACTTGGGGGAAGCTGCAGTAGGATGAGGCCCTTACCTCAAGCACAGCCACCTGCCCACCGCTGCTGAGCAGGGGCACGGCCACACGCAGATGGTTGGCACAGAAACCGTCACTCTCACCAGGTGTGGTGAGGTTGAGCCCCTTGAGGTTGGTGATGTGGCTGTCTCGGTGTAGGACAGTGCCCTGAGCATGGCGGAATTTGGAACTGGGGCCTGGCAGGTAGCAGGGACACAAAGCCTTGTGAGGATGCCCTGCCTGACCACCCTCCACCTGTGCTGCCCTACAGGAGAACCCCAGGCCAGCCCAGTGTCCTGGCTGTCTGCTCCCCTTACTGCAGGGTCACACAGGGCACATGCCCAGGCCCAGACCTCTGCTGGTCCAGTCAACACAACTTGCCCAGAATGATGCCTGGGAATGAAACTTGAGGTATCTCAGTGGAAGCCGAGGGCTCCAGGGAACGTCCAGGCTGCCCTCCTCCAGATGAGACTGACTTTATACCACAGAACATGTGAACCCATCGGGAGGGGAGACAGGGCTGGGGTACAGAGGATGGGCTGAACGTGAAAGGGCTAGCTCCCCCCCTTACCACCCACTTACCCAGAAGGCTCTGCAGTGACCTCTGGCTGGGGCTGGTGCCGATGCCACTGGTGCTGGAGAGCGAGGGCCCCAGGCTGGATGGCGTGGATGGTGAGATCAGAGAGCTGGGAGGAGAGGAGAAGCCCTCCTGGGGGCAAACACCCGGGTCAGTCGCAGGCCCCTGGGTGTGTTGGCCAGAGAGAGAGGATGCTGGGATCGCAACTCTGGGCCCCTCCTCCTGGGCCGTGGGAAACTGAATGGGGCATGGAGCCCCACTCTGGGATGTGGGGAAGGGGCATGACTGCCCATGTTGACAGGGGCTGGGGTAATGTGGGGGGTGAAGTGATGGTCAGACCGTGGGGACAACAGATGGCAACTGCTGGCTCCCAGCATTTGTGGGCAGGTGGGCCAAGGGTGGTTAAGATCTGCCATTATTTCAAGAAAAGCCAGACATCTAGACTTTATGTGACAGTCTCACTTTCTACTAAATGTTTGATCAATTTAGAGAACACTGTAAGGTTCTTTCTGTCTTTTACGCCTGACAACTAGACAAGGTTCAAAAGACCATCAGGGCTCCCACTGTGGTGATGAGAAACAGGCAGCCCTGCCACTCACACTGGGGTCCTTGTCGCCTGTGGGCGGCTCCGCAGGCTGGGTTGCATCAGGGGAGGGCTCTGCAGGGGGTACCAGGCTGGAAGTGAAGCTGGGGTGGGGTTGCTGAGCTGGGTTGAGGCTGACCCTCTGCACCTGTGGGAAGAGGCAGCAGTTAAGGTGTGGGAAGATATGGGGGACACAGGGCAGCTGAGTTAGTGCACACCTGGGCTGTAGGACCATGCATGGGGCTGCTGTCAGGGGGGCTTCCAGGGGCTAGTGGAGATCAAGAGTGGCCAGCCAGGCCTTGGCCCTACCTGCCGGTTGCTCCCAGCCCACCAGTTGTGAGGTTCAGAGGCTGGCACGCAGCCTGCAGTGTCAGGGAACAGGTCCTCGTAGAACTCCACGGCCTGGTGACAGATAGGCAGGTGGCTAGTAAGGCATGAATCCCCCAGGTCTTCCCAGCCCCTCGCCCAGGCCCTCCCTCACCTTGCGGGGTACATGGTAGCTGATGGGCATGATGGCCGTGTCACTCAGCTGAAGGACTCGGAGCACCTCACAGCCCATGACAGCCAGCGCCCTCCGGGGCACAAGGGCGGCTCCCCGAAGGACACTCTCCAGGAGGCACTGGGTCACTGTTGGGGACACCAGGGGAGGAGAGTCAGGGTGGTCAGGGGATGCGAGGGGAGGAAACGGGAGGAAAGGGAAGAACAGGACAGGAGAAAATCCCCCCCCAAAAAAATGAAACACAGAAGGAGAGGGAAGGAAGAGCTTACCTGGGCTCAGTGCCAACTGCTGGGGGGCCACCTCATAGCAGTGCAGCTGACTCCCACCCTGAAACGAGCCCAGACTGAGCACCTTCACTGGCTGGACCCTGCTGGTCTGGAGCAGCCCCAGGTCCAGACCAACTCTCCCTCCCGCTCCTTGCCTGTGCTACAGCAGCATAGCAGACAGCAACTGGGCACTGGTGCATGCTAGGGAACAAGCTGCGCCCTCAGTAGACTTTATTTCACCTGTTTGTCATCAGAGTGTGTGCAGTAAACACCAGAGTACATGTTTAGTATTTACAGAGTGCCTACTGTGTGCTAACACTGCTCTATTTTCAGCCTGTCCTCATGAAGCTGACATTTATGGATGGAGACTCAAAGGCCTGGACACTGACAGGAGGCCACTCAACCTGGCACTGGTGGAGGCTGGGCAGCCTGTTCTAGACCCTGCTTTCTGCAGGCGGTAACATCCTGAACTCCCCACTCTCCCAGCTGTCTGCTTAGGTCAAAGGTTAGGTTCAGGCCTGGCAAGTGAAGGCATCAGCCCCTGGGGGCCTGATGTGGGTGGACATGGGTAGGTGGTGGGTGGTTCCATCTTCTCCCTCACCTTTCCTGCCAGAACCAGGAGCCCGGAGTCTGGGTCCAGCAGGGGCATCAGAGGCCTGGGGAAGAGAGAGCTGATCAGAGGGTGAAGCCAACCACCAGTGGCCAAAGGCAGTAAGAGGTCTGTAAGCCTTGTGGCCTCAGATAAGAAATCAGGCCACACATCACAGTGGTTGGGGGTATGTGGGCCCTCCAGCTGCATCCAGCTGGTCCCCCAGGACCTCCTTTCTTTTCCCAGATCTTCAATTTGCCTCCCTGCTTCACTTAGGACCTGCACTGGGCCCTGGGCACCGGGGAGCAATCCCCTCTCTTTGCACTTCAGTCCCAATCTCACCCCAGGCAGACCCCCACACATAGTCTGTCCTTGGTCCCACCTTAGCCAGCTTAGATGTTAGGCCAGTATTACTGGGGCAGGTGAGAAGGTGCTGGATGGAGGGATCCCCTCCATCCCTATCCAGTGCAGTCAGGTCCAGTGCAGGCATGCAGGCAGGTGGGTGCTACAGGTCTGCACTAGGGTTTGGGGGCCATCTTCTTCTTCTTTTTTTTTTTAATTGTTTTTACTTATTTAAAGAGAGAGGAAGGAAAGGAGAAAGAGAGGGAGAGAAGCATCAATGGGTGGTTGCCTTTCACATTCCCCCAACTGGGGACTTGGCCTGCAATTCAGGCATGTGCCCTGACTGGGAATCAAACCCACAACCCTTTGGTTCACAGATGTGCGCTCAATCCACTGGGCCACACCAGCCAGGTGGGGGCCATCTTCTTAATCAACCCAGGCTCCTGGGGCCTTGATGATGTCTTGAAGACTCAGACCCCACCCCCAGCACCAGCCTGGGGCCCCTATGCACAAGACTGAGCCATGGGCCAGAGTAGGGTCTCCTTTGCTGCCAAGCTTCCCTGCCCTCTTTCCCAAAGCAGGCCTGGGGAGGGGTGGTGGCCAGGAACATGGAGGGCAGGCTGGAGGCCCCCAGCACCCCTATTATTCTGCGCCCATCTGGTCTTGGCTAAGGGTCTGTTGTTGCTGAGAGATTTACGATGCCTTCCCCAGGCTCTGTAGAGGCCCTTTGCAACCTCCAGCCCTATAAGTGCTGCCTTCAAGCTCATGGTCTCAGGGGAAGGGGGCCCAGGAGAACTCTGGCAGGTGCCTTCATCCATTTGCTTCTTTTAAAGATTTTTAAAATTTATTTTTAGAGAGGGGAAGGGAGGGAGAAAGAGGAGAGAAATATCAATGTATGAGAGAAACTGATTGGTTGCTTCTTGTACACTCCCAAGCAGGAACCCAGCCCGCAATCCAGGCATGTGCCCCAACCAGGAATTGAACCTGAGAACCTTTGGTCTTCAGGACGACGTCCAACCACTGGGCCACACCTGTCAGGACCATCCATTTGTTTCTTGCTTCTGGTCTTAGTCTCATGTTCCCGGGGACCCACAGGCCTGGGTCACTACCTCGACACTTGTTCCCACACAGAATCCCGTCCTCACTGTGGTCCCAGTGGTCAGAGGTCATCCAGCTGTGGCAGCTGCCTCCATCCCTCACCTAGGAAACAAAGGGCCCAGCCCTCTCCTCACCTGCCTGTCTACCCCTCCCAGCCAGCTTCCCAAAGCTTGCCTGTGGCCTACTTCCCCCTACCTTGCTGGAGACTACAGAGTGAGGTGAGATGTTGGGTGGGGCCATGGGTGCCTCCACAGCTTCCTGGAGGGCCCTGGGCCGGTCGCCTGTGAGTAACACAGCCTCTACTTACTTCAGGCCAGACAGGGTGAGCTGGGCTCAGAACTGCCTTGCTTGGCCTGGTATGACCACTGCCTGCCTTGGGGGAGGGGAAGGCAGGTGAATGTGTGGCCTTGGGTGCCCCCCGCAATGATGCTGGCTCCAGAGGGGATGGACACAGGTCCCTTCAGCAACTGTAACAGGGCTTTCACTAAATCCATTCATTCCTTAGGCAGGCTGGTCTATGCCTGGCCCCTGACTCAGCCTACAGGTATGACTGGAGGTGGATGCAAAAGACCCTACCTCTGACCTCAAGGAGCTTCCAACCTGGAGAGGCAGACACAGTTAAACATGTGAAGGAGAAGTTCTCTGACGACACATGACAGAGGGCAGAGGAGATAGTCCCACGTGCAGGGGAGAGAGTTCCGGGCAGAAAGAGCAGCATGAGCAGAGGGCCTGTGGCAGATGGATACATGGCCTGGACAATGAGGATGAGGGGCTGAGGCTTGGGATGGGGAGGGTAGAGGCAAGACAGGGTAGGGTCTGGTACATCAGGAGGAGTGTTCTGCCTCCATTGAACAAGAAATGAAAAGCTGATGGCACATCTTAATTGAACAGGGATAGGAGCAGATGTGCACTGAGCAGAAATCACCATGTGGAGATGGGTGGGAGGAGTGGAAAGAAAAGGTGATGGGTTCAGGGCAGAGTCTGAAAGCAAGTGGGCTGGAGGCTCCTGTTGCCTTGGTGAGAACTGGTGGGACTGTGGGTTCCACCACAGCATCAGTGGCTCACCTGTGCTTTAGGCCACCCTCCTTAAGAGGTTTGACCTGGCCTCCCTGCACCCTCATCCTGTCAGTCCCAGCTGGCCGGCCTACTGGCTCAGGTGCTGCGGGTATGGGGGCAGGAAGTCACAGAGGGCAGGGCTGGCTCCTCTGACAGGTCAAGCCTGTCTTCCTTGCCTCAGGCGGAGCTATCTGGGGAGCTGTCAGGCAGGAGCACCTGCCTGCCAAAGCACTGGCACAGGAAATAGGGTCATGGCACCAGCCCCACGAGCTGACCAACAACTAGCACAGGCCTGACCCCAGGCCTTATAAAGAGAGCCAAGCTGGGGTCTGGGTCTGGAATGTAGAACACGGCCCCAGCTTGGCAGAGGGCCAGAGGTGGTGAGAGCTGGTTCAGGCACCTTTCCCACTGCCATGGCACAGGGGGAGGGTTAATATCTGGGCCTGCTGCTGATAAGGGCTCTGACCTGGGTTCAATCTAGAGCCAGATGTGGTCCCTAACCCCGAGCCCACGTCCCAGAAGATGCAGAATGATGGTGGTACAGAGTGGATCACATAGGGGAGGGGTCAGCCTCTGATAATTCCATCAGCTCTCCCAATATTCCTGCAATTAGCACGGAAGTACTGGGGTGTGCCTGCTAGGAAAAGGGCAGCTTCAATAGTCCCCTGGTTCCTGGATCTCCCCACCAGCCCACCAACCTAGACATCCAGGCACTGCCACTGGTCCAAATCAGTCCAGGTCCCTTGGATCTGCCTTTGCCACTCAAGCTGGTCAGTGGGGGTCCCCTTGGACCAAGCTGCACCTCACACTCCTCAGCTCCTGACCTCAAAGAGGCTCCAGGTAACCAGGTTCTAAAGGGAGGTGGTGTCTTGAAACCATATGAGAAAAGGATGGACAAACTGGGGAGCAGTCTGGAAGCTTCCCTTGAACCTCTGGGTGGATGAGAGCATGGCCTGAGTCCAAGGTGCAAGATCAGGGCAGGGGATGGACCATTTAGGCAGGTGGGGTCACTCCGTCATGGAGAACTGGCTGCAGTAGTGAGAGGCTTCAGAGCCTGTCAGGAAGACCTACTCTTTAGATGAAGTCAGGCTGGTCCTCAGAGCAACCCCTCCCTCCTACAATATCTGAGGACACTCCTGAGGGTGTTAGGATCCAAGGGCAGAGTTACAGAGACAGTCTGACCACAGCCACATGGTACTGACTGCAAACTCAAATGCTTCAGGAAACTGAGTGAGTAAAGTTGCCTCGTGTGAGGCAACTGAAGTGGTGGGGACTGGGGTGACCTGTGAGCCTGAGGCTTGCTTGGTCAAAGGGGGCACTTGGCTCCAGCTGAGAGTTCCTGTTCAAGGCAGGCTGGGAAGTCCCATTTTAATGTGAAACCACCGGATTTTTAGTGTTTGCAATGGCATCAAAGTTTTAAAAAGTCCCACACATGCCAAATGAAACACACCTAAGTGGCAGCTCTGCACCAGGGGCAGAGGTTTGCACGTCATGCTGCACATTCACAAACACCAGGATGTGCATGGGGTGCAGGTGTGGGAGAGGCCATGAGGAGGTTAGGAGCTGAGACAGTAAGTCTGGGAGGTAAGCGCTGCACTGAACCCTGCTTAGCTCATTAGCAACTGGACATGGAGGCTGTCCTGCCTTCTGGAGGTTATCAAGTCCTCCAAAGAACGCCCCCCCCCCCCATACTGGTGTGGCCTAGCTTCATGGCACAAGCCCTTGGGCCCACTGAGACTCAAGCTGGCCCAGGCAAAGGCACTGGCTGCAGGCCAGGTTAGAAGAGGGGGCGGGTGTCCCAGGGCCCTCTAGAACTCAGGAGCTGAGCTGGGTCCCAAAGCTCTGAGGCATGCCTTTGACCACAAACATGGAGGGGGAGGAAGGCAGAGCCTTTTCCTGGAATCCTCCAAGGCAGGGGATTTTTGTGGACTAGTCCAGTCCCTGGCACTCATCCCTCTGGCCCCTTCAAGGGCCACTGTCAGCTGCACCCAGGCCCCACCCACTGACGTTAAGGCCCAACATCCTGCCCCATCCCAGCCCCACACCACCACATACACACTCTGGCTTTGGAGCTGTCTGTAACTGTGAAGCCGTCATCGATGTGGGAGAAGTGGTCCAGGGATGCCCACAGCCCTGAAAGCTGTTGGGCTAAAAGGAGCCCAGAATTTCGGATTTGGCGTTAAGAGTTTTGTATGAGGGAGACCCTCAGAAAGGCTCGGTAGAGCCTGCCCAGCAGTTTTTGAAATTGGGATTAGCTACCAACAATAGCACATTGAGAGATTTCACCTAAAAAAAAAAAAAAAAAAAAAAAATCCGGATTTCCAGTTTCTCTTGAAAAGTCCAAAGCTCTGGCAGGCTGAGGCAGGTCAAGGGGGCTGAATCCTTACATCAGCCCCCACTCCCTTCCTCTCCAGCTTTTCCAGGTCTGCACAGCTCTGAGGTCTGCTCTGCGAATTTACGTCACCTGTCTCTGGTGTGTCACAAGCAACCGAGCTTGAGATTCCGTCTCACTCAAATTTTTGCTTTCTACACGAAAATCAGGGACCTGCTCAGAGTCATAAGGCAAACAAGTGGTAGAGCCACCTGGGGCGTCGGGAGGTGCGGAGTGGGGACCAGGACGCCCAGTCAAATGACCCAACAGCGGAGAGGTGAGGCGGCAGTCCCTGGGCCCCCGCTCCGCCCTGACCAATGGGGAGCGACCCCGCCCCTCCGGCGGCCGCAGCCCCTCCCCCCTGCCTTAAAGGAACGACCCGCCTCCCGAGAGCTGACTCCGCAGCCCGTGGTGGGGGTACGCGGACGTGGCTACCTCGGGAACCAGGAGCCCTCTGGTCTGACCAGCGGGGAAGGACTGACGCTGCGGCCCACCCGGCCCGGCTCCCGCCGCCACTGTCTGGTGAGTGTCTGCTGGGCTGGGGGACTGAGGACTGGAATTGGTGGGCACCACCGAAAAGGGTTATGCACATGCGGCACCCCCCTCCCACCCCCGCCGCTCACACGCACTCAGGGTGGGCATGTGTCCTCAGCCCCGCACCATCACCTGGTTCGACCCGGCGCGGACAGTCCCGTGGCCGGGTGTGCTGGTATGTGTACAGGGCTCACTGGCAGGCCAGCCCGCGGGGCTGTGAGCAGACAAAATAAACACCCCCTCCCTTGCTTCCTCCTCCCACGACTGGGCCCTCTGGCATGACCAGTTTTATGAATTAAGCCCCTTTGAGGGAATGGCCATGCCATCATAGTCTTGGGTCACTTCTACCTCCTCAAGTGGGAGTAGTCTGGGTCTGGAGGCTCACATGTCCCTGTGCAGATTGGCTCCTTGGGGTCCTAATGGCCCTTGTCACTCAGGATAAAGCTGGGGTATGGGGTGCACAGGCAATGCAGGCCCTGGGGAGGTATAATCAGGTGACTGGAAGGTACTAATGCACCATTCCACGCCCCCCACCATCCCCAGTCTCTACTCCTGCCACACTTTAGACAGTGGCTGACTGGGGCCCAGGTATTAGTGTGTTTCATCTCTGTCTCTGCCAGAAGGGGCTTTGCTTGGGTTATGAACCCAATAGCCTTGAGCCAGCCTAGTCCTTTGTGTCCCAGAGCTGGCAGCGCTTGGGCCTGAGGGCTGCTGAGGTCCCTCTGTGGTCACTGGTAGATCAGCAGATTGGTGCCAACCATTACCACACCAGGGTCATTGACCACCTCACCCCCTGGGGTCTAGAGATGGAGCCTGCAAGGTGGGAAGGACAAAGAGCAGAGACAACAGTCTCAGTGTCCCCCTGCTTACCTTTTCCACCAAGGGCAGGGGAGGCTTTGGAGAGAAATGCCTGGGCCCAGTGCCCCCTCCCCAGGCCAAGAGCTTCTGGAGCTGGGGGACAGCACTCAATCTCAAAGGTCCTTTCCTAGGGCATGAAGGGATGGCTGGGCCGATATCCACTGAGTAGGGTCCATTTAGGCTGTTCCAGTAGGCAGTGAAGTCCATTTAGGACCCAGCTGTTGGTAAGGCCCAACAGCACTAAGGCAAGCGGGGGTAGGGGGGATGGGAGAGCAGTCCCCTGAGTCTGCTGTCTTCTCCCAGGGGAATCAGGCCCCAGAGCTTCTGTAAACAGAGTGTCAGAGGCAGGAAGAGGGCTCTGGTAATGAGCAGCCCAGCTGGATTCTCTCCAGACCATTATTTGGCCTCTCCTGGGCCCAGGAAGGGACAAAGATGCTCATGCCAGGCTGGGGGCCTGGCATAGCCTGTCCCCACCTCCCTGGCTTCATGTGGCTGCATACTGAAACAGCTACCCTGGAACCTGTGGGTCCAGAGAGTCAGATGGGATCAGTAGGGGCTGGTGTTCCAGGGTATTTGCTGGGATGGCACTACTCTCTGGACTGGAAATGGGGCAGGGGGTCAACACGAGAAGATCCTTAGACATTGTCCAGACCTCTGCTTTCACCAGGAAGGCCCTTCTGGTAGGCAGCCCTGGGGCCAGGGAGATGCCCTGGGCAGGAGATGGATCCACAGTTTCTGGCTCCAACTCCCCCACTAACAGCCCTGGGGGAGCTGGGACAAGTCCCAGGTAAAGAGAGTTGAGTCCTCAAGGGGGATTATAAGTAGACCCCACCCCTGGAGTAGACAGCTCCTTGGGACAGGCAAGTGGGGCCCAGCTGAGCCCAAAAGGCAGCTCCCACCTAGCAGGCCAGCCAGTCAGTTACCCTCTGGTGGCCAGAGAAGAGGCTGGGTGAGCCTCTGCTCACAGAAGCATCTCTTGGCAAGCCCTGAGCTAATGGGAAGGGCAGCAATGCCACCTAAATGGGTTAGACCCCTTCCAGTGCCCCCCTCAGCTCTCCTTAGAGTCCCCTCCCTGGACTGGAGAGCCCAAGGCTCTGTCTGCACTGCCAAGAAACCCAGCTCCCCTCACTGCTGTGGAATTTGTGAGAGTTCTTAGAGAAGGGGGAGGGTGTGAGTGAGAAGACAGCCCACTGGGCGTGTTCCTGGCGTGGGCGTGTGTCCGTGTGCACGTGACTGGAGCAGGGCTATGTTTGGGGGCGGGTAGGGGTGCTGCGGGAGTCTGCATGCACCACGGGCGGGCGCGGGCTCAGCCTTCTTCCTTTTATCGGTTTCCACATTCCAGAGCCAGCCGGATTGCTTTCCTTTAGCTGGCTGGGCCGCCTGGCTGGCCAGGCCTGTAGGCCTCCCCCGCTTTTCCTCATTCCACTTTCCTGGGTATGAGGAGGCTGGAGCAGGCTCCCTTAGACCACCTCGGGTTTAGGGGGTGGGGGCAGGAAAGGAGCCAGTTCTTCTCCAAGGTTGGGGAAGGCCCCCTCACCAGTCTCCTCCAGGGAAATGCAATAAGGCTCTGACATTCCTCTGAGGCTGCCTGAGAGATTTAATTAAGGAGGGAGGAGAGAGCTGGCTAGCACTGAGAAGGGGCTGGGGCTGGGGCTGGGGCGGTCACTGGGGCCTGACTAGGCAGCCGTGAAAAGTGAGAGGGGTAGGGCAGGGGCAGGGTGGTGGCCACCCATGTCAATCCCACCTGCCCACTGATCGGCTTACAGATCCCAGGAAGGGCCACTTCTGCCACAGGGTCACCTAGATCCCTGGGCATGATGAGCATGAGAAGGGCAAGACCTCCTCTGGGGACACCTCCTTCTTAGGCCCGGTGTAGGCCCCAGACAGCCTGGGCCCAGATGACTTGGGGCTGGTGGCCTCCCTTGGTGACTAAGACCTTCCCCTGGCAAATTCAGGGTTAATTGCAGGGTTAAGACCTTACTTGATGGGTGCGTGGCTCTGGGTGGAAACAGGGCAGTGAGGAGGCTGTGTCTGAGCCCAGCCCTGGTGGCATCACACCTGCGCGTGCCGACAGTGGCATCTGGATTGGCCCATTTCTATTTGGGCCACAGCTACCACATAGCTCCCGGGGAAGCCAGTGTGTTCTCCCAACACAGTGGCACCTCTCCCAACTGAGATGGCACATCCCACTGCCCCAGGGGCCCACTTGAGCCATGCATTGGCCTTAGTCACTGATCTTCCTGCTCTGGGCTGACAGGTCTGGTGGCTCCCAAGTCACCCACAGTGCCACAGGAGGTCCCCACCTGGGGCCTGGCAGACTCCTGCTCATCTCCTACACTGCTCAGGGATATTCCCCTTATTGGGAGAAATAAGCTGATGTCCACACTGTCCTCTTTGCAGCCTCCTGTCCCAGGGTCTGAGACCTAGCTGGAGGTGAGACTCACCCAAGGAGCTTCTCCAAAACACAGCTCTGCCAGGCCTCAGGAACTTTCCAAAACTGCCAGGGTGATTCTGATGTATAGCTGGGGTTGAGAAGCCCCTGGGGTTCCAGGTGGGAGATGGAAGCCCAGAAAGGGAAAGGAACTGGATGGGGCCACAAACTGAGTTTTAGGGTCTTATCTGTAGGAGCAGAGCCAGGTGGAGTAGTGGGTGGAGTGAGGCGGAGACGCCCAGATGGGCAGGGGCTTCCACCTTAAACATAGGGCAGGGCTCTCTCGCCCCCACCTGGAGAGAGGGCCATCTCTGAGGAACTTGAGGCTTTGCCATCTTGGCCCCTTCCACGAGGGCCCAGGAGAGAAACCCCAACCTCTCTGCCCCACTGGGCCAGGGGCTGCTTTGTCCCAGGGATGGGGAGACGGGCGGACCCGACCTGGGCCCTGAGCCTCCTCAGACACGTCAGCGAAACTGGAGCCAGCTGTCCTGGCTGCCGGCACAGTCCCGCCTGCCTGAGGGGTTGGCAGACTCCTGGGCTGGGCTGCTGCCAGGCCTGGCCGGCAGTGCTCAGCCAGGGCGGGCCAACACTGGGAGCCAGAGGCCCAGGGCCCCAGGGCCAGGCCTGCGGCACCAGACCCCCACACACACTCTGCAGCATTGGGCACAAGCGAGGGGGTGTGCTGGCTTGTCCTTCCCCAGGAACAGTGAGATACTCCAGCCTCAGATGTGATTTGGTCACCCAAATGCCCAAGTTCCACCCACTTGCTGGCCCCTGCTTGACCCAGGGCTTTTGTGTGCGCGGGTGCCTCTGTGTGCGTCCCACACTTGGGAGTGGGTGGTGGCACTTTGGGTCTCCCTGAGAGCTGAGATGATGGATGTCCTTACTCATAGCCCTCCCTGTGCTCTCTCCCCACCCTGAGATCATGTGCTGATGGGGGCTGCCCCCTCCAAATCTAAAGGCACCCCCCATCAGGCTGCTTTCCTACGCCCACACTCAACGGTGCAGGTCGGGGGGGGCAGTCTCCGTATGGAGGCTTTACCCTCAGCCCAGGGGGCCTCCTGTCTGTGCTTAAAGGGGTGCAAAGCCCCTCGAACACCATGGCGCCCTCCCCTGAGTGTGGGGAAGGCAGTGCTTGTGTTTTAAGGATAACACCCTCCCTCAAGTAGCCAATGTTAACTGACCACTCAGAATGTGCTCCAAGTACAAACTACTGGCCCTGAAAACCAGGCACTATTACTAGTCCCCTGACTTCACAGATGGGGACTGAGATGAAGGCCCATGGCCAGGCAGCCACAAAGCCGGGCTGCAAACACAGGCAGTCAGAAGAGCCTAAAGCACCATCCCAGCAACCGTTCCTTGGAGTCTGGCAAGGCCAGCAGCAGAGCCCAGGCCTCTCTGCCTGCTGCCTCTTTCCACCAAGCAGGGCCACCGCAGGGCCAGACTAAGGCGAGGCTGTGTTGAATCCAGGTGGTGAACAGATGCCCTGGACCCTGTTGCCCTCTTTCCACTACCCGCCCCCCCCATGTCAGTGCTGCCTCCACAACTCTCCCCACACCCTGTGCAGAGAGAAAGGTCCCACCTCCCTGCCTTGGGTCAATGGATCAGATATCAAAGCCCAGGCCTCTGGTCCTTCATTGCTGCTGAAATTGTAACTGGTTGGGCAAGAGCAACCATGACCCACCCCCCACAACTACCCTGAGACACCCCCATCCCCGATGCACGCACGCACACACACACACACACACACCCCAGTGTGTGCCCAGACAAGCAGAATTGCTTCCAGAACTCGTTAGAACTTCCCCCTTGAAAACAAACAGAACACTGGGTACTCAGAACAACTCTGGAAGGTGAGGCAGGGCTGCTGAGCAACTGAGTCCCACAGGTAGGAAGGGACTTGGGAAGCTATTTAGGGGGCAGAACTTGGGTCCAAATTCAGGCTTCAGTCTCCTACCACCAGATGGCTGTCGCCTGCCCCTCCATTCAGTCTTGGTCCTCTAGGTCCCCCCGGGGCTGTCTGATGTCTGACCTGCTCTTGGTGCCAGGCATGCTATGGAAGAGCTATCAGCCTCCGCTTGTTTTCCAAAGCCCTAGTGCCAACTCTTTCCTGGGTGGTGGATCCAGGCTCAGGCAAGGCGCTCACCCCTGCCTCCTCGGGAGTGGGAAACAGATTAGCTGCTGGCTGTTGGCATCTCCTCAGCCCAGGATGCCAGTCACTTTTCCTGATGCAGCCTCTGCTCCCAGCTCCTCAGTGGGGTTGCCACTCTGGGTCCAGACAGACCCGCAGCAGTTGCTGCCTCCCTCTCCAGTGATGACTTTGCTGACTAATGGGAGCAAAGGCCAGAGCCAAAGCTGTTCCCCTCCTCCGTGAAGAACAGGGAGTGCCCCCCAGCAGCCCCCCGTCTGGGGAGGTGTCTACTCTGAATGCCCTGGGGGACAGATGAAGAAACCCTAGGCGCTGAGAGAGCTGAGAGAAACTGTTGTCCACACCTTACAGCTCTGAAACCCCTGGCCCAGGGTTGCCTGACTGGAGCATGAGCTCTTAATCGTGATCTTATACAAGTCCTAGGGGAAGCCAACGTCACAGGGGTGGTCAGGCTGGCCACGTGTAGGGTCCCCTCCCACCCCAAGCCTGGCTGCTCCCTTCCTGACCCCAGACTGTTCTACCAGGAGAGCTGATTCAGGGGGAGGTGGCTCACCCCCCACGTGGATGAGGGGGGTGGGGGACGCTCATAGCCCACATCTGGCGGCCAGGCCAAATCTGCTGACTTCTGAGTCAGTAAGGGTGGAGCAAGTCCTTGCAGGGGAGGAGGCTGGGTGGGGTGCATGGACCCCCCTTGAGGTGGCGCTGGCAGGGCCAAGGGTGAATGAGGCAGCCAGGAACCTAGAGAACAGGGGAGGGGACACTGGTTAGGGGTCAGGAAAGGCCTCCCTGGCTAGCCTCTGAAAGGTGGTCCAGTGGTAATTAGTGAGGGGCAGAGGCCAAAGGCCCCCCCTTCCCAGGCAGTGGAGACCCTGCAAAGAGGCAAGGCATAGGTGAACCTTTACCTAGAATTGGCCTAAGACCGCAGTGGCCTCCCCAGTGACTTGTGTAGTCCATCCTGGGACCACCTGCCCCTTTCCCACCTCATATTCCAGGAGCCCGCTTTCCTGGGGGAGGGACAGCCCAATGGATGGCAGTGGGGGCAGAAGGTACTCTGTGGGGAGAGACATGTTGCCTACCTTGGCCTGAGAGCTCGCCAACGTAGGGGAAGGGGAGTCTGAGTCCCAGTACAAAAGGCTCTTGTGTGAGCAGAGATGCCTGGAAGGGAGAGGTGCTAGCCTCTCTGGGGCTGTAAGGGCCCTGAGCATGGGGACTGCTGCTGGGGGTGTCCCCTGGGTTTCCCCTAGAAGCCTGAATGAAGGGGGCCCATGCTGTGGCCCCGTCCTGTCTTGGGCAGGCCAGCCTAAAAGCTGGCGCCTGGAGCAGCTGGGGGAGCCACCCTCACCCTGGTAGGACTGGGCCCACATCAGGCAGCAGGCCCAGCCACACCTGGACCTGATTAAGGATCCGGGCTCTGGGTCAGATTTCGCAGCAGTGCAATGGCAGCACGTCACTGCACCTCCAGGAGCCCCCCTTTTTCTTTCTTCTGGGAGTGATGAGAATAGTTTCCACCTGGAATGGCTGCTGGGGAGACTCTAAGAGGTGACTGTGAATGCTCAGTGGTGCTGGCATGTGGGAAGGGCTGCAGCTCTGCTCCAGTGCCCAGCCCAGTGTAGAACCCAAGAAATGGTAGATGAAGGAATCTGGGGAGTGTTTCCAGGCCTGGCACTGCCTCTGGGGACACCACGCAGCCAACGTCTCCAACTTGAGCCCTAGGTCAGCCGAAGGAGGCTTGGACCCCCCTTACCTCTAGTTCCAGTACTGTGCCTGCTGAGGCTGTGAAGACCATGGTTCCCTCCCTACACACCCCCTCCCAGGGGGACACCTACCAATTGCTTCAGCCCCTCTGCTCCTTTCCCTAGGAACTTTGCCACTGGCCACATCCTGGCCAGCCTACGGCTCCTGTCCTGGGCAGGTCTGACTTCACAAGTGGAAAAACACTGATCCCATAGTTTCCATGTGAAGTCTTCTTGCTGCGGTCTCTCCTCACTTGGAGGCTGTAGAGCGTGGCGGCAGGGGCTGGTGGCCTGAGGCAGCCAGCTTCTCTGCTTACGCGCTGGGCTGACTGCCCACCAATCTCTCCCAGAAGCTGTGAGGAGGGGCTGCTGATCCGGGAGCCACTGTTCTCCCTGCTTGCCTTCTACCTCAACAGAGATCTGGGAATGGAGGGTTGGGGCAAGGGCACAGAGCCTGATGCTTTTGACCACATGTTCTCTCTGAGCCAGAGAGGTGGGAAGGCTGGAGTAAAGTAAAGGTGTCCTTTGTGGTCAGTGAACGCTTGGGGGCCAGATCCTGTTCTGCATGCATTAAGCCACTGAGCCCTGGTGATAGTACAGAAGTATCAGCTGATAGCACAATGAAGTCATATGACTGTTTCAAGTCACATAGCAAGGGAGCGATGGGGCTACGACAGGAACTGGGCCCAGGCACTGGAGACCTGACTCATAACTACAGTGTACCATTGAATTTTGGGCAGGGAGTGAGTGGTAAAGGGGGCTTGGAATTCCCATCTCCATCCTTCCTGGCATGACTGTCTCCTGGGCCCCTGACTCACGGTCTCCTGTCTTTCCTCTTTGCTCCCAGGGACCAAAAGATGCACTCCAGGGTCCCCCTGTTCCTGTTGCTGCTGCTAGCCCCAGGGCCTGGGGTGCAGGGCTGCCCATCTGGCTGCCAGTGCAACCAGCCACACACAGTCTTCTGCGCTGCCCGCCACGGGACCACGGTGCCCCGAGATGTGCCACCTGACACAGTGGGCCTATATGTCTTTGACAACGGCATCACCACTCTGGACACTGGCACCTTTGCCAGCCTGCCGGGCCTGCAGCTCCTGGACCTGTCACAAAATCAGATCACCAGCCTGCCCAATGGGGTGTTCCAGCCACTCGCCAACCTCAGCAATCTGGACCTCACCTCTAACAGGCTGCGCGAGATCACCAACGAGACCTTCCGTGGCCTGCGGCGCCTGGAACGCCTGTACCTGGGCAAGAACCACATCTACCACATCCAGCCCGGTGCCTTTGATGCACTTGACCGCCTCCTGGAGCTCAAACTTCAAGACAATGAGCTTCGGGCACTACCCCCGCTGCACCTACCGAGCCTGCTGCTGTTGGACCTCAGCTATAACAGCCTCCTCGCTCTGGAGCCTGGTGCTCTGGACACGGCCAATGTGGAGGCGCTGCGGCTGGCCGGCCTGGGTCTGCAGCAACTGGATGAGGGGCTCTTTGGCCGCCTGCGCAACCTACATGACCTGGATGTGTCAGACAACCAGCTAGAGCACGTGCCTCCTGCAGTCCAGGGCCTCCAGGGGCTGACACGCCTGCGGCTGGCTGGCAATACCCGCATTGCCCAGCTGCGGCCCGAGGACCTGGCTGGCCTGGCAGCCCTGCAGGAGCTGGACCTGAGCAATTTGAGCCTTCGGGCCTTGCCGCACGAGCTTTCAGGCCTCTTCCCCCGTCTGCGGCTCCTGGCAGCTGCCCGCAACCCTTTCAACTGTGTGTGCTCCCTGAGCTGGTTCAGCCCTTGGGTGCGGGAGAACCGTGTGGCACTGGCCAGCCCGGAGGAGACGCGCTGCCACTTCCCACCCAAGAATGCTGGCCAGATGCTCCTGGACCTTGACTACGCCGACTTCGGCTGCCCGGCCACCACCACTACGGCTACAGTGCCCACCACAAGGCCCTCGGCATGGGAACCCACACCCACATCTTCCAGCCCAGCCCCCACCTGGCAAAATCCCACGGAGCCCGCTGCCAAGTCCCCAAGCCTGCTACCTGCCACCCCACCCACCATGGGGCCTGATCCCCAGACCCAGGACTGCCCGGCGTCCATCTGCCTCAACGGGGGCACCTGTCATCTCGGGGCTCGGGGCCACCTAGCCTGCCTGTGCCCCGAAGGCTTCACTGGTCTGTACTGCGAGAGCCTGGTGAAGCAGGGTCCATGGCCCACCCCGGCCCCAGCCACTCTGAGGCCTCCTGGGCCCCTGCCCCTCAGAATCGAGACAATAAGCCCTACTTCTCTGAAGGTAGGGCTGCAGCGCTACCTACAGGACAGCACTGTGCAGCTCAAGAGCCTCCGCCTCACCTACCGCAACCTGTCAGGCCCCGACAAGCGGCCAGTGACACTGCGGCTACCCGCCTCACTTGCTGAGTACACGGTCACTCAGCTTCGGCCCAATGCCACCTACTCCATCTGTGTCAGGCCCCTGGATGCTGGGTGGGTGCCTGAGGGTGAAGAGGCCTGTGGAGAGGCCCGCACGCCCTCTTCCCGCTCCAACCATGCCCCTGTCACACAGGCCCGAGAGGGCAACCTGCCTCTTCTCATTGCGCCTGCCCTGGCTGTCGTGCTCCTGGCTGCGCTTGCCGTTGTAGGGGTGGCCTACTTTGTGCGGCGGGGGCGGGCCGCAGCAGCTGCAGCTCAGGGCAAAGGGCAGGTGGGGCCTGGGCCCCTGGAGCTGGAGGGGGTGAAGGCCCCCTTAGAGCCAGGCCCCAAGGCAAATGAGGGTGTTGGGGAGGCCCTGCCTGGTGGGCCTGAGTGTGAGGTGCCACTCATGGGCTACCCAGGGCCTGGGCTCCAAGGGCCCCTTCCCACTAAGCCCTACATCTAAGGGGGAAGGATAGATCACTGGGCTGGGTCCTCAGCCCTGCTGAGACTGGCCAGCACCCTCTCGCTGCCAGACCAGGAAGTTCTCAGATCCATATGATGAGGATGACACGTCAGGGCAGGGACTGTGTGACTATAGCTAAGTCCCTGCCCCTCTCTGGACCTCGGTCTCTTCATCTAAGATGCTGGGACCCAGGTGAAGACCTCTAAGGACCCCCAGGGCCCAAGTGCCCCTGAGGATGGCATATGCCCTGTCCTCTGGCAGTGCGCAACCTCTGGGGTGGGACAGGGCAGGCAGGCTCTGCTGTGTGCTGGTAACACAGGCCTAGGGCCGCCAGGCTCCCAGCCGGAGGAGACTCAGGGGGGCAATGAAGGAAGCCCCCAGAAAGACAGCAGAGGGAGAGCAGGGGTAAGGATGGGTGTGTAACCCAGCCCTGGCCCCAGGGAGTGAAGCAACAAAAGAAACTGGAAAGAAAGACGCTTTAGGAACAAGCTTTGCTTTTGTTTTTTAAAATATATTTATAAGAGATCCTTTCCCATTTATTCTGGGAAAATGTTTTTCAAACTCAGAGACAAAGACTTTGGTTTTTGTAAGAAAAATGATGATATGAAGGCCTTTTATAAGAAAAATAAAAGATAAAATAAAACGAGTGTTTTTCTGGCAGGGCCCCAGGGCTCTGGGAGGCGGGGGCTTCAGGGCGGGTGGAAAGGGACAGCCCGCTCTTTGGGGAACTGAGGGTCCAGGACCCCACTCTCTCCAGCGGACACCAAGACCTGGACAATATACCCTGGACTTGGACGGGCTACTGCTGAGGGCCACGGTGAGACGGCGGCATTCCCACAAGTCCCGCCCTGGGGCTGTGTCCACCCAGCCTCCTTTGAGAGCGCTGTCCGGCCTCCCAGTGCAGCAACAGGGACGGAAGTTGGCAACCTTCCAACCTCGTGGAAGAACAGTTTGGACAGCCTTCACCTACCCAGGCTCAGGAACTGCAGTGCTCCTGTAAGAGGCTCATGGCAGATATGTGCCAAGAGGGTGCCCAAGGGTCCATTTGCAGGGATGGGTCTGACAGGCAGTCCACACCTGCCTTCCTCTGTGGAGGCGGTGCCTCGAGCTATGTCCTGCCAGGCCCTCATGGATGATGCAGGACTAGGTGGCCCACACAGCCCACCTGCCCTGCAGTCTCACTGCCCCTCTGCATGTGCTTTCTGTTCCCGCTGCAGAGAAAGAGCCTTAGTTAAGGCAGCACAGATCCTCAATGGCCAGAGCCCTCTGGTAAGTGGAGAGGCTGTTAGAGATTAGGGGCAGATGGCCCAGGAGCAGGAGCAGAGATCTGAGTCTGGCCTGTGGAGACCTGGTTTGTTGCCCTGTGATGCGCCTCTACCCTCTACAGTACAGATCTGTTTGGTTTTCCAAAACTGCAGAAGTGAGAGTGTTTTCCAGGAAGACCACAGGCAGGGGTTCGGGGCCAGGGAAGGTGCTGAGAGCTTGGGAACAGTGATGGATACAGAGTACCTTTACCTAGCACCTTTTAGACTGGGGCGGGGGGGGGGGGGAGGTGGGCCCTGGGGCTGCAAAGAGGCCCTGCAGATGCTGGAGTGCCTGAAGCCCCGTGCCTGTGCCCCTCTGTGGGTCTCGGCCCCTGGCCCCTTGCCTCACCCTGGCAAAAAGGGAGTAGCCCAGGCAGGCCTGGGGAACAGGCCCTATGGCTTAGGGGCGTTGATGTGAGCGCCAAGTCAGGCACCGCCACACAAGGCTCTGGATTCAATTAGCGGCTGCAGAGTGTTCTGGCATAAGAAGCGAGGAGGCTACCAGAGGGTTGTGGGGGCAGAAGGTGGTAGCAGTGGGCCTGGGTGGGGCCCCATCTTCCTGAGCCAGCAGCGGTGGCCCAGGTGGATTTCCTGTGGGCCTGGGTCTCATTACTGGAGCGGCCACACTGAGCCAGCACCCCCCTCCCAACCTCGGCAGCCCAGTCAAAGGGGCCATTGTGGGCTCATGCGCCGCTGCTGAACACGGTGGCTGCTGAATAAATGTTTTCCCTGCAGAGCCAAACCTGGCCTCATGGGCCAGCAGAGTGTGGGTGGAACCTAAAGAAAGGAGACTGGAGCGAGCCCTCCCAGAAAAGGCATTTGGGGTGTCCCACTAGATCAGGAGCTGGGGGATGCAGGGAAGGCCAGGGGCTGAGTAGCGGAGCTAAGCCAAGGTGCAGTCCCCACCCCGGGTGATCCTGTGGCCCCAGGCCAGGACCAGGGATGGATATGGAGAAATGCCAGCCCCCCATTTTTGGGTCCTTGCCACCTTTGGAATGCCCTGTGCCACGTGGGCTCACACACATTCCCATTTCGTGCCCAATAACCTGTCTATAGGGAGACAGGCTGGGGGAGATGAGACAGAAGCTTGCTCACAGCAGGCGGGAACGGGTCCCAACACCCACTCCGTCCCAGGAGTGCATTTCGAGCCAGCGGGGAGGCCTTGGGTCTCCAGGAGAGGGCTGGGGCCACTGTCTGCAAAAGCTACTCAGGCGAGAAGGGGGCACCCAATCTCTAAGGAACATGCTAGGTGTGGGACCTGTGGACAAAAACAGGGCTACATACTGAAACTGACAAACTTGGAGGAGGCCTACATGGTGGGCCTTACAAACTCAGAGACCAAAAGTAACCATGTAGGACAGTCTCAACATAAAAATTCCTAGCCAAAAGCCAAACATGACAGTTAGTCACATCCTGTCTTTTTGCATCTTCGATAACATAACTTTGGAATGTCAGAGTAATCTCCTTTTCCCGATCCCTCAGGGCACACCCATGACACTACAGCAGAGACCACGGAACCTCTCATTGTTATCTTGTTCCCTAAATACCATCTCTGTGTGCTGTGCTGTAAATGTTAACTACCCTGTACCCACCGATGTAAAAGAAGTGTGTCTCTCCATTTTGCCCTTTATCCAATCTCAAGAGATTTCCCGCTTTGCTTTCTCCAGCCTCCCTAGTTTACCACCAATTAATTCCACATAACCCTTTACTTCTCCTTTGATTGTAACATATAAAAATAAGCTGTAAAATTGCCATTCTCCAGGGCATTTTCTCAATCTGTTGAGTTGCTGCTTCCCAGCAGTTGCCAGTTTGGTTCAAATAAACTCATAAAAATTCTCTACAAGTTTGGAGGTTTCTTAGCCAACAGACTCCATGCCTCTGGCCTATGGCTAGGCCATGGGTTGGGGGTCTGGCCAGAAGTGGACACCTCAGTGTCAAGAAGCAAACCCAGTCCCAGCCTCTACCATCTATAGGCTTGCTGCTGGAGTGATCTCGATAGAGGACCAACTTATCTGGCTTCACTGCCTCTTCAGTAACATGGGGAAAAACATCCCTGCCTGCCTGCGGCTCAGGCAGCTGACCATTCACCTACCCCAGAAGCACCAAAACAGAGACCGGTGGTGTTTCCACATCTCCTGGATAGGGCACAAGATGCTCCTTCAGCACCAGGCCCTGCCAGAGCCCCTGCCCGCCTCCACCCTCCACTGAGCAGGGAGCCTGGCACCCAGGAAGTGTGAGACAGCTATCCCTGGAACTGCTGCCTGAGTCTGGCTTTGCAGACAGGACCTCAACGTCCTGCTCTTCCCATCATGACACATCTCCTCTTAGTGAGGTGCATTCCACAAATGACAGGGATGACAAAGAGGAAGCCTTAGGTGGGGGCTAAAACAGACGCCCCGGGAGGGTGGGGCCCTGGGTTCTCCCTGGGAGAGGAAGGGGAGGGCTGTGTGCTTGACCCTTGGTCTCCTCTAGCTCTTTTAAGAACACACACTGTTCTGCCTAAATTAAGATGGAAAATATGTAAACAGAGAAGAAACTGAGGGGGTGCAGTGGAGGCCCATGGCTGTGCCCACCGGTACACTTTTTATCTTTAGTCCAGTTTGTTCAGCAGCTCCCACACCCCAGGGGGCCAAGGCAGGGCTCTGGCTTCCAGGGGGCCTGGGGGCAGGGGACCTGCCACCTCTCAGGCCAGCCTGGAGGCTGGCAGGCATCTCTGTTGTCCGCCAGCTTTGTGGAGGACTGGAGAGTCCCCACTCCTCTGCCAAGACTGTGGGCCCGGTGTCGAGACAGGGTCCAGGACTGGGGGATGGAGGGGGGGGGACCCTGGCCTGGCTAGCCCATCTGGGAGTGATTTGAGAAATTCCAGGCCTCACTGGCCCTACAAGGCTATTCTTAACTGCCATAATTACAGGGTCAGCCTTGGCCAGTGGCACTGTGGGGTCTGGGCATCAGTTAAGTCCTCCAGGAGCCATGCTGGGGCTGGTTGGGTGGGGAATAAATCACAGGCCAGGGGCGGAGTCTGAAAGGCAGGAAGTAGTAGGCGGGGAGCATTTGATGGTTAGTGCCAGGTCCCTTCTCCCAGTTGACCAGCTCCTTCCCTCTGCTGGGGGCCCTGTAGGGAAGGGGCTGTCTGGCCTGGGGAGGCATCAGGAACAATATACCAGCACAGCATCTGTGCCTGGGAAAGGTGTGCTGGACATGGAGCCAGAAGGCCAGAGAGCTCCAATTCCTCCAGCGCAGTGGGTTCCTAGTGACTACCTTGAATTCCCAGGGCCCAGAGCGGGCAGAAGCTTCACACTCAATTGTAGGAAGGCATTGGAGCTCCCTCAGCCTTACCTTCCTCATTTGCAAAATGACCCTTTCCTGCTCCCCAGCCTCTCCCTGAGCTGTGCGGGAGAATGGGAATGGGGGGGTCACTGCCACCCAGACCGTTACGTCTTCTCTGGGCACTCAGCCAGGGGACACCCTGGCAGTTCCTACGGCACTCAGCTTTCCCCACCCCCAGGTCTTTGCTGCTCCTGGGACTTGGGAGAGAGAGTTCACAGCACTCTCTGTGACTCAGTTTTCCCGGTTGTGAAACAGAAGAGGAAGTGGCTGAAAGGATATCCAAGGACCGAGCCCTCTCCTTGCTCCAGCCCTCACCTGGTGGTGGGGAGGGTCCCAGCAAGCCCTCCGAGAGTCATACCTGCGAGGGCTAAGGCTTTGTCCCCACCTCCTCCTGTCCCAGCTACGCAGGTCCCCCACCCTCCCAAGCCTCTCTCCCTCAGCTGGGACATCGGGTCCACGTGGACTGAAAGGACGAGTCACTTCTCAGCACTCACTATGTGCCTCCTGGTTCCTGCGAAGCAGTGGTGTTGGGCCCTCTCTGCATAGAGCCGGCCCAGCCCAGAGCCCCACGGGCACTGGCACAAATCCTACATGCTTCTACGTAGGATGGAAAGATGAGGGGCCTTTGCATACCATGCTGCCTGGGCACCCCACCAAGGACAAGCAGGGATGGGCATGTGATCAGGGCTCAGGAGGCCTCATAGAGCCCATGAGTTCAAGGCCTGCCTGTCTGCTGCTTACGCCCCCAAAACTGCTAGCCCACTGTCCCCATGTCACCCCACACCCTCCCCGAGTCCACCTTGCTATCGCAGCTTCGGGTCTCCTCAGCTGCAGCCCCACCAAAACGCCCACAGCAAAATGAAGTGCATTCTCAAGCTGGCCACCCATGAGTCTGCCAGGTCACAGTCACCTCCCCAAATGTCAAAATACACCATGACCAAGTGGCCACATGGGATGGGTCAGTTGGGCTAATCCACCTATTCTGGGCTGCTTCACACCCCCTACAGCTCCAGGGAGCTCCTCAAACAGGACCAGGTCTCCCAGCTCAGACGCCCCTGACTGCTCCAGTGACAGCCCACTTCTCTGATAGGACCTGAGCCAGGTAAAGCCCTTCTGGCTGGACTGGGTCCCTGCACTCTGTGGATGGCCCTGCCACAGAGCATCAGGGGCCCTTAGCAGGGGTGCCCGTTCACAGGGCAGGAGCTGAGCCCTCGTCTGGGCCCTTGCCCCATCCCGCCCCTAGCCCATCCCGCAACGCTGGTTTCTCCTACCCAGGTGAGGTGTCGAGGGTGAGGGAGGCGAGGGCGCTGGAGAAATGCCGAGTGTCCCACAGCTTTACTTCACGTTCACGCATCTGTGGGGAGGGGGCAGAAAGAGGCTCAGAGGGGTCCAGAGGGCTCATCTGTCAGCCCCCGAGGCTCCCCAGGAACCTGGTGCCCAAAGACACGGCCTGGCACAGGGGCACTTGCCCCAGTACAGAGCTCGGAAAGCAGTGTGGTGGGGAAGCATGCCAGGAAGGGAGATGTTGGGTTTTCACGTCCTGCCCCTTTGAGAACCTTTAGGTGACAAGGGACAAGGGGCGTTTCCCTCCATGGACTCTGATCCCTGGGTGGGAGGGGGGTTGTTGCGCTACAGTTCCCAGGGTCAGGCTTAGCTATTTCAAATGGAATCTGCCCGTTTTCAGCAGCAGTTGGTCCCCTGGGGCTCCGAGACCCCGGCTGCACTCAGGGCAGCTCTCAGGGCCGTATATGGACAGGCCTGGAGCTGGCCTGTGGCCCCCACCTTCCAAAGGGCCTCATCCCTCCTCTTTTGGTATGGGGCCCTGCTCACCTTCAAGGAGCCCTACCTGGTTGAATCCAGTGGACACAAGGTGTTCCTGGGTGCCTGTCCATGCCAGCCGGCCGTCCTTGCTGTTCTCGTGGGCCTGTGTACTCTGCAGGAGGCAGAAGACATAGCTGAGCCACCTCAGGGCCACTCGCCTGGGGGCTGGCTGGAGACGGGGAGGCCTCACGTCACTACAGGACAGACCTCAGCTGAAGGCAGTGCTGCACCCAGAGGGCTGCCCTAGCCACCCAGCTTGGGCTCAGTAGCCCTCCTTGTCAGGGAACTGTCAGACTGTCTTGCTCACTACCAGGCTTCCCTGCTACAGCGACTGAGGGCGGTAGCAGGTCCTTACCCTGCAGGTGTCCTAGAGGCAGCACTCAGCTGCTGGTCACCATCCCCAGGCTCTAGGGATCTGTGTGCCCTCATAGAACTTCATTTTTCTCACTTGTGTATGGGGCTCATGTTGCCCCGGCTGCCTACTTCCCAGGGCTGTTGAAAGGATCAGCTGAGACTATATGTGAGAGAAATGGGTCTGCTGCAAAGAGCTGTGCAAATCAAGGGATTACTAGAATTATTGCCGCCTCCTGACACTGCCAGAGGGCCGGGGAGAGGGCCTGGTGCCAAGGTCTGGGGAACGTCCTTGGAGAGGGCAGAGCATGCCCCTTTTGGCCCTCCCATGGTGCTGGAACTGCCAGCTGGAAGGCTTCCTGGGACCCAGGGAGGAGAGGCGAGTTCATACCACAGGCGACCCTGTCCCCTGGGCCCAGGCAGGGGGGAGTCTAGGAGGCCAGAGGAAATGCAAACAGCTCCCTCCCAGTCACCCTGGCCTCTAGAGCCTGAGACAAAAGACCCTGTTACCAAAAATAGCTCACCCTAAACTGTGGCCAGCTTCCTCCAAGCTTCCCACGATCTCCTTGGGAATGAATGAGGGAGGGAGGGAGGTGGCCCGTGAAGAGCTGGCCCAGCGCCCCCTCCCCAGCCCACAGAGGCAGACCCCAGCGTGGGAGACCATCGGAAACAGCTCAGTGTCGTTCAGGGGGCTTTTCGCACTACTTACTTCCCACCCAGTCACAGCCGGCACAGGAAGTCAGGGCTAGAGCCTGAGAACCAGGAACCAATACCCCTCACTCCACTCAAGAGGGGCTGTGGGGTCAGGGTGAGGGTCAGCCCCACCCCCAGCACCCCAGAATAGGTCAGAAGTGTCACACGGGCTCTCAACAGTGTGCAAACACCCCTGTGTAAGCAGCAAACCAGATGGCTCACAAGGCATCTGAGTAGTGTTCATTCATTCAACAGACATTTGAGGCCTCCCGAGGGCCAGGCATTGTGCTGGGAGCTGATGGTGGGGCCAAAAAGAGCTCAGGCACAGGGTCATGTACTGGGCGAAGCAGGGCTGCTCACTCATTTGTTTTCTCAGTACAGGCATTTGAGCTGTACACTCTGCTAGGTGCTGGGGACCCGGTGAACAGAAAAGGTCTCCAAACTCATAGATTATACAAATCAGGAGGCAGACGTGAAGCAAACAGAAATAACCATGTCTTCATATGTTATTACAAATGACACACAGGGGTAAAGTGGAGGTTAAGGGCGCGAGCTTTGGAGTCAGACTGCCTGGGTGAAAACCCCGCTCTGCCACAGAAGACCTCGTCTCAGCATGAGATACAACATCTTGGTGCTTCAGTTTCCTTATCTGTAGAAAGAGCACCATAGTGGGACCTACTCTGGAGGGCAGTTTTGAGGAGTGTTAACAGTGGTGAAATGTGTTCGGGGTCTAATGTGCATTTTTTTAAAGCATGACAACAGAGTACAATAAGAATGTAATTGAGAGAAGTAGATATAAGGTAACATGTGACTTAAGACGTGGATCAGCAGGTGCGAGCCAGGCCAGGAATGTGGGGGCATCTGGGAGAGCAAAGGGCCCAGCACAGAGGATGAGGGGTGGTTGAGGGAGAAGAGGGAACATCCAGCCGTCAGGGCCTGTGGAGCGTTTTTTAATTCAGAAGTATAGGTTGGGGCTGGAGCACACCTCTGCCTGTATCTCCTACCAGAGGCCCAGAGAGAGGAAGCCATCTGCCCCAAGTCACCCAGCAAGACAGTTGGCTATTTGAGCTTCCCGCCTCCTGTGGGCTGGGCCCATGGTTATTGTTCTTCATCTGTGCAAGAGGACCCCGAGGTGAGGACAGGTGAGGAGATACAGCCACAGCTAGAAGGCAGCAGAGCCCAGGCCAGAAAGAGCCCAGGGTCCAGCTGCACCTTGGACACCTCAGGTTTCCAACAAACGTCCTTGAACGAGCTCACGCTGGGGAAACAGGCCCCTGGGCCCACACATTGGGGCCGGGTGGGTGGTGTTGGCCGGTGAGTCCTGCTTGCCCCACAGCTTTCTACTTGCACCTTCTGGTCTCCAAACAAAGAAGTAAAGACAGGTAAGAGCTTAGGCTGAGCCCAGTGTGCCCACTGTGTGCACACCCAGCTCAGTCTTCCCGGGGCCCAGAGGAAATCCCTCAGATGGGGAAGAGATGGCCACTAACCCCCTCCCCTCTCCTCTATCGCCAGATCAATGGAGTGACTTTCATTTTCAAAAATGGCAAGTTCTTCTTTGCTGACCTCAGTGGGACTCAGGAGGTGCCCTCTCTCCAGAACCCCAGATTCTTATTCTTCTGAGGCAGCAGGGAAGACTGCAGGTGAGACCTAAGCACCCTGCTAACCCAGACCAGCCCTGTCAAAGGAAGCCGCTGGTGGTAATCCCAAGCCCAGAGACCAGGCCTTGGGGGTTTCCCTCTCACAGGGGACAGCCTTTGTCTCAACAGACAGGGTGTCTTCCTTGAAGAGAAGCCCTCCAGCACCCTCTATGTCTCCCCAACATCTGACTCCATAAGAGAACAGGAAGGCCTGAGACCAGGCAGTACCTGCCCAACACAGGGCACCAGGAACAGACATATAGCATTCCAGCTGTAGTGCAACCCAAATCCCCCTCTGTTGCCATAGCAACACTTCCTGTGTGGGGCAGGGCAGCTAGAGGAGCTGACCTGAGCTCCTGCCTCAGATGAGGGGACCTTCTCCAGTGGTAAGATATACCCAACCCATCCACCCATGCTCCTCCTCAGCTAGGCTCAGTGCTGGGCTCCAAACGCCCACCCTCACCCCCAGGCTGGTCCAACACATGGGGGTGGTCAGAAGGGAGATCCATCTGCCCACACCAGAGGTCAGAGGGCTTGTCCCAGTCCCCTCCTGCCCAACAAGGTACTGAAACCTCATTACTCCCTGGACACCCCCTCAGCTGTGGGCTGACACTTCCCTGGCACACCCATGGTTTCAGGGCCTCGGACACCCCCACCTGGGATCTGGCACAGGAAGGGGCAGCAGAGGGGCCCAGTGGCTCCCAGACCAAGGCTGCCTCCACTACTCGTCTGTGTGACCCTGGGGCAGAAACGATCAAAGGGCAGATTTCATAGGCCAGTCATGAAGGTAGAAAGAGGTGAAGTGCCCAGGGCTTGGGACATAATAAGTGATATAAATGCAATGTAAAAACAAAGTAGGGGGTGTGAATGGGAGGGAGCTGCCCCAGCATTCCCTGCTCCAAGCTCAGGTCACCAGACAGGGTCCAAAAAAGGTGGCAGAGGGAGGACTCCCCAGGCCTCCCCACCCAGGCTCCAGGCTGTGGGGACAGCCACGGGAGCAGGGAGGGCAGAGGCTGGACGGAAGGCAACACTTCCTTCCTTGACCCCTCTTCCCTGAACAATGCTCCCCTCAAGGGGGGAAGGGGATCTCAGGAGAAGGTGCTCCCAGAAGGCCTATCCCTGGAGCTGGCCCCTTGGCTCACACCAACCCTCACCGCCAGCCAGAGGCAGTTTTCCTAATAGAAGCCAGGTGTGGGCCAGATGCCCAGGGCGGAAGTGGGGGGCAGGGCCACTCACAGGCAGCATTCCAGGCCCACTGCCCCCACATCAGCACAGGCACTGTCCTAGCAGCAGGGAAGGGGTGGGAGCCGCCCACGCTCTTCCCAGGTCTCCTCACCCAGAAGCTCCTGTAAGGGGCTCCCACCAAAACCAGATCTTCTCCCTCCCTCTTTGAGAAACTCGGAGCCCCCTGGATGACAGCCACTGCATCTCCACTTCATCACCATCACCATCCCCTCCTTTCTGGAGAAGGATGAGGAAGAGACAAAGAGGAAGAGAAGAGAGAGGGAGGGGAAGAGAAAGGAAGAAAACAGGACAGGGAGCTGGCAATGCCCAGCTGGGCAGCAATGGGAGCACCATGCACTGTGACCCAAGACCTTAGGTAGGAGAGGGCAACGTGACAACGCTGAGGGAACAGGGCCTCAGTCTCTCTCCTTCATGTGAGCCTGAGACCCCCTTTCCAGGCAAAGGCTTGGAAGTTAGCCACAGAAAGCTACAGTGAGGCTCTCTGCTCACACTTGCACTGATCTGAGACTCAGACTCAGCGCTCCCCACAGCCACAGGAAACACACGGCCTGGGGGTGGGAAGCGCTAAACCACTTCTGCCCAGCTTGGTTCACCTGTCGGGACTGGTCGAGGCAAAAAGTTGCAATGGGCTATGTGAGGGGGGTTGTGTGGGCACATGTATGCAGGGGTCGGAAGTGGGGTGGGGCGACAGGGCCCCAATTACTGCTGGTTGGGTTTAAGCTGGTGGATGGCCCTTGACTCCAGGTGGGGAAAAGATTCTAGAAACGGAGAGGAGGCATCTGTGACGGAAATGGAATTTTGCTGGGGGGCTCCTCCCCTGAGCTGGCATCAGGGGCCTAAACTTCACCTTCCTCAGGGAAAAAGGCTCCTCAGCTTCTAGAAAAATCTTTTTTAAAATGTGTATCTGCTCGTTTCTGCTTAAAACTCTCCAGTGGCTTCCCATAGCACAGGTGACAGGCCCTTCACAGGCGCCCTGCCTCTCTGTGGCCCTCACCCCTGGAACAAGCTTGCCCCACCTCTGGCAGGCAGTCTGTGTGTGTTCCCTTTGCACCCCTCAGGCCTCAGCTCCAAGCCATTTCCTCAGGGCAGTACTGAACTGCTCCAGCAAGAGAAGCCTCCAGCGAGTACCCTGTGTGCGCCTCGTTCACCACAGAACATTCCACGCCTGGAACCGAGCTGCTGTCAAATGAATAAATGACTCCAAAGTGGCTCAATGCCTAGAGCATGAACCCAGGGCCCAGCCTTCCTACTTAGAACTCACAGGGCCACATGCGCCCCGTGCACAACCTCAGGCAAAACCAAACACGCTCAGTGCTCCTGTGTCCTGCAGGCCTGGCAGGCCCCCAGCCCAGCCCACAGACCCTGGACATAGACTACGGGTCTGCCAGCGGTGGTGCAAAAGGTGGGACTGTGTCTTTTGGTTCCTCTGTGGCTAGCCTCTGCTGACCATGCCAGGAAGGGTGGGTGGGAATGGGGGTCTCAAAGGAGGAGAGGAAGTTGAAATCTCAAATTAACTTCCTAAAGCCACGGACGCCTCCACTGAAGGCCTGTGGGCAGCCTGGCTGTGCCCTGTCCTGTGATCAAAGTGGGACCCTCCCAGGACCCAGAATATGCTTCCCAGGAAGCACAGCAGCCCACCTCTGAGGTGACTCCACAGAGCCACTGGGCCTTGGTCAGGGGCACAGGGTGTGGCAGCCGCTGTCTGCCAGGAGGCTGAGCCCTCCCTTGTCTGCACCTGTCAGAGCCACTGGGGCCTCACCCGAGTCTGGCTGCCCACACAACTCACCTGCAAGGCCTCAGGCTTTGTTCTGGGGTCAAAGATCCTGAGTTGCTTGTCCTGGAAAAGTAGAGAGAAGGTGGCAAGAGTGAAATTAGAGGGGGCTGGGTGCCTGGGGACCAGCTTGTCTCCCCAACCCCAGGCTCTGATGGTTCCACCCCCAGTATGCAAGGCTGGTATCCAGCACCAGGAGACCCCTCCCCAGACTGGTTCTTCCTTCTTACCACAAGGGAAGGCCCCTTTTCTTGCCCTAGTCACTCACAATAGAGAACTTACTGACAAGAGTTCACATTTCCCAAGTAGCTACTATGTATCAAACATGTTATATACAGCATCTCTTCTCATCTTTCCAGCCACCTTAGGAGGCAGTACTATCACCATGATTGCTTCACAGATGGAGAAACTGAAGCCCAGAAATCAAACTCGAGGCTACCAGCTACTACACGTGTGTTCAACCATGTGCTTGGCCCAGCCCAGAGGGGCCCATGGGACAACACCATGTCTATACTTAAAAAACCTGGTGATGTGCCCTGGCTGATGTGGCTCAGTGGATTGAATGCCAGCCTGCAAACCAAAAGGTCGCTGGTACGATCCCCAGGTAGAGCACATGCCTGGGTTGAGGGCCAGGTCCCCAGCTGGGGGTACCTGAAAGGCAGCAGATCAATGTATCTCTCCCACATCAATGTTTCTCTCCCTCTCTTTCTCCCTCCCTTCCCCTCCCTCTAAAATTAAATAAATAACCCTGGCTGGTGTGGCTCAGCGGATTGAGTGCCAGACTGTGAAGCAAAGGGTTACCCGTTCAAGTTCAGGTCAGGGCACATGCCTGGGTTGCAGGCTGGGGAGCTCAAGAGGCAACCACATGTTGATGTTTCTCTCCCTCTCTCTAAAACTAAATAAATAAAATCTTTAAAAATATTAAATAAATAAAATATTAAAATCTTTTTTAAAAACCTGGCATCTAACGAGAATGACGAGTTTACACATCTTAGCCATCACTCAGCACACAGTTCCTGAGGTGGCAATGGGAAGAGACAAAGAAGAAAAACATAAAATGCCTATACCTTTATAAGGACTTTATATCTGTGCAATAATCTGTGTGCGTGTGTACACAAACATATGTGCATAAAGATCTGGGAGAGAGGGAGGACAGAATCTGCTTCTACTATGTACACGCTCAGCCATGATAAATTCTTTCTTTCTTTATTCTCCCTTCCTTCCTATAATCCTTATCATATTTTTTTTCTCTATTACCATTTAGTCCCCTTATGCCCCCCTTGGCCATAATAAATTCTTGAGTGCTAAAATAAAAATGCAGGACAACATGGCATGGTACGATCCTACTGTGGTAAAAAAATAAACAAAAATCCCTATTTGTCTAACCACGTTTTTGTAGGTTTTCCAAATTTGCTGAGTAGGGAGAAAGGTGCTGAGCAGCACAAGCCATGAGTTAAAGCTTGGTACCAGGGCTGGGGGAAGTTGGGGCCGACTAGCTTTTCACATCTCAGAATGGCTCTACTTTGTCTCAACCAGCATGGACTCACATTTTCATAATTGGAAAAACAATAAACCTGCAATGCACAACTAAAATTTGAAATTAAAAACACAATATCATTTACAACAGCATCAAATATTTTTAAATACTCAGCTATCGATCTAACAAAATATGAACAGGATCTGCATGAGGAATACTACAGAACTGTCGTGAAAGAAATCAAAGAGCTAAATAAATGGAGAGAGAGACAGTCCATGCTCTCGGGCGGAAAGACTCAACACCATCGAGCTGCAGTACTTCCAACTTCAACTAGATTCAGTGCTTTCCCAGTGAAAAAATCCAGCAAGTTATTTTGTGAATATTGACAAACTGATTCTCAAGTTTATGTTGACAAGCAGAAGATTCCTAAATAGTCAACTCAACATTAAAGGAGAAGAGCAAAGTTAGGGAATTAATGCTACCAGAATTTACCCTAAAACAACAATCATCAAGACAATGTGGGCCTTGGCTGTGTGGCTCCATGGACTGAGTGCTGGCCTGAGAACTGAAAGGTCGCTGGTTTAATTCCCAGTCAGGGCACAAGCCTGGGTCTCGGGCCAGGCCCCCAGTTCAGCACACGTGAGAGGCAACCAATTGATGTATCTCTCATACATCAATGCTTCTCTCCCCTCTCTTTCTCCCTCCCTTCTCCTCTCTCTAAAAACAAATAAATAAAGTCTTTTAAAAAAAGAGAGTGTGGTATTGGCATAAGGATACGCAAATAGACCTCCTTATACCGTCAACTGATTTTTGACAAAGGAGCAAAGGCCATACCATGAAGAAAAGAAAGACTTTTCAACAAATGGTACTAGAACTGGACATACACGTGGAAAAAAAATAAATCTAGACATAGACTTTATACTTTTCACAAAAATTAACTTAAAATGATCACAGACCTAAATGTCAAAGGCAAATCTATAAAAACTCTAGATGACAACATAGCAGGAAATCTAGATGACACTGCATTTGGCGATCACTATTTCCTGCAACACCAAAAGTATAATCTATGAAAGAAGTATCAGTAAGTTGAATTTGATTAAAATCAAAAACTTGGGTCAAGATGGCAGCATAGGCAGACAAGGCTCGCCTCCTTGCACAACTTCATGAAAATTACAACTAAAATATAGAACAGCCATCACTCAGAACCATCAGAAATCCAGTTGAATGGAAGTCTGACAACTATGGAATTAAAGAAAACACATCCATCCAGACTGGTAGGAGAGATGGAGACACAACAGAATGGGCTGGTCCCACATCTAAGAGTGGTGGATAAAAATTCGGGAGGTATAGCTCAAGAGCAAGGAGTCCCAACCCACTTCAGGCCCCCCAGCCCAGGGCTCCAGTGCCAGGAATGTAAGACCCCATAACTTCTAGCTGCAAAAACCAGCAGAGATTGAGTCAGTGGAAGAAACTTCTGCAGTCCCAAGCAGTTCCTCTTAGAGAACCCACACACGGACTTAATCAGATTCACTCCCTCTGAGCTCCAGCACTAGGGTAACAGTTTGAAAGGCACCAGTGGCTACAGGGAGAAAGTGGAGTGTCCAGTATCAAGGCAAAAGCCAGGGGACAGCCTTCTCCCAGATAGAAAGGGGGGTAGAGGCCATTGTCCCTTTTCTGAACCCTCCCCTGACAGAGCCACAGAGCCCACAGGCTGGGACCACATCTGTCAACCTGGCTAACATTATTTGTCCCACCCTGGAGATCTCCAGAGACTCTATCCCACCCAACTTAAGGGGCCCACCCAAGCTGCTTGTCCACATGAATGGCTGGTATTGTCTCATGCTTCACAACTTCCTATATCCTCTCAAACAAGCAAAGCCAGCCACAGTGAGCCTCAAGCCTCATACCTCTTATTAAGGAGCCCCAGTCACACAGCCTGACTTTGCCTGGGAATTTCCAAGCCCAGAACAAGTAACAGCCATCTCAGATTGCTTTATAGTTCAGGCAGGGTGATCCCAGGCAAAATATAGGTGGGGACGGACCTTGGGCTGCACCACTTGAGAAACCCCAGGGCCAGCATACCCAGTGGACAACTATGGACCATGTAAGAGCACCACCACCCTGCCCCTGCACAGCTGAACATCTACAGAGACCAGAGGTGGGTGGTCAGTGGTCACCAGTCCTTGTAGCTAATTGGCCTGGGTAAATCCCTCTCATTGACCTGCCAACAGAAATCAAGGCTCAACTACAAGAGAAGGATGTACTCAAACCACACAAAATGCATACCTCGAGTACCCAGCTTGGGTGATAGGAGACCCTACAGGACACACCTACTACCTTAGGCCATGCCACCAAGACAGAGAGTCATAGCAGCTCTATGTAACACATAGAAACAAACACAGGGAGGCTGACAAAATGAAGAGACAAAGGAACATGACCCATATGAAAGAACAGATCAAAACTCCAGAAAAATAACTAAACAAAATGGAGATAGGCAATCTACCAGATGCAGAGCTCAAAACATTGGTTATAAAGATGCTCAAGGAACTTAGTGAGGACCTCAACAGCATAAAAAAGATGCATTCAGTAGAAAAGGGCACACTTACTAAAGAAAAACTTACAAGGAAACAACAGTAGAGTGGATGAAGCCAAGAATCAAATCAGTGATTTGAAATATAAGAAAGCAAAAACAACCAATCAGGACCAGGAGAAAAAAGAATAAAAAAACCCCCGAAGATAGTGTAAGCAGTCTCTAGGACAACTTCAAGCGATCCAACATTCACATCAGAGGAGCACCAGAAGAAGAGAAAGAGCAAGAAATTGGAAAACTACTTGAAAAAAATAATGAAAGAAAACTCCCTAATTTCAGAAGGAAATAGACATGCAAGTCCAGGAAGCACAGAGAGTCCCAAACGAGATGGATGCATGGAGACCCACTCCAAGACACATCATAATTAAAATGCCAAAGGTCAAAGATAAAGAGAGAATCTTAAAAGCAGCAAGAGAAAAGCAGTTAGTTACCTACAAAAGAATTCTCATAAGACTATCAGCTGATTTTTGAAAAGAAACCTTGCAGGCAAGAAGGGGCTGGAAAGAAGTATACTAAGTCATGAAAGGCAAAGACCTACATCCAAGATTACTCTATCCAGCAAAGCTATCATTTAGAATGGAAGGGCAGATAAAGTGCTTCTCAGACAGTGTCAAGTTAAAGGAATTCATCATCACCAAGCCCCTATTACATGAAATGTTAAAGGGACTTATCTAAGAAAAAGAAGATAATCGAAAATATGAACAGTAAAATGATGACAAACTCACAATTATCAACAACTGAACCTAAAAGACAAAAACAAAACAAAACAAGCAAACAACTAGAACAGGAACAGAATCACAGAAATGGAGATCACATAGAGGGTTATCAGTGCGGATGGAAGGGGAAGAATGTGGGTAAAAGGTACAGGGAATAAGAAGCATGAATAGTAGATACAAAATAGACAGGGGGAGGTTAAGAACAGTATAGGAAATGGAGAAGCCAAAGAACTTATATGTACAACCCATGGACATGAACTAAAGCAGGGGGGAAATGCAGGTAGAAGGGAGGATACAGGGTGGAGGAGAATAACGGGGAGAAAAAAATGGGACAACTGTAATAGCATAATCAATAAAATATATATTTCTTAAAAAAGGAAGTAGAATGGTAGTTGCCAGGGGCTGGGGGAGGGGACAAAAGGAAGTTGTTTAATGGGTATAGAGTTTCACTTCTACAGATGAAAAAGTTCTGGAAACCTGTTTCACAACAATGTAAATATACTTAACATTACTGAACTGTATACTTAAAAATGGTTGATTGTAAGTTTTATGATATGTGTTTTTACCACAATTTAAAAAATAGCTCTGAGTCCACAAAAATACATAGAAGAACCAAAAATGCATATTACTAAGTGAAAGAAGCCAATCTGGAAAGGCTACACATTGTATGACTACAGCTACATGGCATTTGGGAAAAGACAAATTTTACAGAGACAGCAAAATGGTCAGTGGTTGCCCGTGGTTTGGGGACAGGGAAGGAAGGATATATGGGTGAAGCACAGGGAGCTTTTTAGGGTGGTAAAACTATACTATATGATGCTGTAATGAGGACAACATACATTTGTCAAAACCCATAGAATATACATCAAGAATGAACCTTATGGGCTTTAGGTTCATTATAATAATAATAATTATGTGTTATTAATACATAATAATAATAATATAGCCATATTGGTTTAGTTATAACAAACATACCACAGGGGTGCAAGAAGGGAAGGGGGAGACAGGATACAGGAACTCTCGGTATTATCTACTCCATGTTTCTGTGTGGCCCCCGCCTGGGTGTCTGGGATGCAGAGAGCACAAACAGTCCCCACAAAGTGTTGGACGCTGAGACACTTCAGGCAGCCACAGGAAGCTTCAGGGAGGAACTCGGATCTAAGTTGAACCCCAAAGAAGAAGCAGAGCTTGCACTGGGAAGGGAAAGGCATTTGAGGAGGCAGAAAAGTATGAGCAAAGACGAGGAGACACAAACTTGCTGGCATGTGATGTGAAGAAGAGATGGCCATGACCCTGGCTGGCATAGCTCAGTGGATTGAGCGCGGGCTGGGAACCAAAGTGTCCCAGGTTCGATTCCCAGCCAGGGTACATGCCTGGGTTGCAGGCCATAACCCCCAGCAACCGCACATTGATGTTTCTCTCTCTCTCTCTCTCTCTCTCTCTCTCCCTCCCTTCCCTCTCTAAAAATAAGTAAATAAGATCTTAAAAAAAAAAAAAAAAGAGATGGCCATGAAAGGAAAGTGGCTGGCAAGAATAGAGGGGCAGTGGGGAGCACACATGGACGAGAGAGATGCCTCAAAAGCCAGACCTCCCTTGGCGGACCCACCCCAGGCTTTCCTGACACACCTCAGTGGCTTCCTGGGGTTCTTGGGTCACTCCTGGAGAAGCCTTCCCTGCTACAGTTTAGTGAGTACTTGCTGCGTGTCAGGCAGATGCTAGGCACTGTCCAATGATTAGCTCTGAAGAACCACTCCGCTAAACAGCCTCAGGTTCAGGATGCTGTTTTGAGACAGAGGTCAGACAGCCAAGGCAGAGAGAGGCAAAAAGAACAGTGAAAGAGAAAAGGAGAGAGAGGACAGAGACAAAGAAAAACAGAGAGATAGAAAGGAGACAGAGAGAGAAAGCAAGGACAAATTCAGAGGAGACAGAGGCACAGAGGGGATGGGGGCGGACAACTATAGACAGGAAAAACAACAAGGGACAGAGACAGGGCAGCAAGAGATAGAGGATAGTGAGAGACAAAGAGATGCTGGGCAAGAGAGACCCACTACTGGCAGCAAGGACATAACTCACATCTGAGCGGCAGAACCACAGTGGAGAGCCAATGGCCTGGATTCAAACATCAACTCCACCACTCAGGTGCTCTGTGACCTGGGCAAACCCAGAATGCTTGGTAGGATGAGGGTGATGGCAGTGCCTCTCATGGGTCTGAATAACAGTCTCAGCATGTGAGTAGTAACTAAAGGCAGCTGGGTCATCCAACCAGCGCTCAGATTGGGCACTAGAGATTGGTCAGGGGCTCGTGGGCATCTACAAGGACCAGACAGAGGAGGGGACACAGGCTGCCAGGCATGTCCTGCCCGGCTTTACAAGAACAGAGTGGGAGCTTAGTGGGAGGCCAGCTATCTGTGAGGTCCGCGCGCCCTCTAGCGGCCACTTGGAAGAGCTGAAAGGAGAGCAGGAAGTGCCACTGGGGGCGTTGAACCCAGGCCTTGCAGGGGAAACATGGGCCCTGGGGAAAAGAGCTGCTCCAAGGCAGAATGGGAGTCAGGCCAGGCACCGGGGAGGTTTCCCCACCAGCTGGGAAATGGTGCTGAAAGGGATGAGGCTTTAATGGGAAGCATCTTCCAGTTTACTCCCTCCCTCCCTCTCTCCCTTCGTTTATCGTTCTGTGCCTGTCTCTGTCACACTGGCCAAGGAAACACAGGACAGAGAGGGTTCCTCATTGGAGAGGGGGTCACAGTCCAAACATAGGACTCTGACAGATTGGTCGCCCTGCCTAAGATGCCTGTCCCCTCCTCTTCAGCAAGGGCTCATACCTAAGGACAAGGCTTGACCTCACCATCCCTCGGAAGTCACGCTCACCAGCCTTTAGCCTGAGCCACGGCCACATGACCACCTTGCCCTCGAACAGCAGCTTCTTGGGGGCCAGCAGCCCAGTCTTATTTACCTCTTGATCCCTAAAGCTCAGGCAAATGTCTGGAACCTACTGTTTAATGAATAAGTAGGGAAAAAAAGCTGATAAAGACTAGGAAATGGCTAAGTGATATAAGGCAGTCAGAGAAAGACAAGAACCATATAATTTCACTTATATGTAGAATCTAATGAACAAAATAAATTAACAAACACAACAGAGACAGATTCAGATACAGAGAACAGACTGAAGCTGTCAGAGGGGAGGGCATGGGGGCTGGGTGAAAAGGTGAAGGGACTAAGCAACAAGATGGCGATTACCACAGGGAAAGAGGGGTGAGGGGAGGTAGGGAGGAGAAAGGGGGTATAAATGGTGATGGAAGAAGTGACCTAGGTGGTGAACATACAAAATATACAGATGATGTATTATAGAATTGTACACCTGAAACCTACATAATTTTATTAACCAATGTCACCCACATAAATTCAATTTTAAATTTAAAAAAAAGAGACCAGGAAATGGGGCTTCCTAGAAAGTGGAAAAATAAAGAGCTGGAAATAGGATCCCACCAAGTATGCAGACACCACATTTTCTCCTTCAGATGTGTCCTTGCACCCTCCTGACCTGCTCCTCCCCTCCACTCCCTCCCCCTGCCATACTGCCCGGAAGAACCTTTGCAGGCTCTTTTCTTGCCTTCCACCCACTCTTCACATGCAGCTGCAGGCTACAGCACACCCTGAAAGGCCCTGAAGGTCACCTACAACCCCAAATCCAACAAGTGGGTGTCCTTTGCCTCTTCACATGCCCTTCCCAGTGTTCCCTGCCACCTCTCTGGGGTAGACAGCCAGCCGGGCCTCTGCTTCCTTCCTCCCACCAGGCAGCTCCTTCGTCTCCCTTGCAGGTTCTGATCCTTCCTCCCAGTTTACTTTGTCACCTTTTCTCACTTCCTTCTCTCCCACTTAGGAGCACTTCAGTCGCTTGGCTGGTATCACATAAACACAGACAATGTCCACCCTTTCACCATGCCTGCTGTCCAGAGCCCCAGTGCATGGACTCCAATGATCCTCCCGCTTAGATGTCTTAGGTACCTGCAACCCAAAAGGCTTACAGCCATACCAGGGAGCACCCCATTATGGTGGCAGGTATTTCCTCCAGCCTGTGGCCAGAAGCCAGCCTCACAAGTCCCCCACTCCTCACATCTTGCCCACCACCAACCCGTAGCTGTCACCCTCAGGTCTGCACTTCTCCCCTAGAAGTGCCCCACCTTCATTTTTGGATATGCCCGCCCCCACCCCCACCCCCACCCCACCTGCAATGCTCCACTGGGGCAAGATAGCTAAACAGCTTTCAAAATGCAAATCTGCTCACCTCCCTCACACCACAGCCTGCCCCTCCCTGGCTTTAAACACACCAGTGCTTTCTGCAGTAACCAGCACAACCCTTGTGCACTCGACTCTGCTCTCTGCACCCAGGACTGCCCTGGCCCCTGCACCCAAACCTGAAGCTCCCAAGCTCCTCTCTCTGCTCCATGCCATTAACCCTTCCTTCAGAGCCCCTACCAGAGGCCACTCACTGCCTGAGGCCAAGACTCCGCAGCTCCTCTGACCAGCTCAAAGCACTTCAACTCTCTCTCACAGGTCATAATTATTGTTTCAGCTGTATGATTCCCTGATCCACATTGGCCTCGCTTGCCCACAGAACTGGGTGGCATGGGGCCTGGTGTCAGTGAGGACCATGAGCTCTGCTGACTGGGTGTGGGGGTTGGCACAGTACCCTGAGTGTGGATCCTCCTAACAGTTTGGACAGAGCACATAGGCAGGGAGGTGAGGCTTCCTAAAGTTGGTGATGGGAGGTAAATGGCACAAACCAGGACACAGCAAGGCCAACGTGGGGCTTTACTTGTGCCCTCATCTGAGAGTGACCTCAGGCCCTAGTACCAAGGAGGGGTCAGGGCTTGCAGATGCAGGTATGAGTCAGAAGGTGGGAAGGGAGCTGAGATGGGGGAAGGCCTGAAGAATGCCCATCCTTGATGCTCTTCTGCTCCATAAATACCGCCAGCCTGACAGGTACAGCCCAGGACTTGTGCTCTGTGGCACCACAGCCCTGAGAAGAGCACAGTGTGCCTCAGGCCCTCCACAGGCACTTACTCGAGCCTCACCGCCCACCTGCTTACCTTGCATGTTGTGCTCACCAGTGCTCCATCCCGGCTCCAGACAGCACCCTGCACCAGGTCCCCATGGGCTGCCAGCTCTGCAGAGAAGCAGCGAAAGTCAAGAGGTGCACTGGGTCCCCACACCCTGCTCTGGGCAATGAGAACACAGGGAAGCGGGTGGGCCTGGTTGGGGTAACTCCCTGGGGCAGAAGCAGCAGCTGCCAGGGACCCTTCTCCGGTGGGAGGAACAAAGGGAGCAGCTCCTTCCAGATATACTGCACTATACCCAAGGCTCCTTTCTCAGCTCTGCCACTGTCAGGCCATGCTCCTCCTCTGAAACCTTCCAAGGCTCCCTGCTCCTCACCCCTGTCGAGCTGCTGTGCTGTGCTGAGGAGTCATGAAGACCTCAGCACAGTGCTGGGCACTCAATAAGGGCTTGAGATGACAGTTACAGCTGGGGTGACTCCCTAAAGACATCTGCGTGATGACCTTCACCTCTGCTTCAAGGGTGAGGCGGGTCTCCTCAACTGCGCCAGGAGCTGTTTGGGGACAAGGCCTACATCTTCTACTTCCCATCCATGTGGTACAAGATGCCCCTGTGGTGGGCACTGGCTGATGCTGTCAGGAGGGGACCTGGGAGACACCCGAGGCTCGGCCTCAGGCAGTGGCCTTTGGTAGGGACTCTGAAGGAAGGGTTATGCTATCAATGGCCCTTAGCCCCAGCCCCAAAGGAGGGGACATCACCACTGTGAGCTTGGCCTACCCTGGACACTGCACAGCCCTGGGGTATCAGTCTGTCCTTCAATTCTTTGAGCCTTTTGTCTTTACCCTAAAAAGAGGATGAGCATGTCAAAGAGTCTGCAGAAAGGACACAATGACACTGCCACAGAAAATGCCCAGGCCCAGCATGGTTTGCACTGCAGGATCATGACCAGTCGCCCACTGAGGGGCTGGCCCAGAGTTATCACTGTCCATGCATGCTCTGGATGTCTGTGTCTCCCAGATTCCTCATACTGAGACTTAACCCCCACCGTGATGGAACTTGGAGGTGGGGCCTTTGGGAGGCGATCAGCTCATCAGTGGGGAGCACCCATAAGTGGGACTAGTGGCCCTAGGAAAGAGGTCCCAGAGAGCTCCCTCGCCTCTTCCACCATGGGAAGACACAGGGAGAAGATGGCTGGTTATGAATCAGGAACCAGGTTCTTGTCAGACACCAAATTGGCTGGCACCTTGATCTTGGACTTCCAGCCTCCAGAACTGTGAGAAGTAAATTTCTATTATTTATAAGCCACCAGTCTGTGGGATTTTGTTATAGCCACCCAAAAAACTAGGACCACCTACACTGGGAAAACAGGAGGTACAGCACGGTAAGGCAGGGACGCGGCAGGGCTATAAGAGAGCAAATCCTCATCTCCTGGGTAGAAGTCAGTAGTTTGTTTTCAAAACTTAAACAACATACAATTTAAGAAATAATAGTATAAGAAGTTATTTAGACGTGTGGAGGGAAAAGCAAAAAAAACACCTACGTGCGATGAAAACATGCTTTGGGAAATGGAGACAGTGGGGTGTTTATAATTAAGACTTGATTTTATACTATGCACATGTGAGTTTTCGATACTTACTTCACGACTTCACAACTCATGATATCAAACAGGCAAACACAGAAATGGAACACTGTCCAGGAGGGGCTGCCCAGAAAGCGACCTGGCTAATGTGGCCTGTACCTGTTAGGGGCTGCTGCTTGGCCACATCCCAGACCTTCACAGCCGTGCCTGCTGTGCTCACCAGGATGCCGTCCACGGTGGGGTGGAACTGCAGCACCTCTACCCGGGTGTCCTCTGGGCCCAGCACCAGCCCAGGCCCTGAGGGCAGCTCCTGGCCAGGGGCTGGCAGTCGCCACAGTTTCATCTGTGGGAAAGAGCAAGTCTGTGAGCTTAGGACAAGAAGGGGCCTCACTGCATCCAGCCTGCCTTGCCTGGGGCTGCGGCCCCTACCCCTGGGGGCCGTGACTGGGCACAAGGCTGTATGTCCATGTTGGGGAAAGGAGGGGAACCTGGTCAGGATCTTGGGGAAATGGGAGTGGAGAAGCCAGGGGCTCCAATCTATCTCTTCCAGGTCCCCCACACCACTCCAGCCCCGCTGTCCTTAGGCGGTCAAGCGGCAGGATAGCAGGTCACAGGCAGGGCTCTGGCAAGTGCACAGAACACACGGGAGCTGGTGTGTGCTGAGGGACTAAGAAAGTCTGCACTAGCGCAGCCCTGCAGCTCTGGAGAAGGTGAAGGGGTAGCGGGAAGGGTTGGACTGGGACAAAGCAGAGCCCTAGAGGCTCAGAGGGCTCAGAAGGCCCCTACCAAGAGTGGGTGAGGCATCGAGCAGCTCTTCCAGTGGCTCCACTCACCGTCCTATCGGCTGATCCTGTGGCCAGGAGGAAGTCATCAAAGGGAGAGAAGTCCAAGTCTGTGACCAGGTCTGTGGGAGAGGGACGGCTAACTCAGTCAGGCCCGACAAGAACTGGACAGAACGTCCTGCTTCCAGCCCAACATGCCCTTTCCCCAAGGCCGGGAACCGAAGCCCAGGGTTTCAGAGGTGGTAACTCTGCACACACAGCAGCAGGCTCCAGGTCCCAGAAGGGGGGCATGTCTGCAAACTATGGGCAAATGCCATAGACCTGCAACGCATTTCCCTGAGAGCCCAGTGGACTGAGGATGGCCAAGGGCCCAGCACGAAGAGGTCAGCAGGACAATGGGCAGGAAGCTCCTCAGATTACCAGCACCTGTAATCACCCCAAATCCAGAGGCAAGCCAGGGCCTGGCTCGAGATCGTGTGAATGAGCAGTGCTGGCCCCACTCCAGTCACAAACCGCCCAGGCCAACTGGACCTCAACACTTCCCAGGGGAGACGCACACATCAGTGCAGGCGCAACTAGAGGTGAGCTGTGCGTGCAGGGGTGACCCTAAGGTCAGAGGCAAGAAAGGCTCAATGAGGGGCATGGCGGGCCACGGAAGAGGCAGTGGGGGGACAGGGAGGAAGGTAGTTGTCACATGCCTGACCCATCACTCCCCCCTAAGCCAGGGCTGACCAGTCCAGGCGTGAGAGTGCACCTGATCTGTGCCCCCCACAGCCAGAGTCTCTTAGGGGAATTAAACCAGGAATGGGAAGGCCTGGCGACAGGGTGCTTTAGGGACTGGCCTCAGTGGAAGGCCGCCAGGTTGAAAGCAGCTGGCAGCTGCCTTGCCAGGACCCTTCTACGACCTGTGCATTCAGCTGCTCCTTTGGTTCTGGTAGCTCTCCAGGACCCTCCCAATAGACCCCTTTTTGGCTTAAGCAAGCTGAAATTAATTTCTATTCATTTCAATCAAAGAACCTGAACTTCCCAGCTCTGGGGGTGCCAGGAGGGGAGGTTGGAGCACACAGTGAGCCAGAGCCCAGAGGGAAAGTGAGGCCGGGCAGAGATACAGCCAGGCCTTGCGTGTTGTGGGGGATGTGGGCAGGACAGCCAGGCCTGCAGCACCGGCACTTAGCAAGAGCAGAGCAGCCCCCCTCCTGCCTGCCTCTCCACAGGGCCAAGCACAATGTTTTCCTCTCAGCCAGACGTAAGGAAGAAAAAGGGGTGTAGTAAGAACAGGTACCCCCTAGGACAGCCTCAGCCAGGACTCTCGGCCACAAACCCCTGCTGCTCTACCCTGCAGGCTCCACGTTGGACAGGGCAGGGCCAAGGCCCAGAGCAGCAGCCAAGGTAGGCAGCCTGGCAGTCTGAGAAAACGAGAAATAGTAATGTGGCTGATCTGTGCACCTGGTTATGCCGGAAGCCTGAGTCCTGCATGTGCATTTGTCTCACCAAATCCTTAATGACCCACCAGGATGGCAGTGGGGCATCATCGCCCAAGTGGAGGACAAGTACATGCGGACAAAGAGGTTAAGTAACTTGCCCAGAGATACACAACTAAGAAAAGACAAGGCTAAGGCCAGGCAGTCCAGCTTCAGAACCTACATCCTCAGCCCATCATCACACTGCCTTTCCCAAACTGGAGAGCAGACCCCAGCCCACCCCACAGCCTACATATATAGCAAGGCCCCCTAATTGCCTCCCTGACCTCTGCTCTACTGGGCAGCTGGGCTGAAGGGCCACGTGGCACTGAGGCAAGACATAGAAGGTGCCCCAAAGGCTGGGCATCCTGAACACTGCAGCCAGAGCCCAGCCTACCACAGTCTCCCCACCACCCCTGGCCCCTAAGAGGGCAAATAGTGCCTGGTGCCTTGAGGGCAGGTTCTGAAGGAGCTGAAGCTCGGTTACTCCCAGAGCAGCTTCCCAGAAAGGCCGCTCCTACAGGGAGAGGATCTGAAGAGTTGCAGCCACAGTGAAGCATTGACCTGCCAACAGGAGCCTGGTCCAGTTTCTATTTGGAGCCCCCAAGTCATAGGGCACTCACCACCTCAAAAACATCACCAACTTGGGGCAACTCCCCTGTGAGTAAAAAGCATCTGGAAGCAAGCAGCACGGTTCCCAAGAACACAGGGTCAGGCAGACCCGGGTTCCCATTCTGGCTCTGCCAGCAGCAGTACCAACGTTGGCAAGTTCCTAACCTCTCTGAGCCCCAGTCTTCCTAGCTGAAAAATGGGTTATTTTAAAATATACTTCAAAAAGATGTGAGAGTAGATGAGAAAGCAGACTTCTTACATACACTACAACCCAGGTGGGTCTCAAACCATTATGCTGAGTGAAAGAGACCAGATTCGAAAAGACTATGTTTGGTATTTCCCATTTATGTCAAATGTTAAGAAAATGCCATTTTTAGAGCAGAGGCCAGCAAACATTTTCTGGAAAGGGTGAGGGACTAAATATTTTAGGCTTAAAGGACCATACTGTCTCTGCTCAATGCCATAGGTGCTGGGAGAAAGTGGCTACAGATTGACCACCAACGAAAAGACCTGGCAGTGTCCCAGTACAACAGGGTCCCAAGACAGGCAGCAGGCCGGCCATGGCCACACCAGTAGCCTGCAGACCCCATGCAGAGGCAGAAAGTACATCAATAGTTACCTGAAGCCGCAGTGCCTGAGGTGGAAATGGTTTAAGCTCAAAGGGGCATGAGGGATCTTCTGGGAAATGTTCTAAAACTGCATGGTGGTGTATGCAACCTTTAACTTTGATAAAAGTCATCAAATTCTTTAATTAAAACAGGTAATATTAATGATATGTAAATGCTATCTTGATAAAGTTGTAAAAAGCTTTAAAGAAGAATTAGATGAGGATCAATCTTCATTATCATTATTGTATTAACCGCCATCAGCAGCAGCAGCATTCCTACACTGAGCTGCACACCCAGAACAGGGACTAAAGGTCAGCCCCCTTTTCTCACCCAAGGCCAGCCTACAGACTACCAGGGATGCAGGTTAGAGGAGCTGAGTCCATGGCTGCCAAAGCTGGACCGTGAAAGAGGAGGCAGCTGGGTGTTGCCCTAGGAGAGCGAACTGTTTCCTGAAAGCTGGTGGGCTGCCAGGCAGGTTGGAGCCCCCAGAAGTAGATGCAGCAGACAAAGTTCTCTTTGTACATCTCCATCTCTGACCCTGCAGCCAGCCCACCCGCTCCTTGGAGGGCCCTGAGCAGCCAGGCTGGGGAGAAGGCTTGGTGGCAAGGGGTGGTCCCTTAGACTCCAGGACAGGACACGGGGCTTAGAACCACCTAGCTTCTCCGCAGTAACAGGGAGCCAGCTTCTGCCTGGAGCCTCGTGTTGTGCTGGCGCACACCCCTCCTCCTCCCAGGACTTAGCCTTCCAATCTGGACCCCACCTGTCAGAAGGCACAGTGAGGACAAAAGGGACCTGGCAAGCCACAGGCCTGTGAGACCAGGTGAGTATGAATCCTTAGCTCCAGATAAGGAGAGGCAAGTTTGAGATTTCCTAGGTCAAGTCCCCCACTCACCAGAATGGCAGCCCAGGTGGGTCACGTGTCTCCTCTCCTCTCCCTGATCTTCCAGAGGCACGATGCCCAGCACACCTGGTAAATAAACACAGGGACTCTGACTTCTGGCCTAATGGGGATCATCTACCTCCCAGCCTAGGACCCCCAGGGGCCACAAGACCCAAAAGCTCAGGCTTGGACCTTTCCAGAGCCTCCACCCATCATAACAGCATACCCGCATGGAGAGAGATTGGCTCAGGGTTAGGTCCTTCCCTACACAAGAACCTTCCGTGACATTGGAGATAGAGAAGACCCTGGGGAACGAGGCTCTTTCTGGCACTGTGGGTCATAAGAGGTAAAGTGCCAGCAGCCGCCATTTTTCCCAGCTTTACCTGAAAAAGAAGCCATTACCCAAGTGCAGCAGAGCTGAGGGACAAGAGAAAAGCTGGGGCCAATGGCAAGTGTGAGCCTCTGGATAGAGCTCTGCCTGAAGCCCCTGGACTTATTAGCTATATGAACCAAAAAGGTATCATTTTTGCTGAAGTCAGTTTGAGGTTTGAGTTCTCACTGACAACCAAAAGAGTCCTAACTAATGCAAGGAGCTTTACAAACCTTAGTATTCCTATTAATCTTAGCCACCTCCAGGCCCCAGACAAGGAGTGAATAGCATGTGGGGACAACTGGAAATAAAGGCAACAGCCCTCTCCCCACCCTCCTGGCCATGTTCTTGAAGACCACAGCCAATGTGGTTTACACAAAATATGCACACACATTCTAACTAAAACAGATATGATCACTGTACAATGACCACTTTGTAGGGGTCTAAGACCCTGCATGGTGCTGACCTCTGAGCCCCCAAGATGCACCTTCAAGCCTCCAGCCAGCAATGAGTCTGCCCTTCTACCCCATCCTGTTTGGGTAACAATGCCTGAGTCTCCACATCCATGTCCACCTCCTTACCTGGATGGTCAGAGTTGAAGGCAATCAAACTGCAGCTGGATTTGATATGGTTCCCACAAGAGAGAGTAGTTCCTGCTCGAATGTCACTGATCCAGGACTGGAAATAAAGAATAAGAACCCTGAAGGCCAGGGCTCTGCTAGAGCCTAAAACACAGGGTATGGCGTGATTCAGGGAACCCTAAAGCTACACCATTAGAGATGCATTCCTTTGGATCAAACCCTGTCTCCACTCACACAGTCCCTTAGAAAATGTAAAATGGCCCTGGCTGGCATATCTCAGTGGATTGAGTGTGGGCTTCAAACCAGGCATTGCAGGTTCGATTCCCATCAGGGCACATGCCTAGGTTGCAGGCCATGGCCCCCAGCAACTGCACATTGATGTTTCTCTCTCTCTCTTTCTCTCTCCCTTCCCTCTCTAAAAATAAATAAATAAAATCTTAAAAAAAAAAGAAAATGTAAAATGTTCTTGAAATAATATAAGTCATAAAGGAACTGGATTTGCTTATTAAATCAGTTCTCCAACAAGGTGGAAGAAGCTGAAAAAGGAAACTCAGGCTGAATGAAGTCAAGGAGCTAACTGGGCAGTGTTCACTCACATGTGTGTTATTTTTGTTAAAAAGAGGTAGAGAGAAGCAAAGAGAAATGAGCACTTAGTCAGAAGACAGACTCAACTTCCTCAACTGTATTGCTGAAGACCTCCGCTTGAGTCCAGAGGTCTCCTCCAAACACCAGGAGAAAACACCCAAGCCCAGAGAAAGGTAAAATCAAGGCCTTTCCATGAAATCCCAAAGATGAGTGAACAACCTGGAGGGGCAGAGAACTTTTTCTGAAACTAAGATCAGCAAGGTCCACCTATTTCTTTTGCTGATAATAAAGCATCGTTCAACACTCCTTCATGCCACTTAACAATCTAGCACTCCTATTCCCAGCCCACCTACCCAGTGTCCCGGAAGCCACCTCTAACACCCAAGTTTCGTTTTCAATGTTTACCTGCCTCAGATACAATATCATCGTCTTGCATGATTTTCCCCTCCTGATTCATGTTTATGGTACAAATACAGTGACAGAAAATATCTTTAAAAAGAACAACAGATCATCTCTTCTCCCATTTGCCTAACATAAATTGTTGTGAATTCTCTCTGTAGTCTGTGTTTCCATCCCTGTGTGTTTACCTTGCAGGTCTGAGGACCACCAAGGAACAAGCCCCAGCGTCCCTCAAGGACACTCCAGACCCCTCCAAGCAGTACTTAACTTCACTGAGGGATGGTCTCAATGCAAATCTGAGCACCACTCCTCCCACCCACACGCCATCTCCTTTCTTCCTTCCGCATTGCACTTAGAATAAAAGCTAACTTCCTGTGGTCTTTGGATTCTGCAAGATCACTCTTGACTCATTGGACACCATGCTTCCCCATCACTACCTTCCATCCACCACAGCCCACTTTCCATTCCTGCACAAGGCACTTTCCTACTCCACTTTTCCTCTAACTGCTTCTTACCCTTCTGGCCTCAGCTTAACTGTAACTTCCTCCCACCACCCTGATGAGATTAACCCCCACTTCATTTTCCATCTCCATCCCAGCACCCTACCCTTGTTATTCAGGGCATTTATTACAACTTGCAATGTCCATGCATGCCTGTCTGCTTGCTGGCTGTCTCTTTCATGAGACTGTAGGCACCACAGAAGAAGGAAAGTGCTGTCCTATTGGCTGTTGTGACTCCAGCAGCTGGGACAGCACAAGAGGTTCAGAGAAAACACTGTCCATTGGATGAAAATCGGGCTTCTGGCCCGAGCTGCGTGCTGGCAGCTCTGACGTGCGTTGGCTTCTGACAGTCACTAGTTAGGGTCATTTCTTAGGCCTACTTATTGGAAGACAATCCCAGGCCTTCCAAATAACATGGGGAGGGGCTGACCAAGGGTGGCATCATCTATGAAGGCCACTCCTCATCAAGCCAGCTGAGCTTCATGGGTCCGAGGAGCCCCCCAATACTTCTGAACTCCACCTCCTCGGGCTCCCCCAGGCCCCACCCAGCCCCTGGCAGCAACACCCCGAGAAAAGGAACAGCTAGTCTCGAAGAGGAGGAAGCGCCGGCGGAAACCAGAGGGAAAGGCGCGCCTCTGATCGAGCGGCTCACCCCCTCGCATTGACAGAGTAGAACTCGCCAAGACCAGGACAGAAGGGGGCATCTCTCCCACACACTAGCTCCAGGCAGGGGCCATCCGGGCAGCGGGGAGAAGGAGCCGGCACTAGCATCTGCCGAGCCGCAGCTCCCCGGCTAGGCAGACCGGAAGCAGGGAAGGCAGGCAGCCTTGCGGGCCTCAGGCTTTGACTCGGCTGGATGGGCTGCGCGGCCTCGGGGGTCCAGGTTCCGATCGACCGCGGGGCTCACCGAGCGGCCAGAGAGCCTCAGGGAGCTGCGGACACTGCCTGCTGGGAGGTGACAGGGAGGACCGGGCGCCAGTCGAGGGCCTGAAGGGGGAGCCTCGGAACGGACTGGCTCCGGGATCAGTGCGCAGGGTCCCGGGAGGGAAAGGGGGAGCGGGGTCCTAGGGCCAGGCTCACCTCACGGCGGGATAGCCGGGCTTCCGTGTGCCGGAATTTGGACACCTTGAAGCGGCTCATGGCGACGGGGACCCCTGAAACCCAGCTTCCAGGACCGCAGTGTCAGCCTTCAGGTGCACCACCAATAGCCGCGACTCCCCCGGCCTCCAACTCCACCCGCTGCCCACCGCCCTCGGCCACGCCCTGACATACTCCAGCCAATCGAAGCCCGCTCCGGCCAGCTGAGCCCCGCCCCCGGTTACTTCCCTCCCCGCGCGTCAACTGCCCCGCCCAATCGCTGCCGTTCGGCTAGGAGGATCCTGGCGGGGTTGGTGAAGGGGCCTACAGAACGAGCGGAAAGGTCACGTGTAGGGGTAAATCCGCCTGACGCCGACCTGTGAGAGCGTAAAAACAAGGAACTACATCTCTGATTTTGTGTGCAGGGATTTGCCGCCAGAGGCTTCCTGGGGGAGTGGGGAGCAGGCCTCAGCCTGCCCTCCCTGGGGAGGAGAGATGGTAGGAATGCACTAGCTCCATCCATTTCAAGTATGGGGATTGTGGTTGAGGAGCCACTGATCCTGGTCCCACAGATAGTGAGTGGCAGCACGGGTGCGAGCCTAGGTCTGACTCATCTTTGTCCATGGGAGTCTACCCTGAAGCCTCTGCATCACACCCACCCTGCTATGGCCGGGTGGTTCCTGGGAGGGGTGGAGCCTTCAGCATCCCTTTATTAGGGCCTGTCTTGACTGCAAGCCTTGGGTGCAGTGAGACAAGACTCCTCTAAGGGAATCAATGTATTACAAGTAAGCAAAAAAGGTGAAATATTCGGGCAATGGAGAATGCATTAAATAGCAAATGTGCCCAAGGGCGTTGCTTGCTCAGTCCAGGGGCGACTCAGGAGAAAAAAACAGCCTATTTATTTCACTTGGGGCCATTCATCGCAGAAGAATTTCTCTTTAAAAATTGACTCACAGTGATTCCAGAATATGCTTTTGAAATAGAATAGTAAGAAGCTAGCAACATTCCTTGGCACGCGGAAACTGAGACAGATATGCAAACACCATGTCTGAGCGATTTACATTCAGGTGCAGATGTTCACCAGGGCAGAAGGTCCCAATGCCTGGGGGCGGGGAGGGGGGGCAACACTGGAAAAACAAGGACCTCATCCCTAGGGTAACCTCATCCCACGACCTTTCCTCCCTGGAAATAACATCTAAGAGATAACTTCTAGGCTTCAGTTGTATTTCAGCTCCAGGACCAGAAAAACAGCAAAAGCCCGCTGGATGGTACCAGAACCAATTGTAATGAAGACCCTGCCACTGACCAATCAGGGGAGACCATGACCCTGAAAGGGCACACCTAGATAACTGAGGCACATTCTGCTGAAACCTTCCTGAGACCTTCCCTAAGATTCCCTCCTGCAAGAGAGAAAAGCCTCAAGACAAAGGACCAAGCACATGAACTCTCCTTTCTTCCCTTCTTCTTCCCCGACTTCAGTCTTCACAGACATGCGTCTCCTAAACCCTAAGGCAGTGGGCATCAGGAAGCTTGTCCCTAGCTTATCCCCTGAACTTATCCCTAAGGCCCCTTTTTCTCTGACTTCCCAGTGAGCTAAGGCAGCTCAGACCAGGCTCTCCTGTTGCTTCTTCTATGCTAAGCCCTTCCTTGTTTCACTGTCCCCAGCTTTAATAAATGTATCCTCAGAGTCACCTGGACTTGCGTTGTGAAATCTTTCCTACATGAAGTCAAGAACCCACACACTACAGATGGCCCTCAGCAGACCCACTCAGGGCCAGGTCCCTTATTAAAAAAATAATAATATTAATCAATTATACAACTATTGCAAAGTTCATGTAAACCTGCCTAATTTGCTTTATGTCACTTCATTGTTACCACTGAATTCATTTTTGTTTTTTAATCTACCGTTACATCAGGTGGACCTAAGTGGGCACAGTCAGCAAGTGAGAAAGTCTTTATACCCCAGAGGTAACAGAGGGACCTGTACCTCTGTAACAGGGTGCAGCCAGGGGGCTCCCCAAATAGGGATTTGTTGTGGAGTCCAGAACTCAGAGTATCCAGGAAATAATATAGGATGTCCTCACCCCCCGCCACCCTGGCCCCCTGCAATTCTGAACTGGGGGTGGGACACATGGAGCAGGGCCATTGAGAACTGTTTTGCACAGCAACAGTTTTGCAACCAGCCTCAGGCATGGTCATTTAAAATATCTATAACTTTTAACTGGTTTTATGGATATGTTAAATAGCTGTGGCCATGCTTTGAGCCAGAGTGATGAGAGTGATTTCCACCCAGGATGTAACTGGGAAGCAGCTCCCTCTGGTTACAGTGCCTACCTGAGAACTTGGAGATGATTGGCTCCATGCCACAGGGCCATACCTGCCCAGACTTACTATGGCAACCCAGAAAAGCTGGAAAAATACGGGAATGCTGGCTGGTGTAGTCAATTGTGAGAGGAGTTGGAAATGGGGCTGCAGAGGAATATTGGCGCTGGGATTTAAACCCAGGTGCAGCAGCCATGCTAGGAGGGACCACATGACTTTGGAGTAGGGGAGTACCCACAAAGCTTTGACAAGAGAGGGAGAACAACAAGGCTTTGGTGCTCCCTTTGCCATGCAGCTTAGGAAGCTGGAAAGCAAGATGTGGCAGCTATGTCGAGCTCTCTCTTAGTAGTTTGGAAGAATACAAGAGATGCTGCAGGAAGGAAAGAGTAAAAGGACTCTTGCTGGTGGGCCATGAGAAAGTGCCATGCGGGTCTGGATTACCTGAAGATCGCAGCAGCAACACAGCTGATGGTGCTGGGAACTGAAGGAGGCTTGCCAGGTGAGCACATTACGGGGAAGAACCGGGGGCTACCGGACTTCTGGACTTCTGGCCTTCTGGACTTCTATTTCTTTTCCTGAGATATAGTACCCTAAACTGGGCAGAGGGGGGAAGGAAGGACTGTGTGTGTTTGTGGGTGTTTTAAGAGACTTTGGGATTTTAATGAAGGCATTAAGTCATTACTCTAAATCTGTACAAACTTTGAATAAATAATTCCTTTCCTTTTCACCAATCTCTGACATTGACAGACATCATTCCCTGGTGGCAGGCAAGGTGAACCTAGTACAAGGGGACCCCGGGAGAAGAGGGGGTCTGTTCGTAATAGTCTATCATTCCCACTCACCCCTGGGTCCGTTCTGTAACACCATGGGCTAAATCTGATCTGCAGATTATGTTTTAGTTGGTTCACAAAGTATCTTAAAAATTGGGACATTTCCTAAAAGTTTGGATTTCAGCCTTTCTTGAAAAACAAAGATTTGGCAATGGTGGGTCCACAATCCAACATGGCTAAAATGAGTTGGAGCTGAGAAGCACCCACTACCTTTAAAGCATACTTTTCCATTTACCTCACCCTCACTGGTCTCTGTCATCTTACACCTGGCCCCTCCACCCTTATACTTGTGGAAGAAAAGGGGCCACATACTGAACCTGACACACTCAGGGGAGGTCTGCATGACAGCCTTGCAAACTGAGAGACTTAAAGTAACCACAAAGGATGATCTGAAATTAAAACTTACCAACTATAACCAGTTCATGGCCCTGTCTTAGGCTGTTGTGTTTTTCTAACAAAGGTCATTCTTTACCTTAACCGAGCCTGTCTGTTGTCTTTTTCCATCTAAGATAATAAACCTTTGCAATGTCAAGATAATTTCCTTTTTCCCGCTCCCTCAGGGCACAATCTCCCACTACAGCAGAGACCTCCAGAGCCCCACATTGTTACCGTGTTCTCTCGCATACCATTTCTATGTGCTGTAAATGTTTGTTAACTATGATACACCCACCAATATAAAAGTATGTGTTTATCATTTTATTTTTTATCCAATCCCAGAGATTTCCCCACTTTTCTTTCTCCCACCTCCCTAAGCCATCACTTGTGGATTTCAGGTAACCCCCTTATGTCTCCTCCTTGGATTGTAATGTATACAATAAATAAAGTGTTTAAACTGCTATTCTTCAGAGCATTTCTCAAACTACTGAGATTTTGCTTTCCAGTAATTATCATCAGTTTGGCTCAAATAAACTCATGAAAATCCTCTATATGTTTGAATGTTTCTTATATTGACACACTTCACTTCCCTGGCCCTGGCACCAGGGGTCTGTGACCCTCATCTCTCCTAGGAAAGAGAGAAGCCGTGGCCTGGCTCTTTGGGATCATTTGATTGTATTTCTACAAACTGGGGGCTGGTAGGAGCAGAGTTGGAAAATGTTATCTTTACCATTGCAGCAGTGGCCAACCTGAGCTCCACAGCAGGGAAGAAGGAACAGCCAAAAACATTACTGGACAGGAAGTGGGGTCCTGCTGCCCACCACCTGCTAGGCAAAATTCTGGAGGCAGAGGTTTGGTGAAAAATAAAAGGAGTCATTACTCAAAAGCTACACAACTTTGAAATAACAGCTTTCCACATGCTTTCATCACTTAAACCTATCAATTAAGACTAAAATCTTTAACTCTTGAGTTCCAGCTTTAATCACTTAAGCCTGTCAATCATTCCCCGTTAGCTTTTACCTTCTTTCTATAGTTAGTTTACAAACTATAACAACATAAGACAGAAAAGCTGCACAATTTGGGAAGAATTGCAGGCTTCTGCCTCAGAGCCTGTCCCTTCTAGCACACCCAAAGAAAAATAATCTGCCACCCTCTGCCAGGACAGACCAATTCTAGGCTGCACTGGGAGTTCCTTCTCCCATTTAAGAGACTGTCCTTTGGGAATTGTGGGCAGCTACAGCATGATCAATCAGGTATCTTTAAGGAAGACCAGGAGAGACAGTCTCTGCCTTCCTTCCATTTAAATCTTCTGGCCCATAATTCCATGCACTCCAGAGGCAGTTCAGCTTCTCAGCCAATTCTGTCTTAGACTGTTTATTATTGCCTCAGGCAACCTCCTCCTAAGGTCCCTCCTTAGTCCTCCCCAGTAATCTGATCAGATCTCTTTGTATCAAAAGGACATGGAAACCCAGAAAATGACCATCTCACATGTTCCCAGATCCATCTGCATTGAGAGAATGGTTGTTTCTAGTAGAGAGTTCAGAGCTCTAAGGCTGCTGCAAACTTGAGCAGAATAAATTACTTCATGAATTGCAAAGTTGAACTGACATACTCTAAGTTTCCTTCCAGTCCTATGAACCTATGAATTACCAGCTTTGTTCCTTTATGTTTCCAGTAATTTCACTTGATTATTTCTAAGGACCCTGGAAGACACCACTCAGTTGGCAGCCCTGTTGGTGTTGGTTCCTCCGTGGCGGATGGCCCAATTCTTCTGGGACTATTGGGAGCTAGTGCAGCAGAAACTTCAGGAGAGCCCTCTGTGGGGACCAGCATTAGTGGTCCAAAGTCCAACTACCTTTACAGAACCAGCAAATTATATTAATGGAAGTGAGGAGATTTCCAGCCTTTTAGATAGTGTCTTTTGGATGGCAGCACCTAAAAACAGACACAGCATTGAAGTTAATGGGTATAGGAGAAGAAATCCTCAGAAACTTATTAAAGTTAAGAACCACATAGCCCTGGCTGGAGTGACTCAGTGGGTTGAGTGCCGGCCTGTGAACCACAGGGTTGCTGGTTAGATTCCCAGTCAAGGCACATACCTGGGTTGCAGACCAGATTCCCCAGTGCGGAGTGCACAAGAGGCAACCACACATTGATGTTTCCCTCCTTCTCTTTCTCCCTCCCTTCCCCTCTGTCTAAAAATAAATACATGAAATCTTAAAAAACAACAACATAGACGTTTGTCCTGAATGTGGTCACATGAAGGAGAAATACGTCCTTTGTGGATATTGCTATGAGAAGGTGTGCAAGAAGACTGCAGAAATAAGAAGACAGGGAAACAAGAAGGGGGCCATTCTAAGGTTCCTACTGTAGAGACCATGGTGCCATACATGGGGGAGACACCAACACTGATTGCCAGAGGTTCCAGAACTTTATTTTCAGCATCTATAATTTTTTTCCTTGAAAAAATTCTTTTCATTTTTCAGATTTGCAAAACATTGCTTAAGTTTAAGCTAGTTTAGGCAGAAGAATATTTAGCTTTGAGCTGGAGCCACCCATAGTTTATTTAAAAGGACTTCTAGGAAATCATTAGCACAGAAAACCCAGACAAGGAAGGGGAGGGCATAGTTCATCTTTTTCTGCAGGGAACTGCACACACTGCATATGTCAGGTCTGGGAACATCTGAGTTACACATTTCATAAGGAAATGCTACAACTAGAGAAACTGTGATCTAGCTTTTATTACCTCTGAAGAGACTGGCTGAGAGCCTTCTGCCCTCCCTGGGAGGGGAGCAGCCAACTTATCGATTGGCTGTGGACTTGGTCAGTCCCATTGTACCTTGGATGATCAGTATCTGCAGGATGTTAGAGTAGAGCACACTTAAAACTTCCTACTAGCTCCCACAGATCTCACTACCCCAGGAGAGCAGGAAGGGTCTAACGGAACATTAAAATGAAAAGTGAAGAGTGGGGAGATATTTGAGAAACATGTATGAGTTTTGCAAGTAACATTTGTTTCTCAAAGCTCAAGTTTTTGGCTTTAGCCTGGAGAATAGGGTGGGGGGAAGGGGAGAGACACACAAAATGTCCTGTCTGGGATTATGGGTAGGTGTGACCCATGTACTCATTCCAGTTTTTTTCCAACAACCTTGGCATGGGTCCATTAGTAGTCACCGTCACCCACTCCATTCCCTTGGGGTTCCCTCCATCCTAAAAGAAAAGAATAATCAGTCTTCCTGCTATCCCCTAAAACAAGAACACACACCCCCTTTCAATGTGGAGGATTTCTATTGTTAATCTCAATCGAACTATACACCTGAAACTAATATAAAATAATATTGAATGTCAACTGTAATTGAAAAAATATTTTTGAAAGATTTTATTTATTTTTAGAGAAAGGGAGAAGGGAGGGAGAAAGAGAGGGAGAGAAACATCAATGTGTGGTTGCCTCTCACATGCCCTGTACTGGGGACCTGGCCTGCAATCCAGCCATGGGCCCTCACTGGTAATCGAACCAGTGACCCTTTCATTTGCAGGCTGGCACTCAATCCACTGAGCCACACCAGCCAGGGCTGAACATATTTTTTTTAAACATTTTTAAATAAAAATGTTTAAAAATCACCCTGGGGAAATAGATGACAGAGGGAGAAACTAAAATACAGAAAAAGAGGAAGTTACAAAACTGAAAAGAGATTGCATATTAGCGAGCACTCCTCCAGCTCCTAACTCACTCTGAAGGGGTAAATTCAAGTCCCTTTGCCTCGTTCTCAGCTTTTATTCCTGAAAGTTGTACTTCTCAACCAGCGCCCTCCCCTACTCTTTCTCCCTAGGCTTTGGGCTCCCTGTGGGTGGTAACTGTGAGCTCTGCTTGGCATTCTCAGTGTTCAGCAGTCTGGCACACAGGACTAACATGCATTGAGCATTTACTATGGGCCAAGTACTATATGAAGCTTTTACATAGATTACTTTACTCTTCAGATGATACTCTGAGGTACTGTTATGTCCTATTTTATTTACTTTTTTAATTAAAAAATGTTTTAAATCTTCACCTGAGGATATGTTTTTTTAAATTGATCTTTTTAGAGAGAGAGGAAAGGAGAGAAAGAGAAACATCGATGTGAGAAAGAAACATCCAGTTAGAGTTGAACAAAAAGGAAATGGACTAAAAAAAAAAAAAGAAAAGGAAAAGAAACATTAACCCGTTGCCTCCTGTACATATCCATCAACCTCGGTTTAAACCTACAACCTATGTAAGTGCCCTGACAGGGAACCAAATCCCCAATCTTTTTGTGTATGGGAATGCTCCACCAAACTGAGCGAGCCAGCCAGGGCATTGCATCCCCATTTTAGAGAATGGAAACAGGCAGAGAGGTAAAATAAGTTGCCCACAGACACATGGCTGGTATAAGTGGCAGAGCTGGGATTCAGTCCCATGCAGGCTGACTCCAAAGCTCATACTCTTAACCACAATGCTAGAAAAATTTAAATATTGGTTAAATATATTAAAAGAGTCCTTTTCCCCATTTCCAACCCCATGACACCCTTTTCATTTTTTCTCTAAAATGTCTCTGGCTTACATCAGTGCTCTATGTTCCCTAGCCCAAACTCTCAACTATTCCTTGCATTTTACAATAACCTCATAACAGTTCTTCACTGAGCTAGTGGTTTTTAAAATAAATTTGTTTATTTTTAAAAAAGATTTATATCTTTTAAGTAAATACATAAATAAAAAGATTATTTATTTATTTATTTTTAGACAGAGGGGAAGGGAGGGAGAAAGACAGGGAAACAGCGATGTGTGGTTGCCTCTCACTTGCCCCCTACTGGGGACCTTGCCTGTAACTGAGGTATGTGCCCTGACTGGGAATCAAACTGACAACCTTTTGGTTCACAGGCTGGCTCTCAATCCACTGAGTCACACCAGCCAGGGCAGCTAGTGTGCTTTAACTGATTGATTTGAGAGACAGAAGCATTGATTTGTTGTTGCACTTATTTATGCATTCATTGGTTGATTCTAATATGTGCCATGACTGGAGATCAAACCCGAAACCTTGGGGTATATGGACACTCCTCTAAGCAACTGAGCTACCAGGGCCTGGGCCAATGGTTTTTAAACCTCTTTGAATCTCAGAACCAGTGGAGAATTATTTTCAGAGAGAGGGCAAGGGAGAAAAAGAGGGAGAAAACATCGATGTGAGAGAGAAACATCAGTTGGTTGCCTCTTGCACGCCCTCAACCAGAGACCCAGTGCAATCCAGGCAAGTGCCCTGACTAGGAATGGAATCGATGACCTTTCAGTTCCCACGCTGGTGTTCAATCCACTGAGCCACACTAGTGAGGGCTGCTGATCAACAATTCTTTATCTGCTTCCCTCCCTGGAACACAATGGCCCAGATCTCCATCTGCTCGCTTGTGAACTCCACGGGGAACAAAGTTAGAATTGCTTGTCAACCTACTGGAATCAAGTAGGCCATGCATTCCAGTTTCTGGAGTAAAAGCTTTTTACATGCATTAATTACATAAGCCTATCAACTATAGCTAAGGCTAAAATCTTTAACCCTCGAGTTCCCCTATCAATGGGAGGTGTGAAAGTTGAAACTCCTTTGCAAGACTTAACCAGACCAGGTTTACTTTTATGGCTCCTCACACACTCCCAGTTTAGGGCTTAAGCAAACAGGGCAAGCACTTTCCATCTCTAAACATCCGCTATTGAACTTCTTGCTACTTGGGAGTACTTTTCCTCTCCACCCCTAATTGATCCACTTTTCATTACAGGAATATTTCCTCTCAGATGCCTTTCCTGACACCCCAGTGAGAAACCTGTTCACCTGAATGCCTGTAACCTATCACATACCTACTATAGCTGTGAATTCGTTATGTTAGTTGCTGAGGTCTCCCTCTCTCTCTCTCTCTTGATCGTTCTTGCTGCCTCACAGCAGGTATGATATGTCACTCATCACTGTATCCCCAAATACTCCAGTTCGTGCGTGGCACGTAGTAGATGGTCACAACGTTTATTAAATTCGTTTTGCGGGAATTTGGCTCTAACTCCGCGTCTGGCTAGTTCACCACACGTTGGGAGGCTAACGTGCTTGGGAAAAATCTGAGCGATCCAAGTTCGCCGCGTGGGACACCAGCCAGAGAAAGTCAGCTTGAGGTCAGACTTTGGGAGTAGAGAAGAGACTCCGGCGTCTTGTGCGGACACTTGGTGAGTAACACGCAAGAAGTTTAAAGCGTCAGGTGGAAGAAAGCTGCGCGCCGCAGGTTGGAATCTGTGCGACAGACGGCCCCATCGCACGCCGGGATTTGTGGTTCCGCCACTTGCCCAGGACCTCAAACCAGTTACCTTCAGCTACATTCGACCACGTCCTTACACAGATAAGGTGAGGTCCTGATCGTCCGGCACGTAATTACGAGGTTCTCCAGGGAAACTATACCTGGTAGCAGCCTTCAGAGCAATCCTCACTTCGGACATTGGCTACCAGGAAGGGGCGTTAGGTACCACCGCGCGTGCGCAACGGTTCCGTCTCTGCGCGCGCAGCGGCTTCCCTCCCACCCCCAACCCCCCAACCTCCGCCTTTCCGTGCGTCGGTGCACTCCGCGCAGTTGTTCCCGCGAGGCCTCCTTCAGCCGGGTGGCGCACGCGCAGTGTCCCCGGGCCAAGATGGCGGCGCGGTGCTCCACACGCTGGCTGCTGGTGGCTGCGGGGACCCCTCGGCCTCCGGCTGCAGCAGGGAGAGGGGCCCGTCCGCCCAGGGGGGTCGTGGTGGGGGCGTCTCTGGGCCGCAAGCTGAGCGTTACCGCCTTCGCGCCTTCACTGGGAGCTCGCGGCCCTGGGGTGCTACTGACATTGAGACCCGGTGTCAGCCTCACAGGTGAGGGCAGGCTCCAACACCAGAGTCGGGGCTCCATGGCCTGGAAGGGACTGTCCCATCTCGCTCTAGTTACTGGGATAGCGTGGTGAAAGGTGTTTCCTGACGTATATGCGGAATTAGATAGGGAAACCGGCAAGCAGGAGGCACAGAGGCGCTAGTGGCTACTCAAAAAGCTGCATGGAGTCCCTGGTGGCGGGGGTGAAATGTTCCGTAGGCCGTGAACCTTCACCTCTGTGTCAACATTTCTGGAGGCCTCTTTCCGGCCTGCCGCTGCTTCCTATCCCTATTCCTTTCTTTTCCCTGCGTCTTCTAGCCTGTAGCAGAAGGGAAGAGGTAGCAGCCATTCGATGAGCATCTGCTCTTGTACTAGGTACTTTGTGCCTCATTTCCCTTGATGGTATCACCAGTCCTGCAAGGTGGGAATTGCCTTCCCTGTTATAGAGAGTGGGAAATTGAGGTTCTAGCAGAGGAACTGATTTGCCCAAGGTTGTTGTAAGGTTACGTTAAGAAGAGTTGTCCCAAACCCAGAGCTGTGTTTTCATACCTTTCATGCTTTCCACCACATGGTGTAAATTGAAGGTTATACTGAACAGTTAGTTTCTTTTAGAAGTTCTTAAATTGGTAATAGGTGTAACAAAAATACAAACATTTATTGAGCACTTACTATGTACCAGGCATGGACATTTCCATGTAGTAGACACAGTTATTCTATTTTGTAAATAAAAAAACCCTGAGGCTTAAATGTTAAACAACTTGTAGGATGTCACAAAGCTAAAAAGTGGTAAAGCCTTTCAAAACCTACTGCTTACTTAATAGCCTGGGTAATAGTTAATTAATGTTTATTAAGCCTTTAGGTGCTTAGCCATAATAGTTTTTCATGTTGTGTGTTCAGTGGCTTCTATTATCTGTGAGAGAAGGAAGGAGGAATCATCATTGAACAACCTAAATTGCACTAGTTGTTTCTGTCCCCTAGAATTTGTGCAGATGACTTACACTATCTGTAGTCTTACAAAGATGATTAATTAAAGGGCCCTGACAAGGTAATTTCCTGTTGGGTTCCAGTTTTGCAATATCATTAAAGTATTAGTAATCATGATTCTTCATGGAATGAACAAACTCACCTCCCCCAGTGCGTGTTTGAGTGTGGGTGAATTACCCGTATTTTGCTGTGTATAATGTGTACCCACGTTTTTGGCCCAGACTTTCAGGACAAAAATCTTTCCTTTTAATTTTTTAATTAAAAATTCTTATTTTATATTTAGATACTTGTTTTTTGTATTATAAGGAAATTTTAGCATTTATTTTTGAACATATTATGGTACAAGATATTTTATGTAACAAATAATTACAAAACACAAGAACAGATACAAGGTATTTCAGGCATTGCCCACGTATAATGTGCATCCTTATTTTCCCTCAAAAATTTGGGCAAAATGTGTGCATTACACATGACAAAATACAGTATTTAATCCCTTTGAGCACTTAACTGAGATTTTATTCATTTGCAGGTATGTATTGAGGGCCTGCCATAATGCCAGCAGCTGTTCTAGGTACTGGGTGGGGAGCAGAGACTGGCCATGGTGTTAGTCAAGTGATCCCATTTTTAAATTGTTTCTGCCACCTGTATTTCCTCATGGATGGATCAGTAGTCTGCCCAGGTTTCCTTAGGATTATTTGAAGTCATTCTGTTTCTCAGTTTGAATAAAAGTGATTATTTTTAGATTTTTGCCTAACATTTTCTAATGTTCAGCTACATGTGTTCATTTTACATTTGTACAAGCTTGGGGAGCATTTTTTATAATTGTGTGTGTGTATGAGGGAGACACACACACGCAGACAAGCACTAAATACTGAGTCTTGTATGCAGCCATTACTGAGGAACTGCAGTCAGCTGTCCTTTTCTCCCAAGAGAGCCCATAACCAAGATGGTCATGTTTTTTTTCAGGTGAGAGGTGGCATCCTTCAAGGTGCACTCTGATATCACATCTAAAGTCATCAGGTTAGCTCTCAAATATTGATCAGTGATCTCATCTCAAATCAAGTAGGTAACATAAAAACAACACTTTAAATTCAACTTTTCTCCTAAGCACAGAAAGAAGGCGGTTGTTTAAAATTGCTCTGGCCGTTCTTGGAGTGGCTTGGAGGCTAATCCTATTCTGGATTATTCTAAAAAGGGCAAGACATGTTTTGTATTGGTCACATTAGAAAATTTACCTAATAAATGAACTCTTTCTAATCATTGCTAGTCGTCTTGAACTTGCCCTGGCTGGTGTACCTCAGTAGATTGAGTGCCAACCTGTGAACCAAAAGGTCACCTGTTCAGTTCCCTGTCAGGGCACATACCTGGGTTGCAGGCCAGGTCCCTGGTTGGGGGTGTGCGAAAAGCAACAGATCAGTGTATCTCTCACACATTTATGTTTCTCTCCTTTTTCTCCCTCTATTCCACTTTCTCTAAGAAATAAGATCTTTAAAAAAAGTCATGAAACTTGTAGTAGTTAAAAGTGATTTATCTTTATTCCCATGCAGCTTTACACCATTCTAACCCAAGTTCAAATTCTCCGCTTAAGACATTGGAGCTGCAGCTGCCAGAGCCTTTACCACTACCAGCTTCTTCCTGGATTGGAAGGGATGGGAAGGAGAGTCTGGAATAGGCCAGGGTAACTGCTTGTTCCTGAGTGAAGAGGGAGTTGATTACTAGAGTTTTCCTAGCTCTAGTGTTTTTCTCAAATCTGACCAAAGAAAGACAACAGTGGTCTCTTAGCCCCTACTGCTTCTACACTGTCTACTTTTCATATTCCCAGAAGTCTATGGTGCAGCAACAGAAAACAAGTACCAGGAATACTGAAAGGATAGATTTTCTTCCTGGTTCTGATTTTAATCGTTCTAACCATTCCTACTTATTCTGCTGTCTGATTACTCCTTCTCTTACCCTTTTCAGCCATATGCCTTATACCCTTTTGGCTTTTGTGGTCAGATTAACACTACTTAGTGTTTCAGCCCTCCTTGTTTGTTTTTTTGAGAGCTCTTTCTCATGCAAACCTGATTATTTACCTGTTTAATACTTGCAGTGGCTTCATATTGCCCTCAGGGTAAAATCTAGACTCTTAGCATAGGTCAAAGGCTCTTCTGTTTATTTCTAGGCCCCATTAATGATCATTGTCTTTAACCACCCCTCTGCCATCACCCCAACCACCATATACAGGCTCCTGTGCATGCATGCATGCACGTGTCCATGTACAAACAGAGTTGCTAGTTTAGTACCTGCAGTTCTAAATGCACAGGAATGAACCACTCCCTCTAAACCAAAGGTGACTATATGATTTAGCCACCAAACAGGGCACTTTTGAAAGTGAAAGGAATGCTGTTACGAATAACACTAGGACAACTGCGTAGATCTGGATGGATTTAAAACCCTCCTTAGTCAGGCAAATTTCTACCATTTAACACAGGGGCCCTAGCAGACCTTCCCTGAACTTCTTAGATTGGGTTGCCAATGGGGTGATTTTTACCCTCCATGGGATGTTAGGTAATGTCTGGAGAGGTTGTCAACTTGTGGGTGGGAGAAGGGGTGGGTAGTGCTACTGGTACTGGTTGGCCAGGGGTGCTGCAAAACATACTACAATACATACTAAGTGTATTAGTTTGCTAAGGCTGCCATAACAAAGTACCATAAACTGGGTGGCTTAAACAACAAAAATTTATTTTCTTTTTTTTCCTCATTCTAGAGGCTAGAAGTCCAAGGTCAGTATTTTGTCAGGATTGTTTCAAAGATTCTATCACCAAATACATTCACCTTCTGTGATGCCGGAGGTTAGGGCTTCAACTTAAGAATTTAGAGATGGGGCACACAATTCAGCCCATAACAATAGGACAGCTCCCACTCCCCTGCCCTGCAGAAACTGATCCCATCTTCCACTGTGGGGAAGTTGAGAAACCCTGGTTAGGTGACCCTTTAGTGTGTATTCTCTGAATGTCTGTGTACACTAATAAATCTCATACACTGCCTTCCAGACTCCCCTGTGGGACTGCTGAACTTGAGGGCATTGGCCTTGACTCTTACTCATCTTGTATCTTCAGTGCCTAGTACAGTGTTAAGACCTTGAATAAATGTTAAGTTCCAGGAGTTCAGTGCCATTGTTTGGTTCACTGTCATATCCCCAGCATGAAGCCTAGTGCCTGGTAAGTAGTAAGTGAATATTTGCTGCATGGATTAATGGTAGTAAATATTTGTAAGTATTTGCTGAATGAATGAATAGTGAAATTGGAAGCTTCTCTACAGGCAAATATTTGACTCAGGAACCTGCAGCTGTCTCATGATCCTCATTCTTTTTCTTTTTTAAAGATTTTATTTGTTTTATTAGAGGAACAGGGAGGGAAGGAGAAAGAGAGGGAGAGAAACATTGATTGGTTGCCTCTTGCACACCCCCAACTGAGAACCTGGCCCACAATCTGGGCATGTGCCCTGACCTAGAATTCAACCTGCTACCTTTCAGTTTGCGAGACAATGCCCAACCCATTCTTTTTCTTCTGCCTTAACTTGGCCACCTCTCCCTCCAAATATATCCTACCCTTTCTTCAGTGATCACAGGATGGGTTGGGAGTTAGTAGGCAGCAGTTGAGATTGTAGAGCAGCTCCCCCAGCTTCACTTTGTGACTGAGTGAAGTTAGCACTCCACTTCATACAGAAAGGGCAATTGAGTAGATGTGTCTGTTGTCCTTTCCTCCTAGCTGCTGATGCAAGAGACCTGAAAGGAGGCAAGATATGTGGCCACCTGCCATGTGATTGGATTCCTTTCAGGTTGTCTGCTCTGTGGTAAACAGAGGTTCTGGCGCAGGGCCTTTTAATCTTGTGTGTCTATATATGTGTATTATTTTTAGGGGAGGGGGACAGTACTTTTATCGGATACTCTGAGAGATGTGTGACTTTAAAGACCAAGAACCATTTCATTAACACAGTGGTTCTCAAGTGAGCATTGGATGTAATCACTTGGAAAGATTGTTACTTCCAAAGTTTCTGATTCAGGTCTGGGGTGGGGCCTGAAAATTTGCAACAGGCTGATGCTTCTGGTCCAGGGACCACACTCAAAGCACCACCCTACCCTGTCAGCAGATATCCAAGGTTGCTTGATAGAGGGAAAGAACCCGGAGAGCATTAAAAGAGACAGAGTTTATGAAAATAGCTGGCATATGGTGAGTTCTTAGTGTTATGAAAGCTAAGTCTTATTTATTTATTTTTCATTTTAAGAGTATATTTATTACATCTGGGGACAGTGAAACAAAGGAACGGCTTTAAGATAAAAGAAACAACAGGAGGGAGCAAGTCAGATAAAAGGAGGCCTTGGAAGTATGTGCAGAGGGTAAGCCCAGGATGACCTGCTGCTGCCCACTCTCCCCTGGTTGCAAGTGTAGGAGAATGATGACAGAGATACAAGGAATGAGCATGCTCTAGGGAGAGAACAATGTGGGTTCTTCGTTTTGAGGCTTTTTTTCTTTGGCCAGCCAGAATCCTAGGGGAGGGTCTTAACAGACTGTTCATTAGCTTTTTAGGTGTCCTTCAATATGTTGATACAACAAAATATGCATATAGAGGGGTCAGGGGTTTTTTTCTGGTTATTTTTATTTTTTTGTTTATAGTGTAAGTTTTTATTGTTTTTTTTCCCCATTACCATTTATCTCCCTACATCCTTTTCCACCTCCACCTCACCCCCTGCCACCACAGGGCTAAGTCCCTTTATTATTTTTATTATTACTTTAGATTTTATTTATTTTTAGAGAGGGGAAGGGAGGGAGAAAGAGGGAGAGAAACATCAATGTGTGGTTGTCCCTCATGCGCCCCCTACTGGGGACCTGTCCTACAACCCAGGCATGTGCCCTGACTGGGAATTGAACTGGTGACCCTTCGGTTTGCAGGCCGGCACACAATCCACTGAACTACACCAGCTAGGGCCCTTTTTATTATTTTTTTTAAAAGATTTAATTTATTTATTTTTTAGAGAGAAGGGGAAGGGAGGGAGAAAGAGAGGGAGAGAAACATCTATGGGTTGCCTCTCACCTGCACCCTGACCAAGACTGAACCCACAACCCAGACATGTGCCCTGCTCAGGAGTTGAAGCAGCAACCTTTCACTTTGCAGGACAATGCCTAACCAACTGAGCCATACTGGTCAGGGTACTCAGTCCCTTTTTAGTCCTCTTCAGGTGCAGCCCTCATCTGGTATACTGATTTTTTTAGTGGTTTAATGAGGCTACTACAGAGATAGTGTAACCCAGCAGGATCAGCCCACCTAGTTTTATACTGACATTGTTTTACATTCTTTTTATATGATAGCTTTAGCCATTTTTGAAGTGCAGTGAGTTTGGTCTCCATTGGGCTTGGAGGAGAACAGGCCCTTAAGTTGTGACCTATTTGCTCCTTCACAGGTATAACCTGGCTGGTTGTTTATTCACAGTTTCCTATTGTTGAACATACTCCCAGAATGATTTTCTTTTCTTTTTTTCTTTTTTAGGAGTACAATGTTACCCTTTTGTTTGTACTGCCTCCTTCCACACGAGCACCCCTTTGGCCAAAGAGGATTATTACCAGATATTAGGAGTGCCCCGAAATGCCAGCCAGAAAGAGATCAAGAAAGCCTATTACCAGGTCTGTATGGAAGCCAGATTTTAGAGACAAGATTGTAGAAGGAATACTATTGATCTAGTCTGACTCTGATCAGTGCAGTGCATATGCCTATACATACAGGATGGAGGCAGCTGACAGTATGGGATGACATGATAAAGGTGGGCTTTGTTGGACTGTATTTTTCAGTGCATATTGCTGTGCCCATTAATGCTTCAGAAAAGAGGAGTCAGAACCAGAGATTAGAAAAACATTTTTCCTCAACTGTTTTTGTACTTAGATTTTTTCTGCACTGTCTGAATTAGTAGGCATGGTGGTTTAAGTTTTAGGTAGTTACTCTTTGCATTCAGATGAAAGTTTATGGACTTAGAATTATTTCTTCAATTAGCTTAGTAAGTGTGAAGTTCCTGTCATCATATCCCAGGATGTAGTAGAGCTAGTTACCTAGACCAATGGTTCCCAGATTTTTGCTCTGATCAACAAAATTAAAGTTAAAATTAAAAATGGGGGCACCAGTGTAGGATTGCCAGCTTTTGTATTTTGCCTAATATAGGTGTTAAAAATAACAGGTACAATCTATTAATGTCATTGGTAAAAGAAACAGCATCTAAACACCATAAAAATAGGAAAGCCATATTAGGATAAAGGAGATCTTTAAACTAAGTATGACTTAAATACATTAATTACCTTTATGAAAAATTTACTATAAGATTTTTTAATTTAAAAATAATTTTTTTGTAGATGAGCAAAAACTTTGTCCAAGGCCAATATTTGTGAATCAAGTGCCTATCAAGACCAGACCTAAGAGCTTATGCCTCAGGCGTCTACTCTTTACCTCTTGCTTTTTTCAAAAAGTGTACAGTTCACTGGTTTTTAGTATTTTTAGAGTTGTGGAATTATTATCACAATCAATTTCAGAACATTTCAACAACTCAAAAAGACACCCATACTACAAGCACTTAGACCCCATTCCCTCTTTGCTCTTGCAGTTGTGAACCTGCTTTCTGTCTCTATGGATCTGTCTATTCTAGACACCTCATAGCACTAAAATCACACAATATAGGGCCTTTAGTGACTGTCTTCTTTTACTTTAACATGTTTTCAAGGCTCATCTGTGTTGTAGAATGTATCAGTACTTCATTTCTTTAAATATCGCATTGCATGGATATGCTACATTTTATCCATTCATGAGTTGATGAATATTTGGTTTCTTTGTTCCCACTTTTTTCTGTTTTAAGTAGAGCTGCTGTGACCATCCATGTTAAGTTTTGTGTAGACCTATGTTTTCATTTCTCTTGGGTATGTACGTGCCCATAGGAGTAGAATTGTTGGGTCAAATGATAACTCTGTGTTTAACCTCTTGAGGAACTGCTAGCCTGTTTTCCAAAGCAGCTGCACCATTTTACATTTCCACCAGCAGTGTATGAGGCTTCCAATGTCTCTATATCCTGGCCAACACTGTTATGCTTTTTTGAGTCTAGGCACCCCAATAGGTGTGAAGTGGTGTCCCAGTATGTTTTTTTTTTAAAGATTTTATTTATATATTATAGAGAGAGGGGAAAGGAATGAGAAAGAAACATCATAATGTGTGGTTGTGTCTTGCGTGCCCCCCAGTGGGGCCTTGCCCTCAAGGTAGGCCTGTACCCCAACTGGGAATCAAACCGACAACCCTTTAGTTTATAGGTTGTCACTCAGTCCACTGAGCCATGCCAGCCAGGGCTCCCAGTATGGTTTTTTATTTGCTTTTCCCTGGTGACTAATGGTGTTGAGCATCTTTTTCATGTGTTTTATCAGCCATTTGTTGTAAATGTATTCAGATCCTTTGTCCATTTTTTTTTTTTTAGTTAATCTTTTTGTCACTGGGTTGTAATGGAATGAGCAAAGGCATGGGGGGAGAAAGCAGAGATCCTGGCTTGAGAAGAGCGAATAGCATGTTCCCTTTGAAAAGGTAGAGGCTGCAGCCAAATTATTGGGGCATTTGAGGCCTTAGCAAGTGATAAGAGAATTACGAGGTGTGTCCAGAAGGTATCCAGCCATGTAATATGAAAAATAGAGACATTTGTTGAATAAGACACAAGATACAAGAAACATTGTATATAGTACAGTGATGCCTCAGCCCCCTTCAAAGTAGGCACCTTGGGACCTCACACAATTCTCCCAATCGCCATCGGCTACCCATCATATTTTTGTGAATCTCATTGATCATCTGAAATGTCTTTCCTTTCAAAGGTGATTTTAGTTGTGGTAAAAGCCAGAAGTTGCAGGGCACCAAATCTGGACTGTAGGGGGACTGAATCACCTGGGTGATTCGATGTTTCGCCAAAAAACTGCATGAGACATGATGCATGAATGGATGTGCTGTAGTGATTAAGCTGCCAATCACCAGTTGCCCACAGCTTTGGCCTTCTGAGTCATTGGAATAATTTCCACAAAGGAATGTTTTAGCTTAATGCAAAATTCGATGTATACTCATTGTTCTACTCCACAGGTGGCAAACACAAGGCCCTCAGGTTGAATCCAGCCCTCCACCTCGTTTTATCTGGCCCAGCACCTTGTTTCTACCTGGCAGCAGCACCAAACTCTTGCTTAACTGTTATGGAGTAGTTACTTTTATACAGTCCTAAAATTACATTCTGCCCTTTGAAGGCAACTGCAAGGTTGATGTGGACCCTGGTAAAAATGAGTTTGACACCTCTGCTCTACTCACTCAGTCATCTTGAATGTGAGGGCCACACAGTACACAAGCTCACTGACAGCATCTACTACCCCACTGACTAGTACAGTGAAGTTGTCATTGCTCACACATGCACATTTCAATCCATTGTCCTTGGCTGCCAGGTTACATCGATGTTGCACAAACCATTCTTGCTATATTAACAATGGTTGGACTTTTTCCAGACAGACCTTGTAATTTAAAAGAAAATAGGGCCCTGGGTGGTGTGGCTCAGTGGCTTGAGTGCTGGCCAGCCAACCAAAGGGTCATTGGTTCGATTCCCAGTCAGGGCACATGCCTGGGTTGTGGGCCAGGTCCCCAGTAGGGGGTGTGTGAGAGGTAACCACACATTGATGTTTCTCTCCTTCTCTTTCTCCCTCTCTAAAAATGAATAAAATATTTTTTAAACTGTTTTCAGGGCTTTATTTTATTTTATTTTATTTTTCTTATTTTTTTATTTTTTTAAGGATTTTTTTTTTTTTTTTTTTTAGAGGGAAGGAAGGGAGAAAGAGAGAGAGAGAGAAACATCAATGTGCGGTTGCTGGGGGTTATGGCCTGCAACCCAGGAATGTACCCTGGCTGGGAATCGAACCTGAGACACTTTGGTTCCCAGCCCGTGCTCAGTCCACTGAGCTATGCCAGCCAGGGCCTTATTTTATTTTTTTAAGATTTTATGTATTTATTTGTAAAGAGGGAAGGGAGGGAGGGAGAGAGAGAGAGAGAGGAACATCAGTGTGCGGTTACTGGGGGTCATGGCCTGCAACTCAGGCATGTACCCTGACTGGGAATCGGACCTGCGACACTTTGGTTCCCAGCCCGTGCTCAATCCACTGAGCTACACCAGCCAGGGCCAAAATGAATAAAATGTTTTTAAAAAATTAAAGTAGTGAACCATTCAAGCTTTTGGATGTGAAAATAAAAAGATCAGGTAAAGCTGTGCAGTTTAAACTAGAAATTTTTAAAGTTGCCTTAATGGAACAATTATTCAAGTCAGATCTTGATGAAGCTTTGTGTGTATTACATCATATAATTCTTATGGCAAGGGGCTTGGGAAGGTTATGACTCACATCCTAAGCTACACAGCTATTTTGTAGCATGTAAGACTAAAATACAGGTCTTTCAGACTGTAAAAGGCCTCTTCTCCATGTCCTAATCTCATGTTTCAGCATATCTTGTCTTGGAGTTTGGGACCAGCCAGTAAACAGACACAGCTTGTCTTGGCATTGGAACTAGCCTTGCCTTGTAGCCCACTATGATCTACTGGCCATGCTTGAGGTGACTGCCCCTGCTTCCCTCCCACCCCTCTGCCTTCAGGACTTAGCTCACAGGCTCTGGTGTGAGGACTAGCATCTCTAGAAGTAGATTAAACAGCTAACTACTGGCAGTGCCAGAGCCAAAGGGCCTATCAAGTAACTGGCAGCTTTAGGATTCTGTTTCTGTGGACCTCCTTGCCCTCCCATAAAGGACCTGTGGTAACTCGCACTTGGAAGGCTCAGGAATTGCAGCAGACAGTGGTGAACACCTACAAAGCACACAGCACCTCTCAGCACAGCCAGAAGGTAGCCTTTGTTTTAGGGCTGCTCAGCACACCTGTGTGCTCTGGACAGCCAAGTGAGATTTAGTTTTGTTTTTAATATTAAAATCTGTTTTGAATGGTAATATATTTCCCTTGTTCAGAATTCAAAAAGTACAAGTTAATTTCATTGTACAAAAAGTGCAATGAAAAGTCTTCCTCTTTCCCATTCATTTATATCCCTCCTATAGCAGTCAATGTTACCAGTTTATTGTATGTTCTTCTAAAAATAATTTAAATCTGCCCAGTTATTTTCTTCTTTTTCTACATAGATTAAAGTGTACTGGGTATGCTATTTTGCATCTTTCACAAAGGTGCCCACGTTCTAAAGAATTACTTGTTATTTGTGGTAGAGATTTGTTGTGGTTGAAAAATGTGTGCATACCTCAATTTGAAGAGATGGTTTATTTTGAATGTCTTAAACCTTGTTTTAAGAATTTCTATTGTTTGTAAAGTCTTAGCTGCTATAAAGGAGGTGAAATTGTGACTAGTATTTGGGGTTCAGTTTTAATAATCCTTTTGTGTTCATAGTAATTTACCATTTCCTCCCATAGCTTGCCAAGAAATATCACCCAGACACAAATAAGGATGATCCCAGAGCCAAGGAGAAGTTCTCCCAGCTGGCAGAAGCCTATGAGGTAACATGACCCACTGTTGTGTGCACTCACTGTCATTCAGCTGCATGCATGTATCAGAGCATGCTGCACAGGCGACCTGACATGTCATGAGGTCCAGTACGAAGGCTGTGTTCCCACACCAGATCCCCTTGTTGAAGAAAAAAAGGATTCCCAGGTCTCACACTAGATCTTACTTCTTGGAAACTCAATGGAAAACAGTGTTCAGTCTTTATTAACAGAGCTTGGACATGTAGCCAGGTCTGGGAACATGTTATCTTAATCCACACCTATTTGATCAGCCCCTCCTACTTAGGGTATTGCTGTCTGGTGGGGATGGTGGGTCCCGTAAAAGTAGAAGACCAACACTGCCCTGGAGAAATTTAAAATGTAGTCAGAGGCAGGGAACATACATGAAACAGCTACTGAACAATTGGCCCTTCTTCCCGGACTTTGTCCCAAAGGGGTTCAGGATATATAGGCTATCATATATCTGCTCTGTGTGGGTACATTCCCCCAACACCACTTGACAATGACAGACTTTGTAGCTCTTTATTCTGAAGTATTTCTGTATTTTCTAAGAACAAGAACATTCTTTCCCATAGCTGTAGTACAATTGTCAAAATCAGAACATTTAATGTTGATACATTCTCAGTATTTATACTTGGTGTCTGTGTCCTGGGGCCTTGGGAGACCCGTGAGTGCCTGACTGCTGTGCCTTTTGTGGAAGGTGCTGAGTGATGAAGTGAAGAGGAAGCAATATGACACCTATGGCTCTACTGGTTTTGATCCTGGGGCTGGTGGCTCTGGGCAGAGCTACTGGAAAGGAGGCCCCACTGTTGACCCAGAGGAGCTCTTCAGGAAGATCTTTGGGGAATTCTCTTCATCTTCTTTTGGAGATTTCCAGAGTGTATTCAGTCAGCCTCAGGAGGTGAGCTTATTTTGAAAAACCATTAGAATTTGAACTGCTAAACATGATGCAAACATTTTATCAACTTCTGTTTCTCAAAGAAAAAGGCAAAACAGCTTAAATGAAATGATCTGGTGGCAGCCATTTTGGTAAGAAATCATCCCCAAATTTGAAAAATCATATAGGTAATAATGTATATACATCCATTTTGACTTGAGTCTTACAGTTGCTTAACTAGGCAAAACATAAGGCTTTCAGAGTCCATTATTAGGGTGTATTTTATCTAGAGCTGCTACATTATTCCAGCAGAGCTCAGTCTAGTAGGGAGACATCCCAATCCTACTTTTTCCATATTTATGTCCTAGTAAGATCTTATCAGATTTGGAGAGAGAGGAATAATATTTATGATTTAAGTTATGATTGTGGATCATTTGAGCTCTTTGTAAGGACTGTATACAAGTATTATCTGTGAATAGTTTGTTGAAATACACATTTTTACTTAACTATTACTCTCAAAAATCGTAAGGAGTAGGGCACAAACAGTTAAGCGAGTCCCACCTAGTCTTACTTGGCGAAGTAGAGGAAAGTAAAGCAGTTAAAAAGTAAAGTAACTAGGGAGAGAGGAGATAAATAGGCAGCAGAGAGGATTTTTTAGGGCAGTCAGAATACTCTGTATGATTTTATGATGAAGTATACATGTCATTATGCATTTGTATAGACGCATAAAATGTGCAACACCAAGAGTGAACCCTAATGTAAACCGTGGGCTTTGGGTGATTATGATATGTCAGTGTAGGTTTATCCTTGATTAAAAAAAATATGCCAATCTAGTGAGTGATGATGATAGGAGAGGCTGTACGTGGGTGGGGGCAGGAGATAGGTGGGAAATTCCTGTACCTCCCTCTCAATTTTGTTGTGAACCAGAACTGCTCTAAAAAATAAAATCTTTAAAGTAACTGCAAACTGCTGGCTAGTCCCTCCCCTACTTTAAGAAAAATAACAGGCCATCCCTTGGTTTCTTTAGTACATCATGGATTTGACATTCAATCAAGCTGCCAAGGGTGTCAACAAGGAGTTCACTGTGAACATCACTGATACCTGTGAGCGGTGTGACGGAAAAGGGAATGAGCCTGGCACCAAGGTGCAGCACTGCCACTATTGCGGCGGCTCTGGCATGGTAAGAACCAGTTAGAGCGAACCCTCCACCACCTCCCTTCCTGCTTTCCCAGGGGACTCCCACCTTGTGCCTGCTCACACTTCCCCCCGCCATCCCTTATTTCTTTGCTTCTGTGGATATTTTTTAAGCAGTACCTAGGGCTTTGGGAATTCATAACTAGGTGGAACTATTTTATCTAGAACGTTTTATATTTTTCCAGAAGTTGTCTTGGTCAACAATATAGACAGAGCAAGGAAACTTAGTTGCCTTTTGTAAAAATACTCTTTGGGATATTTTGGTAATTTGAAACCAACTAGAGGACACTTAGTTTGAAGCATAATCATTTTTCCTTTTGTTAACTTGGTTATAATTAATTCAAAATTATACAACAGTATAAAGACTCACTCCTTTAGTCCTTTACCCACGTTCATTAATTAACATTTTGTCCTGTTTGCTTTGTCATTTAAAAATATTTTTTAATAGTTCATTTTTATTGTATTTTTTCCATTACCATTTATCCCCCCTTGTACCCTCTTCTGCTTTGTCATTTTTGGTGTGCTCAGTCTCTATCCCTTCCCCTCCCTGTGTGTCTTCTGTGTGTATGCGCTGCACACAAATACACACACATTTCCCCAACCATTTGAGAGTAAGTTGCAAACATTGTTATTTCCTTATTCCTTTATACATCAGTATGTGTTTTCTAAGAACAAGAGCATTCTTTTACATAACCACAGTACAGTTGTCAAAATCAAGAATTTAATGTTGATACAATACCATGATCTATATTTAAATTTATTCAGTTGTCCTTACAATGTTCTTTTTTTCCCTGGTATCCAGACTGGGATCTTGTGTAGCATATGCTTATCTTTTGTCTCCTTTAATCTGGAATACTTCCTCAGCCTTTCTTTTTCTTTCATGTCCTTGACATTTTTTTAGGATTACAAGCTAGCTATTTTGTACAATTTCCCTCATTTTGGGTTCATGCCTCAGAGGTATAGTGCCCTTTTCAGAGGATCACGCCAAGAGTCATGAAGTGTAAATTTTTCCATTAATGATGATCTTACACTTGATCACAAGCAGTTAGTTAAAGTAGTGTCTACCTGCATTCCTCTGAGAGAGGATGCTCTTGGAGAGGATGAGGATTCTGTAGCTACAGTTCTGTGAGCCCAGTTGCTGTTAGATATTTAGATATCTTTTATTGATTGTTCCCAGTTTCCTCTCGCTTCTAAGGTCCTTTCTGCAAGGCTTTGAATTGCTATGAATTTTTTTCTAACATTTCTGAAGTGAACATTGAGGTAAGATAGTAAAGTTGAAGTGTAGTTCTCAAAATACAATGTTTAAGACTGGGAAAAACATTTGGAACTCATTTGCTAAAGGATTAGTATTCCTAATATGTAAAGGGCTCCTTCAGAATAATGAGAAAAAGACCAACAGCTCATGAGAAAAACTAGTCAAGGTGAACAGAAGAGGAAATGCAAGTGGCCAGTAAACATTGCCTACTAGCAATCAAGAAAACATTGATATTGTGCACATTGAGGTCCCAAAGCCTCAGCTGTCCGAATTTACCTGTGTACTTACGGTTCCTTTTTTTTTTTTTTTTTTTTTTTTTTCGTTTTTATCAGGAAACTATAAATACAGGCCCTTTTGTGATGCGTTCCACGTGTCGGAGATGTGGCGGCCGAGGCACTATCATCACAACTCCTTGTGTGGTGTGCAGAGGAACAGGACAAGCCAAGCAGAAGAAGAAAGTGGTTATCCCTGTGCCGGCTGGTGGGTTCTGGGCTCTTACCCACACAGAGGACTGAGAGCTGAGACATTATTTCCTTGTGATTTAGCCAAAGCCAATGTTAAGGCCCTGTTGCCCCAGACTGGAGGAGGGACTAGAATCTCCTTGTAGGTTTCACTCTGCCTAGTTATCCTTAAAATCTGCGTTTACATATCACTTTGGAGAGAAGAGACCTGACATGTCCACTCCTTCCTATGTATGGTGAAGGAGCGCCTTTATCAACTCTGTTTTTAGTTCATGAGGCCAGCATTGTCCCCACTGCCAGCCCAGTCTATACCCTGCCCCCTCCTCCTAGACACCAGGGAAGCCAGTGACTGCTCTTTCCAATTGGCTCTTGTTCTCAGGATGCTCTTTCCACAGGGCAGCCTGATCATATCACTTGCCCTGTGAAGACCCAGCAGTGACTCTCAGGGACCAAGAAAAGTCCTCCCCTCTAGGCTCCTGCTTGCCTCGTCAGCCTCCCCTCTCATTAGCCTTCCCCCTGTTGCCTGCCCTGCAAACTCCTGACTTTCCTATAGCTCCTTGAATGGGACAGAATGCCTCCCAGAATAGAGCCTTTTCGTATGCTGTTTCCTGTGTCTGAAACTTGCTTTCCACCATCTCCTTAGCAGTTAACTGTTTTTATGGGCTTCCTCGGGGAAGCCACCTGGAACCCTCTCTATTCCTTAGATGTACCTTAGTCTGGAGTTGTGGCTTTTTCCTTCTGAGAACATGGCTCTGTCTGTAATGACATTAGTGTTGTTATTTGATTAATATTTGTCTCCGCTACTGGACTGGACACTCCCTGAGATGCTACTTGAACCTGGCAAGAGGTAGATGTTCAGCAAACTTGAATTAATTAATAGAAGGTGCTCTCTTTTGGTCATTGTATGGTGCACCTTTGAGAAGTTACACTTGTTGCCATATTGAATAACTGGGTTCCTCATTAATGAGAAACAGGAATGAGTAAGGATCCAGAGTAGAAAATGCCTTGAGAGATCTCCAAATGATCATTTTCTTTTGAACTTTTGTTCTCACTCACAGGAGTCGAGGATGGACAGACTGTGAGGATGCCTGTAGGAAAAAGAGAAATTTTCATCACGTTCAGGGTAGGTCCTCTGCTTGCCCAGCCTCTTCTGGGGCCTTGCTCTCTTGGAGAGTGTGCAGCCAAGGCTTCTCGTGGAGAGGGGGGAAGCTTCTTGGGGCACATCCTGCTGTCCACATTTCCAAGGGGAACAGTGGCTACCTTGGTGGAATTATTAAATATGTCACCATTAAGCTTTTGTGTTAGGTGTGGAGAGAACAATGTTGCTTCAAGATATTTACAAGTTGGAAACAAAAAACACATAAAAATACAGAAAACATCACCCTGTGTTTTTATTTACATATTAAATTAAATTGTTGGTGGGAATAGTAGGTGCCAGTGGTAGAGTTTTACCTACTATATACAAAGGGGAAACCTGGTTTTCTGAGATAAGGGAAACCTTAAAGGAGATAACAGCTTCTATTGACAATTCCACTAGATACATACCTGAGAAAAGCCCATACAGGCACAGCAAGCAGAGGCACAAGATGTATGTGACAGCCTCATTCATAGTAGCAAGACACTGATAACAACCTGCTGTCCTTGGACAGGAGAATGGCAGGGTGAACTGCACTGTGGTAACAGAGGATCACAGAGCAGTCAGAAGGAAGAAACTGGACCACATGTGTAATGAGACTTGTCAGTTACAAAGAGGAGGGAAAGAAGGGTTGCAAGAGAGATGCAAGGAAGATCATGTATATAAACTTTCAAATCACATGAGATGATGTTATATATATCACTTAAGGACATGTAAATATGTAGTAGAAGTTAAAAGATGCTTGTAGGAATGGTAAGTACTAGATTCAGCCACATAGTTAACACTGAGTGGGTGAGGAGGAGCAAGGAGACTTCACCTGCATTCCTAATATTTTATTTGTAGCTTTATGTATTTACTTTGCAGTTTATGTACACGTGAAATATCAGAATTTTAAAAAGACAAAAATCTAAGGATGAACTTTTAAACTCAGAAATCAAAGACAAAGATAGCAAGCTGGAAGCCAATCAATGAGACTAGTTTGGTGCAGACTTCAGATTCTGTCCCCATCTAATAATAGAGAAGAAAAAACAAATCACTGGAAGACAAAGAATGTCTTTGAGATACAACAAACAGTGCTTATAAAACAAATCAAAATAATTCTGGTGTTGTCAACCTGTCTTACAGGTAGTTTGTGCCAAACGACCATTTGAGAAACCATTTTGCCTTTGTAGATGTGGTAGTGTGTGTTCTAGTAAATTTTTTTCAAATGTTGAAGATGCCAATTTTACTTTATTTTTGTTCAGAATTGAATAGCTGGATTTGAACCTGGGAAATGTAGGCCCTCTTGCATTGCAGTATAGAAATGAATCTGACATGTAACCTGGCATAGTGTTTCAATATGGTGAAAGTACGCTCCCTCCCTCAGTGCTGTGTTCCAAGCATAGAAGCAGGGTAATGCGTGTCAGGCCCTAAGCTCAGGCTGCTGAGTTGTGGGCCTGATGTCCAGTCTCCAGAAGAACCTCTCTGTGCATGATGCCCATCTCTTTTGTTTGGCCCTAGGTGCAGAAAAGCCCTGTGTTCCGGAGGGATGGCGCAGACATCCACTCTGACCTCTTTATTTCTATAGCTCAGGCTATTCTGGGGGGGACAGCCAGAGCCCAGGGCCTGTATGAGACAATCAATGTGACGGTAAGAAGGCAAGATTCCTACTTAATTGCTTTTTTTTTCCTGGAATGGAAAATGGCTTACAAGTGACTAGAACCTGTAAACAGCCAACATGTCGGGGTTTCAGGGGAAATAAGATTTAGGGGAGGCAGGAGGAATATCTGGCCATTCCTAGGGTTTGAGTCACAGGGTATGAGCCTTGAGTGTGTCATCATGAGGGACAACAATTCCTGAGTTGCATCCCCTCTTTTGCTGGGCCAGAGAGCAGCCTCAGCAACGAGCTCCTGTGCTGGCTTTGCTACTTTTCAGGTCTGGCTCTCTCCACTTTGGCTTCCCTCGCCAAACTACCCTGCCCCTAAATCCTTGTTACAGGCTCTGCTCAGGGTGAACCCCAGCTTAGCCAGTTTCCATGTGGTTGTTGGCAGGTTCTGTCTAGAAATCTGAATGGGCAACTGGAGACCAAGGAAAACCACAGGTTTTCTTTCCTCATAGATCCCCCCTGGGATCCAGACAGACCAGAAGATTCGGATGAGTGGGAAAGGCATTCCCCGGATTAACAGTTACGGCTATGGAGATCACTACATTCACGTCAAGATTAGAGTTCCAAAGTAAGTGTCCACTTAGCCGTGGCAAGGCTTGCTGGATCCTTTCACACTTTCACCATGGAACAGGGGCCAGTTGAGGGCTTTTCATCCTCCCTCCTGACCTAAGTGTGGCAGGGTGGTGGTTTAGCACCACCAGACCACCTGGTCCCATTGTGGCTCTGCTACTGGAAGTGCTGAGTCTCAGTCAGGTTACTTCTTTAAGTCAGTGTGTCCTGCCCAAGTTCTCCATCTGCAAAGTGGACATAATGAAAAAAAGGCTGACTTCCTTGAGTTAGAGAATTAAATAATAGGGAATGCTTAGCTGTTACTCCAGTTGATTTTATTATTATTGCTCTCAGGGTACTCACAGACTGGTGGGAAAGGCAGATCTACAACCAGATCATGGCACGGGAAGTCTGTGTCCTGTGGGAGAAAGATCTCAGCTGAGTGCTTTGGGCATCCAGAATAGGCATGCTGACTCTGGGAGAACTGGGTTTCCAGTACTCCTAATTCCCTGTGCGTGTGCACGTGCACACACACACACTTACAAAAGCTCCCTCTCACGCCCAGTAAACTATTTAGCACAGCCATAGTGGCAGTTGTTTAAAACAACTTAGGGTATTTTAGGACATTTTCTTTACAGAAACTTTAAGGTGTGGCTCTGAGCATCAGGTGTGTGCTCTGCCTGCATCAGGGAGATTTCCCACACTGACCCAGGCCTCATCATTTAAAGAGCTGCCCAAAGGAAACACTTGACACTGACTGTGCTCCCTCCACAGGAGACTGACAAGTCGGCAACACAGCCTGATGCTGAGCTACGCTGAGGATGAGACTGATGTGGAGGGGACCGTGAATGGCGTCACCAATACAAGCACTGGTAAGGTGGCATGGTGGCACATGGGCATCCTCCGTCCCTTGGTAGCATGTTGGGGTTTCCACTTGGGGATCTCCATGGAACCTTCAGAGAGTACAGTAGGGAGCTGAGGGCTCAAACAGCCAAGTGGAAAGTGTAACTGTGCTCCCGAGCACAGCTGCTTCTCCTTCCTCTGTGTTAGTGCTAGATTGCTTCCTGCCGGGTAGCAGCCCAGTGTCTCAAGAGCTGCTCTTCTGAGTTCTATCCTTGGTTCTGCCACTTGCTTAGGCACATCATCACATGAGAGTTCCTTGTAACAGCTTAAGAAAATGGATTGGAAGGCTTTATGCATTCCTGACCCAGGACACCTAAGCAAGATTTCAGAGTATCTTGTAAATAGCATCTTTTACAGCAATAAAAAAAAACATGGTCACAAGACTTCAAATCTGCTTATTCCTAGCAGGTCTAATTTTGAATTCCTCTGGCAATGAGCAGGTGCCTTATTTACCCTGATCTCAAATGTCACGCTCTGTCTACTGAGTGTAGTTAAATATTAGTAATGCTCGATACCAAAATGCTTGCAGGCATTTTGGTGGTGGGGAACCTCAGTGACAGCCCTCTTCCCATGGGAGGGAGTTGCTCTGCTATGGAGATGCTGATTCTCTGCTGGACGGCTGCCTGGTCAGGACAGGCTGTGTCGAGAGTGGAATTGCCTTCAGCTGCACAACATGTTTTCTCCTTGTTACATCATTTTGTTTTTGTCTGGGTCCTAGTTGTTCTTGTGTTTTCAGAACTTGAATAGTATCAGGTTACTATACTCTCATTCAGAACAGGTGATCGGAGCAAGAGTGGATTTCCCAGTGAAGTGGAGGTCTTGGTCTTGGATTCTCACACCCCACCCCACCCTGCAGGGAGGGGTGTTGCAAAAGCAGCAGCCTTTGCATAAACTTTTCTGAACTTCTATTGAGTTTAGGGGACCAAGTCTTCTAAAAAAAAATAGCCATGCCCTGGCCAGGTGGCTCAGTTGGTTGGAGTCTCGTCCTGTGTACCAAAAGATTGTGGGTTCTGTTCCCAGTCAGGGCACATAGCTAGCTTGCAGGTTTGATTCACAGTTGGGGTATGTGTGTTGTGACTGTTGAAGGCTGGACAGGTTCACAGAATTCGGGCAGATGGAAGACTATTCACAGAACCTTTGGGATGTCTGACAGCCTTTATTCAAGGGTGAGCGAGCCATACATGCTGCAAGCTGGGTGTCCCCCTGCATGTCCCTGTGTGGCACACTGCATGTCACCTGTCCCCTTACATGGCATGTGTGGCACCCAGCGGGGAATCCCTACCTGCTTAAGTACTTTAGACAAGCAAAGCCGGGAAAAAGAAAAACAAAAAATTACATAACGTAGCATGATTCTGTGCATGCGAGCCTACTTCATGTTATGGAAACCATTTGTCAGATCCAGTCTCAAGGCTATGAGAACACTACTTATCAGGCCCATTCAAGGTTATGGGAAAACTGCTTCCTTCAGTTACCCAGACACCTGGGTGAGGAAGCCAGCCTGCCTCCATTTACCCTACAGTATGTATAGGAGGCACCAACTGATGTTTCTCTTTCTCTCTTTGTCTAAAATCAATAAACATGTCCTTGGGTGAAGAATTTAAAAAAAAAGTAGCCACCACAAATCCTGTCTATAGCTTGACCAAGCATGGATTAGGTACTTGTATTAAATGGTTTGGTTCATATATTTTGCCTTATTTTCTTGTTATATCCTTGAGCAAAAAGGAAGTGGAAATAGTGGGAATAGTTAGTCCATGTAACTCTAATGTTCACTTCTAGCTTCTCCTTCCTGAATCCCAAATGTAGCATGTGAGATTTGTTCTGCAGACAGCTCCCAGCTGTCCTCCCCTCCCACCCACCCACAACTTGGGGTTCTTCTCAGGTGAGCCCTTTGCAAGGATGTGGGCCTTGTTTACTGTATTAGAATGTTGGGTATTAGTATTCACCAGTTGTTGTTTTTTTTAAACCCCTTTCTGATAGCTTAAATTGAGAGTCGATTACATACAGGCAGCTTCTGAGTATCCTTAGAACCCTCATTATTTTCATGGTGTTTTGTCCTGATAGCTAATTCCCTCTTCCCTCATTTAACCAGGTTTCATTGGGAGCTTCCTGTGTGCCTGATACTTTTCCAGTTCTTCCTTTAATTGTGTTTTCCCTTACCCTCACCCCTTACCCTGTCATCACATCCTCCCCCAGTGAGAGTGAGAGAGAACAGGTACCTCTTTATTGTTTATACACCATAAATCTTGATAGTACTAGCTTCCCCTCCAAGATGCCACAGAAAACAGAGCATGCTTGAAACTCTCACTAGGTTACAGATCACAATTACTTCTTAGTGGTTCTCACACTTAAGACAAACATACATTTCAAAATGTGACCTCTGCCCCCCCCCCCCCCCCCCCCACATATACACATGTGCAGTGGCAATGTTGTTCAGCTTGCTGGGCTTAGCTGGTTCATGTCAGGTACTACACTACGAGGCACATGACCACACAGGTGAGAAGCATCTCACTGATCATAAAGTACTTGTCCTGGAAAGCCCACTTCTCAATGAGCTGCATCACTGTGTGGACAAGCCCAGGATATTGGCAATGTCAAGGATCCTCTTATGAATCCTCTACAAGGTCATTCTCTGGGCCCACAGACCCTCCAGAATTCTGTGCTTGCCTCTGATAAGGTCATCTATGCCATGGTGAATTTTCTGAGTGGGGAGGAGTTAAACTGCAGTGATTCATCCATTGGTATGGTGGTATTAGAGCCATTGATAGTGAAGGTGCAAGACAGAAGCTCCTCTCACTGTCTTTCCTTCTGCTCCCTTGTGTATTGCCGATGCTGGAAGTTTCTGAGAGCAGTCTGCAGGTGCTGGAAATAATGCTTTAACTAGTGAACATGAAGTTTGGCATTCTGTCTTTTGTTAGGGGGCTCCTTGCTGCACAAAATCTCCAGATGTTCTAGATGGCTGAATATCTGATCTATACTTGTTTGGGTTTCATTTTATATTGCTGCACCAAAGAGAAAAAAAAATACTTGAGTGCACAGATTGCTTGTCTGCTGCCTTCAGGAGTCCTGTGTGAGACTGGATCTGGTGGACCTGCTTGTGCCTTTGCTGGTACAGCTGTTCCATGTCACCAGCCCAGCTGAATTTTAAAATTTTTGACATAATTTTACTGAGTATAGCTTAACTTTAAAATATGCATTGGATGCATTTTTGAAAAGTTGTTCATAAAGTGGAATGGGTATGCCAAATTATGTATCTTTAAAAAATTAATTATTTTTAGAGGGAAGAGAAGGAGAGAGGGGAAGGAGAGAGGGAGAGAAACATTAATGTGTGGTTACCTCTTGCACACCCCCTGCTGGGGACCTGGCCTGCAACCCAGACATGTGTGCTGACTGGGAATCAAACTGTGACCCTTTGGTTTACAAGCCTGGGCTCAATCCACTCAGCTACACCAGTCAAGGCTATATATCTTTTTTATTCCTGTTGTCATTTCAGAGTTGTAGTCCAATAGCAAATTTGGCACCAAGAAATAATATTTTAATTTTATTTTAATATCATTGATTAATTGGAGAGAGAAACATCAGTTTCTTTAAAAATAGTATAATCAGTTTTACTGATTATACTATTACAGATGTCCCATTTTTTCCTTCCCTTTATTCCCCTCCACCCTGCAACCCCACTCCCACCAGCATTCCCCCTCCCACTTAGTTCATGTCCATGGGTTGTACATATAAGTTCTTTGGCTTCTCCATTTCCTATACTATTCTTAACCACCCCCTGTCTATTTTCTACTTACCAAGTATGCTTCTTATTCCCTGTACCTTTTCCCCCATTCTCTCCTCTCTCCCTCCCTGCTGATAACCCTCCATGTGATCTCCTTTTCCGTGATTCTGTTCCTGTTCTAGTTGTTTGCTTAGTTTGTTTTTGTTTTTTAGGTTCATTTGTTGATAGTTGAGAATTTGTTGTCATTCTACTGTTCATTTACTGTTCATATTTTTTATTATCTTTTTTTCTTAGATAAATCCCTTTAACATTTCATATAGTAAGGGCTTGGTGATGATGAACTTCTTTAGCTTTACCTTGTCTGGGAAGCACTTTACTGTCCTTCCTTTCTAGGGCTTTACTGGAGTAGAGCAATCTTGGATGTGGGTCCTTGCCTTTCATGACTTTGAATACTTCTTTCCAGCCCCTTCTTGCCTGCAAGTTTTTTTTTGTTGTTTTTTGTGTTTTGTTTTTTTTTTGAGAAATCAGCTGAGAACTCTTATGTTCAGAATAGTCTTATGGGAACTCCTTTGTAGGTGATTGTGTCCTTTTACTGTTTTTAAGATTCTCTCTTTATCCTTAACCTTGGGTAATGTAATTATGATGTGTCCTGGTGTGTGCTTCCCTGGGTCCAACTTCTTTGGGACTCTGAGCTTCCTAGACTTCCTGGAAGTCTATTTCCTTTGCCATATTAGGGGAGTTCTCCTTCATTATGTTTTCAAGTAAGTTCTCAATTTCTTGCTCTTCCTCTTCCTCTTCTGGCACCCCTATGATTGGGATGTTGGAACATTTAAAGTTGTCTCGGATGTTCCTAAGCCTCTCCTCATTTTTTTGAATTCTTGTTTCTTTATTCTGTTCTGGTTGACTGTTTATTTTTTCCTTCTGCTGCAAATCATTGATTTGAGTCCCGGTTTCCTTCCCTTTACTTTTGGTTCCCTATATGTTTTTCTTAATTTCACTTTTCATAACTTTCACTTCTTTCTTTATTTTGCAACCAAACTCAACCATTTCACTGAGTATCCTGATTACTAGTGTTTTGAACTCTGCATCTGATAGGTTGGCTATCTCTTCATCACTTAATTCTATTTTTGGCGCTTTGATCTGTTCTTTCATTTGGGCAGTATTTTTTTTTGTCTTGGCATGCTTATTACATTGTAAGGGGCAGAGCCTTAGGTATTCACCAGGTCGGGGCACCCCCACTTCACTGCATTGTACTGCTGTATGTGGGGGAGGGGTCTGAGAAGAAATAACGCTGCTTGCTCAGCTTTGGCCAGTTTTCATTCACTTCCCCCACTAATCACAAGCAAATTGGGCCCTTCTGGTGCTGATTCCTGGTTGGGTGGTTTTGTGTACATGTAGGACCCAGTGGGTCTCTCCAATAGGGCTGGGAGTTTCTCCTGCTGCTGCAGCTCCCCACACTGGACCCCTGGGTTGCGTGGTTGTCTCACTCCCCAGTTGTTCCCTCTGGTTTATCTGAATGCAGATATGGGACTACCTGGTCCACCAGCTGCCACCTTGCCACACATCCTTTCCACCCCGGCTGCCCATCTCCTCCCCTCCTACCAGTCTGAATGGTTGTTTCTTCTTTAACTCCTTGGTTGTTGGACTTCTATACAGTTCGATTTTCTGGCAGTTCTGGTTATTTTTTGTTTTAAAATTCTTTATTGTTCTTTTGGTTATATGAGGAGGCAAAGTGTATCTACCTACCCCTCCATCTTGGCCAGAAGTCCAAAACATCAATTTGTTGTTCCACTTATTTATACAGTTCATTGGTTGATTCTCATATGTGCCTTGACTAAGGATTAAACCTGCAATCTTGGTGTATCAGGACAACACTCCAACCAGCTGAGCTACCTGGCTAGGGCATTAAATGACATTTAAGAATCTTAGAATTGGCTTCAAGGAATGCAGTGTCTGTCTGCTTCCTGGTTATAGTTAAACCTTCCATTATACTGTGAAGAGAATTACTTTTGTAATCCCTATAGGATAATAATGACAGGACATATAATTCCCATTTCCAGACAACTTTATACTAACAACGGGTCCAATTATTTAAGTAGAGCCCCCATCTCTTTTATTTCAAGCATTTAGCAAAGCATATTAACTAGCCCTGGCTGGTGTGGCTCAATGGATTGAGCACCAGCACATGAACCAAAAGGTTTCTGATTCAGTTTCCAGTCAGGGCACATGCTTGGGTTGCAGGCTAGGTCCCCAGTTGAGGGCATGTGAGAGGCAACTATTTCTCTCTCACATAATGATATTTCTCTCCCTCTCTGTCTCCATCCCTTCCCCTCTCTCCAAAAGTAAATAAAATCTTAAAAGCATATTAACTAAAGTCATACTGGAAGCAGTTGCATTCAGCTATTAGTGATGTTTGGCATAAAGTGTGTACTTTTTTTCAATAGTCTCTAAGTACACGTGCATTAGAGAGTCAATAGAGACCCAAGAGAGAGTCATTGTAGATACAAATCCATTTCTGAGTGTCTTTGCTTTTATTATGGAAAGAGTACCTGGAAGGCATTTGGAATAGATACACTTACTTAGCAGGAAATTGATCTCAAATCTTTGGTGGGTTTAGTATCCTTTATTTATGTTCCCTAATGCAGCTGCTGAAAACCTTAATGGCTGATCCTAGCTTCTTTCCCAGCATGTACCACAAAGACTATAGTGTGCTTAGGGACTCTTAGCACTTCAGCAAAAAGACACAGGGAATTGGGGCAGTCTGAGACTACTGTGTGGCTTTTTGAGTTAGGGACATAGTGTGGCTCATTGTTTCTGGGTCATCATCAGTTCTTGTGACAACACACATATGTATATTTACCTGTAGCTGTAGCTGTAGAAACCTGTTCCTGAGTTCATTATTTGGGAATTTCACCTGCTGTTTCTCTTCTCTGATATGGCTAATAGACCCCCTTTATACAAGGAGGAGGCAAGAGGAAGATGAGGGAAAGACTTGTTAGTAGAAGGAGACTTGCTCTGCTGGCTCAACTTGTGTGTGTTAGATGGCTCAGGGAGTCAGGCTGTGCGTGTAGTCCTGCACTTCCACCTATGGGGTGGGTCCAGTCCTCAGGAGTCAGATCCTGGAGTACTGTTAGCCTCTCTTTCTTTGAACAGATACTCATTTAGCTTTTATTGTGTGCTAAGAAGTGATACCCAGAGAGAGAGGTTCTTTGCCCTCATCCAACAACAGTGTAATGGGGGAAGACAGGACAAGCATTGAACCCTCAAATAAATGTTAGACCTGTCTTGTAACACTAGGAGTTTGATCCTGAAAGGTAGTACAGATTCATGGAATGAATATTATCTGGTTATTCTTCCCCTGGCATCATCTTGTGAACAGCCATCAGGTAGTTTTGACTTGGAATCCCTGCCTGTAGTGACTACAGTGTTTCTTCTTTGGGTCCCCAGGACCTTGCACGGCACCTGGCCTAAGGCTTATTCATGGTAAATGTTGGCTGAGTTGGTTTGAATATATTTCCCTAACCACCAGCAAGGAAACACTCTCAGGGAGACAGAAAAACATAATTCTTCTCAGGAAAGCCACTTGTGGTCTGATAGAGGAGTCCTTTGGCCTTGGGTTTGACCTCTGACTGTGGTGGGCTGAGCAGCCCCACCTTCTGAAAGTGCAGACTAGAAATGCCTATTTGTCTGGGGTGGACTTCCACCATAGGGCGTTTTCTGTTATTCTGAAATGCAAAGATCGTGTACCAGCTTTATTGAAAACAGCTTTGGAAGTATAGCACTTTGTATTTGTATCTTAAATTTATACCCGAAGGTGCCTGAGTGCCCAGGACATCCTGTAAGGACATGTTGCTCCTCCTGCCCCAGGCTAGTCCTCAGAAAAATCAGGACTCTGAGAAAGAGAGAGAAGAGCCGTGTGTTTATAGACTTTGTTATCTGTGTGCAGAGGCTCACAGTTTATTGTTTGGTTTAGAATTTTAAGTTCAGTGCTTATATTCACTTGATGTCCTGGACAGTAAATATTCCTGAAGGCTCCCATACCCCTTTTAGCCAGATTAAAAAGTAGAAAGGGAGGGAAGTAAGACTGCGTTCCTGCTAGTATAAAATGAGAATTTCTGGGTATGTGTGTTTTGCTGGTGTGTTGTTGTTGTTGTTGTTGTTGTTGTGAATTATTAACCAGCTGAGAGGGTGCTTGTTCTGACTCTCCCAGATTGGCCACCGTGGCTCAAATATCTGCATGACCATGGAACACAGCTACTCGGTACCCCTCCTCAGGTGATAAGGACAGCAGAGTTGCAGGGGGAAGTCAGCAGTCACTGAGTGTTTTTGTACCCTGTTGTGACTAGTAGTTAACAGCTTGGGTTCTGATGTCAGAAGATTCACAACCCCGCTCTGCCATTATTAGCAGTGAAGCCTTAGGCAAATTACTGTACCCCTCTGAGCCTCAGTTTCTTCATCTGTAAATTGGGGATAATAGCACCTGCTTCATAGGTATCTACATGATTAAATGAGGTTATGTGGGTAAAGTATTTGGTATGACACATGTTAAAATTTCTATCAGTGGTGACTCTAGTGTGACACATGCAAACTTTCATACACTGACACAATCAAACACATGACGGTTTGCCATCTCCTTACCCAAGGCATAACGAAATTCAATACTCTTGCTCTCCCTTGTTCTAGGAGGCCTGGGAGTGATGGGAAATTTCTGGTTTGTGGATCCCTTTGTGTTAGGAGAATTCTTTTTGTTACTGAAGTCTTTACATAAGAAAAGAGTGCATGAAGGACTGAGGGAGGCACATGTGGCAGTGGGCATCTCTCACAGGGGCTTGCTCTGCCCATTATACAGTGCCCAGGGCCTCCATTGGGAAGCCCTGGGAACCAGGACCCACTCAGCTGCCTCATCTTTGGTGGTTGCTTTAGACCTCTGTCAGTCTGTCCTTGTCCAGGGCCACCACTGTCTCTCAGGACATTTCAGATCTGTGAGAGCCTGCCAGTCCAGAGGACTGCCTAGGGGGCTAGACCTAGGACAACCTTGTCCCACTTTTGCTAGGGGCCTGGTTGCCCTGGGCCTCTCATTGAGGAAGGTGTCATAGTCTGTGATCTTGGGGACTATGACCATTTTTTCCTCTGCTATGCACTGTGCTTGGCATAGTTCTAACATGTTGAGTACAGGTCTGTAGTCTAACTCATTACAAAAGTTTGCCCTCCCTGTCTAGTAGTTGGTAGATCTTTAAAACAATGCATTTGTACAGCAGAGTTGCTCTCATTAGTCTCAGCCTGGGCCCTAAAGAAACAAGGAGCACCCCCTCTTTTCTGCAGCATTTAGGGTTAGATGCCCCGAGATGGAGAGATTTTGCCCAGTGCCGTACAGCGTTCTTTGCTGTTGTCGTTACAGATAAGTGCACATGTTCTGGGATTCCAAGAGGCAGTGAGTCCTTCCCTGAGTATCCCAGAGATGTGCACATGTACAGAGCATGAAGCTTGGTGTTGATGTTCACCTTTTAGAGCCAGTGGCATGGTGGTTAAGCGTCTAAGCTTTGGAGTCCAACTGCTTGGGTTTGAACTTAGTTCTCCCTCCGACTTACTTTGTGACCTTAACCAAAGCACATACCATATTTTTTGGACCATAAGATGCACCTAGGTTTTAGAGGAAAATAGGAAAAACATTTTAAAGTAAAAAATGTGGTAAAATATTTAGTAACATAAATAATATAATATTTCACCAAAGTAAATATAAACAGAACTCAACAGCAGCATTAACAACCATTATTCCTTCCAAATCGGGGGGTGGGGTTGCGTCTTATGGTCTGAAAAATACGGTAACCTCTCTGTGCCTCCATTTTTTTGTTGTTGTTGTTCTTTTTTCCTCTGAAATGTACCTGTAAGGTTATCCTAAGGATTGAATGAGCTAATGTAGAAGCTTTGTGGCCCAGCCTGGAAGTCATCTGACAGTGGGCTATATTTTTGTTACAGTTGTTAAGATGGAGACAGCTAGTACTTGTCTGTCTCTGTTTCTTATTTCCTTCTCACATAGCTCAGTGACTCGGAGAGCAGTTGGGATACACTGAAGTACTGAGTGACCTCTTTGCTTCAGTCATCTGAAAAGGCGAGGCAGCCTTGGCCACCTGGGAGCTGCTACCTCTCCTCTCAGGGTGGTGCTTGGTGGCAGCTCCCAGGTTGGCCAGGTGGTCCCTGAGTATAGAGTTTTTGGGTGGCCAGGAGGGGGTAGGTGTGGCCTGGGATGGGACACCTGAAGGTGTGCGCCCTTGACCCCAGTTTTTTCTGCTGTTTGTGCCCAGGTGGCAGCACCATGGATAGCTCCACAGGAGGCAAGGCTAGGCCTGAGGATGGGGAGGACAAGGAGGGATTCCTTTCCAAACTTAAGAAAATGTTTACCTCCTGATACCCAGGTGAGGTAGGAAAACCCTTGAGGTTTCTCCCCTTTGTTTCCTTATGTGAACTAATCCCCATTTTCCTTTACTTTAACCAATTTCATATTCCCCACCCCCGGCGCTGGAAGGGGTACCAGTCTGAGGCATGGTGTATCTGGCTCCTCTTGGAGCCAAGCCTTTTGGCCCCTGGAGACACCTACATTAGGTAACATGGCAGTCAATGGCAGTCCAGGGCTGAACCAGACCTCAGGGAGAGGCTGCACTGGGAGCTGCCTCTCAGCCCTCCCTCTACCAGCTCTCAGAGGCACGGCATCCCATAGTGGTGGGAACCAGGTTACCCACAGTCACAGGGGAGCCAGACGAACTCAGATCTCTCCATCTCAAAACTACCTGTTTTATAGCGCCTGTCCTACCTGGGGTGTAGAACTGTGTAACCTCTGGGGGCCTGTCAGGAGTTGTACTTGGTCATTGTGGGTTCTTGGGACCGATTTCACTTGTGCAGTTCCCTGGTGGCTGGGGCTTCTGGCATAGCTCCTTCCCAGGGATGATAGAAGCTCACCCATTGCAAGGGATGTGCCTTGTAATGCCAGTAAACTGTAACCACTTGTGTCTTGGCTCAGGAAAACGGTCCACTGGAAACTAGGCCAGGAGCCGCAGCCCCTCCTCGTGGCCAGGGCACCTTGGAGACTGGAAGATTCCAGAACAGCAGTATCGAGCCCTGCCTGCAGAGGCCCTCTGGACCACCTTGGCAACAGCAAAATCATGTGACAACACACCTTTCCACAGAATGGTCATGGTGGACAGCTCCTGGGCAGTAAGGTGTGGCATGCCTAAGGGCTGGTAGGTTTCTTGTCCATGGGTAGGTAACTTGGCCTCTTCTGGCTCAGAGTAAGACATCTGGACACTTCTTGAAATTAGAGCCAAAACTTTAATTTGGAATGAACTGTGGTGGAAATCTTAGTAAAGAATTAAAGGCCATGCTTACAGCTTAAAAATGAAGCCTGAAACTGCACCAAGTTGTGAAGTGATTAATTTCCCTCTCATTAAACCTCTGGGAGGTTCTGGAATGAGTCTTTTCTGACATGTTGTCTTTTCCAGGAACTTGGGGCCTATAAGCCCCACCAGCATCACCCACCCCTCAGTAGAGGCACCCTTTGCTTTTCTTGGAGTTTAATTCCCAAGGGTACCAAGCAGCTAAAACATGGGGGCCGTGATCTTTATCAGTCCTCCCTCCCACCCCACCCGGGTGGCCTCTTGTCCGTGGCTGTGGAGCTCTGGTGTTTGAAGCCAGGCCTGGGTGGGACTCTGCCTGTCTATTGGACCACGGGCCTCCCTGGCCACAGCCTGGCTGACGGCTTCCTTGTGCTAGAGCCTACCCCCACTGCCAGCCACAGCTTGGTTCTCATCACTAACTACACTGTTGACACCTATTTCTAGAAATGTGTTTAAATGATTTAATGCTAAGAATCATCGTCTTTTCCTGTATAAACATTTGTTCAGAAAAGGAAAATACAGTGTAAGCAGTTGAAGGCTCTTTACCATCTGGCCAGAGCAAAACAGTTTCCCCAACCTCAGCCTTTAGGATGTATAGATTCCATGTGTTTCCAGACCCTCCCATTGGTAAGAGGCTAATGGAGAACATTTCTGAATAGTTTTCTTTTTGTTTTCCTTCATAATTTACTAAAATAAAGCATCTATTAGTGTCTGATCTATGAATGTAAAATGATTCTGTATCCATGTAAAAGATTATCAACTGCAAAGAGATATTTAAAACCTACATTGTGGTTACGTCTTCTTTGGAAGAGTTCAAGCAGCTTTCTATAGGTGGCTTAGCAGGGGCTTATATGGTGTTTACATGTAGGTCAGGCTACCCCGAGTTTCTTCTGGTCTCCCTGGAGCTGGCTGCAGAGGTGGCTGGCCTCATCCGGAGTCATGGCTGTCTGAGAGCATACTCACACAAGGGCTGAGCCTTTTAAACCTAACTCCTAGAGAAGGGAGCTTCCCATGTAACAACGGGCTGATCTGAATGAATGTGCTAGAATTTTGTGGGCAGCTTCCTTTTTTTGGAGCCTGTGCCATGAGAGATGTACAGTGTGGCCTCCCTCCTACATCACTGTTTCCCTTACTAGATTTATTTTTTCCCTCAATTATTGTTAAAGGAATATTAATATATTTTGTGTGTTAAAATTTTTGCTCATTGTACTTCGACTAGTCTGGGCTCCCTGCAGAGACTGTCCCATAAAAGCCGCAATGCTGGCACCACTGGAATGGACCCCGAGCACATCTCTCAGACCAACCCCCAGGTTCTGAGCTGAGCAGCTTGAGGTGTGAGTACACTTGCTGGGTTGGGTTAAGAGGATGGGAAAGACCTGATAGGCAAGAAAGGAGCTCAGCAGTGACCTCCTGCCAGTTGCAGATACTTGTCCTTCATTCAGCCAACTTTTATTGAGTGCCTGCTGTGGACTCTCAGCATGGGCCCCTTGACAAGCCTAGACCCAGGTACAGCAACAGGAAGCTAGGTGGGGCATTGGATGGCAGCTTGGTTTTCTTCTGGAGAAGTCAGCTCCCATTCACGTCATGTCTTTTGAAGCAGAAGTCTAGAGGAACACTTTGAAATAGGAAGGTGGATTTTCTTGCCAGCAATAAATACCATTATTGCTGTACTGAGGGTCCTTTCTGCAGATGCAGGAAGATGGCAGTGCAAATCTAGCAACCAGTCTCACTCAAGGCTTGGAGTGGGCTTATTCCCACAGCTGACTTCTGAGGCATTTGTCTCCAGATAACTTGCAGCTTGAGTTGGGGCTGAAGTGGGAGATGAGATATTTAAAAAATACAGAAAAGTATCTCTAGGTCCCGAGCCTTTGAGGATTGAGAGGAGGGGGATGGTAGATGGGTGTTGAGCATTTGCTGAAATGCCAAGGGGATGAATGAGGGAAGGCATGGTCACGGAGGGATGAGAGGGACTTGGGGACTGGACTTTGTGTCCATTCCCACCTGCAGGTTTCTGTTCTGATTTGTTTTCCCACCTGAGGCATCCTCTTACTCCTCTTCGGGCCTTTGGATTCTGGTGGACTTGAATGCAACATTCCTTCCCTGTCATTAAAACTCCTCTCAATGTACAAGAATTTTTCCAGTCCCACAAGCCTCTCGGCTGCTCCTATGTTCAGGGACTATCCCTGCCATTTACTCTGTTCTGTAACAGTGGAGCCCAACACTGAATACTGAGCCCTGGCTTTTGCAGAAGGCATGTAGCATTCTTGTTAATAAACACTGTTAAACCTGACTTTATATCATTTAACTGAAGTTCTGCTTATTTGTCATGATGCTTGTGAAGGATCATACATGGGCCAGTCAGAAACTTAATGCAAAGAAACAAAGTGGGTCCTGACCTACAACTTCAGTCCCCGGGAGACAGAAGGGAGTGGTGGAGACTGCGGCTGCCCTGTTTAAAGGGAACAGCCACTGTTCAGCTCTACCCAAGGCAGGGCAGGGGGCCACACAGGAATTCAAACCCAGTACTGCTAGATCTTCTGGTACTTTCCAAGAGAAGCTGGGCATCCAGATTTTTGTGTGGAGATTTTAGTTACCTCATGTTTTTAAAAATTTTTATTTATTAATTTTTTTTTGGGGGGGGAGAATGAGAGGGAAAGAAACATCAGTGTGTGTTTTCCTCTCATGTGGTCCCCCACTGGAGACCTGGCCCACAACCCAGGCATGTGCCCTGTGTGGGAATTGAACCAGTGACCCTTGGGTTTGTAGCCCGTGCTCAATCCACTGAGCTATACCAGCCAGGGCTAGTTACCCCATTTTTGAGGTAACAGATTTATTGAGAGATAATTTACAAACTATTCAACTCGCCTTTAAAGTGTACAGATTTGTGGATTTAAATTTAAGGTTATACAACCATCACCACAGTCAATTCTAGAACATTTTCATCACCTCAAGAGGTTCCATATCCTTTAGCAGTTACTCTCCATTTTCTCCCAAGTCCTTCAGTCTCTGATAACAACAAATCTACTTCCTGTCTTATAAATTTGCCTGTTCCCTGTATTTCATCTAAATGGTGTCATACAATATGTGAGCTTTTGTGGTTCTTTTCTGGTTTCATTTAGTATGTTTCAAGGTGTATTCATGTTATAGCATAAATTTAGTACTTCATTTCTTTTTATGGCTGAATAATACTCCACTATATGAATAGATCACATTTTTTTTCTCATTCATCCTATAGACATTCAGGGTTTTTTCCACTGTTCTGTTATTATCAATAATATTTCTATGAATGTCTCATTTTAAGATGTTGGCAGCTATTTATATGAGGTGATTGGAGAGTCGAGCTCATAGACACAGAAAATAGAAGGGTGGTGGCCAGGAGCTAGAAAGAGAAGGGTTGGGAGTTAGGGTTTCATGGGTACAGAGTTTCAATATGGAATGATGGCAGAATCCTGGAGATGGATGGTGGTGATGGTTGTACAACAATGAATGTACTTAATGCCACTGAACTGTACATTTAAAAATTACTAAAATAGTAAATTTTTTTTAAAGATTTTATTTATTTTCAGGGAGTGGAGGGGAGAGAGAGAGACAGAGACAGACACAGAGACACATCAATGTGCGGTTGCTGGGGGTTATGGCCTGCAACCCAGGAATGTACCCTGGCTGGGAGTCGAACCTGGGACACTTTGGTTCCCAGCCCGCACTCAGTCCACTGAGCTACGCCAGCCAGGGCTAAAAATAGTAAATTTTAAGAAAATAAAAAAATAAATGATGGCAGCCTACTGATGTATTTCAGGGACCAGATTTCAAAAGACCAGGTACACATGGCGGGGCACCTGATTAGGAGTTGTGTTGGGAGTGCCTCAGCCAGCAGGGTGGCATGATGGCACTGGGAGTAGTCCCTTCCACGGGGTGCTCTGTGTGGCATGACCCCCATGTGTTTGCTTTCTTTAAATAAAAAAAGAATATATATATATATATATATATTTATTCTTAGAGAAGGGGAGAGAGGGAAAGAAACATCAATGTGTGGTTGCCCCTCATGTGCCCTCTACTAGGACCTGGTGTGCAACCCAGGCATGTGCCTTGACTGGGAATCCAGCAACCATTTGGTTCACAGGCCAGTACTCAATCCTCTGAGCTGCACCAGCCAGGGCCCCACGTGCTTTCTTATTGTAGTGATTTAAAGTTGGGGCAGGACCACCCTGGGTCCGACAGGGCATCTGATTTCAACATTCAGGGTGGGCAAAGGGTCTTCCTTTCTAACCACATTTGGTTATTTCCAAGAGATAAAGTAGGTAATCAAGTGAACACAAATGTCTATTACAGATCCAATGCTTTAAAATATAGGATTTGTTTTTTAATAGACCATTTTTTAAGAACAGTTTTTAGATCCACAGCAAAATTGAGAGAGGAAGGTACAGAGATTTCCCATATACCCCCACCCTCCCCCACATTATCAACAGTGGTATATTTCTTATAACTGTTGAACCTACATTGATAGGTTATAATCACCTGAGTCCATGGTTTATGTTTGAATTCACTCTTGGTGTTATATAGTCTGTGAGTGTGGACAAATATAAGGATATTAATCTACCACTATAGTATCACACAGAGTAGTTTTCACTCCCTACAATCTGAGTTTTGTATGGTGTGGATAGTTCATAGCACATGGGAGCATCCTGAATTGTTGTGCAGTTTTCATTTCACTGGTTTTGGGACATGGTCTGTTCACACCTTATTTGGCTGCTTTGGCCACACCTTGGATGGGGGCTGGTAGATGCCACCTGTTGGAGGAACAGGAGTCTGAAGGGCACTACCTGCTAACAGGGCTTAGTCACATGTGTTAGACAGGAGGGGGAGGTGACTGGGGGTGTCTGGCATTCCTTTGCACAAATGAGCTCAACGGTGCCCTCACAACAGCCCAGCCAGGCAGCACCAGATGAGCAAACAGACCAGAGGGACTCAGTGGTGCGCCTAGGTCCTGCCATTTGTGGGTGAGTATTGCTCGAAGCCCAATGTCAGCTCACTCAAGTTCACTTCGGGTTCACTCTGGACCTGGGCACAGCGTCTTTTTCCAGGCTCTGTATTGGCGGTTCCCACTCCAGGTTCTTAGCACAATGAATCAGCCCCAGACAGGTGAGTTTTCCACTCTGGTGCCTGGAGGACTTGGGCATCACGCAGGGCTGGACATAAATAAGCTCTCATGTTTTCTTGCTGGCCCAGATGTCTTGGAATCCCAAGCTGTTAGGGTCTTTGCCCTCCCATTCTGCTCACTGTCCTCTCCTTAGACCTCAGAGGCTGTCCGAATGCCCATTAAAGTAGTCTCCAATTGTTACCCTCTGTTCTCTGCCTCTCTGTCAATCTGTAATTACTCATTGCATATTTATATCTGGCTCTCTTACTAATCTCAAGGCAGGGAGCATAACTTTTTTGGTTACCGCTATTTCCAACCTAGCACACTGGTAACTTGTCAAATAGGTGTATTTTATTTATTTTATTATTATTATTATTATTTATTTATTTATTTACTTATTTATTTTAGAAAGAGGGGAAGGGAAGGAGGAAGAGAGGAAGAGAAAAACCAATGTGTGGTTGCCCCTCACACGTCCTTTACTGTGGACCTGGCCCACAACCCAGGCATGTGCCCTGACTGGGAATTGAACCATGACCCTTTGATTCACAGGCCTACGCTCAATCCACAGAGCTACACCAGCCAGGGCAAATAAATGCTTTTTAAATTAACAGATAGAATGAATTTTATCTTCCATAAGTCTGTGGGTGCCAAGGGTAGTGAAAAGGGCCGAGATGGAGGTTACACAAATCCGTAGAACATAAGCCTGCCATGGAACCTCAGGCCTTTGAACTTTGAGTGAGTCACCTGAGTTCTCTGGGTCAGGGTTCCTTTTCTCTCCAGTGAGCAGATGGAAGGTTGAACCATGCCACCATCCAAATGCTAAGTGGACGCTACCAACAAGGCAAGGTTGGTACTTCGTGGTTTTACTCCTAGCCTTTGCTGCAAGCAGTGTCACCTTTTCTCAGCAGTGTTCAATTTGGTGACCTGTGTTGTGTGGTTTTTTTTCCAGCCTGTTTTGCAGATCACACAATCTTGAGGCTGCACCCCAGGGCAGGCCCTGCCCAGGAGAGGGGTGAGGGCTCAGTCTTACCACCTTCAATTTGAAGAAAGAATACACCCTCTGCCATTGACCTCAGTAGCTTTCGGGAGCTGAAGGGTGTATGTGCAGGGGTGGCAAAATGTATGGCTCCTGGCTGGCGGGGGGAGTCCTCTGTGTCCTGGACTCTGTTCATGCTTTGAGTGAATTTCAAATGTGGAACAGGGTGGTCAGAGCCACTGGTCACAGAGCCACAGGATGTGGTCACAATGCTGTTTCACACCTGTTTGACTAAACCTTAAAACTGCATCTAAAGTCCTGTGTGTTGTTACCAAATGCCTGTTCTGCCCTCATACCCCCTCACTGCAGAGGGAGGGCACTGGACCCCCCACAACTATGTGTCTTGTTGGAATCAGTGCCCAGCAGCTGCCACCCCAGCCCAAGTCCCAGAAACAAAGCCCTTTTCTTTTGGAAACCATCTGAGAACAATGGCCTTTATTTTAAAAATAATTTTTTTGTAACAAGAATGGATCACTGCGGCTGCACCTCCCCTCCCCCTAGATGGTGTCAAAAAGTGGACAGGGTCACTACAACCTGGAAAAGTCCCTTTTGTGCTGCTCCAGCCACTGATCCAGCGTCTTGGCCTTGGGATTGAGCCTCAGCGTCAGTTCAATGTCCCGGTTGGGTTTTAAGGCATAGAAACGGAACATGTTGGCCAGGTCCTGAGCCCCAGGGAAGTCAAGCTTCTCATACTCCTCAGGGGTCGTCTGGAAGCAGAGGGGTGTCTGTGAGGATCCATCGACATCTCAGTGCTCTACTTAGGTGGTGGGGGCCGGGGACACCTCGGTCTTTACCAAGGTCCTTGCCAAGTCCACCTGAAACGCACTGTATTTGATCAATTTGTACTTGATCAAATTGAGCTCAGCTCCTCAAATCCTCCACGAACTGCCTCAGGCTTTTCATTGCTTAGATAGTAACACCTGGCCTCATAGTGCCTGTTTTCTAGAGCACACCATTGCACTACAGAAGCCTCATTTCTGTTCCATTCAATCCTCACTACCAGAGCAGGGGCACTATTCACACACCCCTTTCATGGATAAGGAAACTGAAGCAGAGGCGTGAGGGGCTGTGCCCCAGGTCACGCACTGCTGGGTGTTACAGAACGATTGAGCCTGGAGTTCTGTCCAGCCTCAAACCCCTCATCATTACTGTTTGGGTCTGGGGGCACTGTGGATAGTTTGTCTTTTAACACCCAGGAGTTTTCCACATTTTCTTTAATGAAAAGGTCTTACTTTCATAATTGGAAAGACAAGAACCCTGAAACCCAGGGGTCTGGACTGGAAGACTGAGGATCAGCGGGGAGGGGAAGGGACTGCGTGCCTTCTGCCCACCCATCCAGGCCAAGTGTGTGTGTGGGGGGGCTCTCTCTCTGGCCTCCTCCCCCTTCTCTTCCCTCAAGTCACATCCCAGAGGAGCCCAGCAGCCTTGCATTTGCACTCCTGGTCCCTCTTCCTGGCAACTTTCCAACTTAGTCAACCACCTAAGCCAGAAACTTCACTCAGCAATCACACTTGGCTCCCAAGAACAGCACAACGTGAATGCTCACAGTTGTGATGAATTCAGATTTACCTTGTTCTAAATTCCCTTTCTTAATACCCACAGAGCCCTCCTTGGGGTTTGAAATGACCAGTAGGGGCTGAGGGGCCCACCTTGGCATCATACACTGCCTTTCCAGTGTGCTTGGAGAGCAGGTCAGCGTACTCCTCAGCTGTGTGCCTGCAGGTACTGAGCCCAAGGTTCTGGCCAATGTATTTTTCTGGCATCTTCAGCAGGCTGAGCACCACAGGGCCCAGGTCAGCGACGGACATACCATCCATGGGTATGTCACCCATGGGCAAGCCTGGGAGGGGAGAGGGAGACATGTTAGCATGTGACATGTCCTAGAGCGGACAGCGAGCCCTTTGCTGAGGGGTAGAAACTGGTGTTCCTAACAGACAACCAATTGGACATCTGCACAGATCGGCACCTGATACGACAGACAACTCCTGCTGTCTATGTCAGAGCAGAAGCAACAGTGGAACTCAGCTGGGAAATGGGATTCAAGCCAAGCTCTGCCCCCTTGGCATGCTGTTTAAACACTCCAAGCTCAGGTCACTCCATTCTTAGACTATGGAGAAGAACCCTGGACCTGCCCACCTTTCTCAGGGCTGAGATCAGGGACAAGGGACAAGAAAAGAAGGGCTCCTAAAGGTCCCCTGGGAGCTGGCTGGTACCCTCAGGCCCCACTGCTCCCAAGATACTGGCCTGGGTGTAACAGGCCAAATCCTGAATTTCTGATGTGGAAATCTGTGGGTAGCTATTCTAAACACCAACTCTACTGACAGAAATGTTTGACTAGCTGAGGCCAGGACCTGGCCCAGAGCAGTGTGTGACAGGTGCTCATTCATGTCTGTTGAATTAATGAATGACTACCTTCCAAGTTGTGGTTTTGTAGATGGAGAGGGACAGCAGTGTCTAGATGTGGTGCCCAGTGTGCTTGGGCTGTGCCATTTTAAAAAGGGGCCACCACAGCTACCCATTCAGATCACCCAGGGACCTTGTGGGGGTGGAGGTCCAACTCAGAGACAGAACATAAGGGGTGTCTCTAACTACAGCTTTGCAAAATATAAAGGGCAATACCCATTGCCAACACCAGGACCCAACTGCTCACCAGTGAGCAGAGCTTGAGTGATGGTAAGCCAGTGTTTGTGCACAGCACGGGGTGCAGGGGCGGGTGCTCACTGAGGGCACTCAGGCCTCCTGAGTGTCCTGCTCTAATCCACTGGCTGACTAGCAAGACTGAATTGTATGAGGTTCCCTCCAAGCCAGGGTCCAGTGCACCAGCCATTTAGAGATTTGCAAATGGGCATTGAGAAGAAAGTGCTTTCCACTTTGTGACATCTACAACTGGGTCTCATCTTCCAAATCCTCTTCTTTTTGAAGGAAAAGTAATAACTGCACTCATCTCTGTAAAGCTTTCCACCAGATTGTTATCACCACATCTCAGTCGATTTTCTCATCGCCCCGAGCAAGTCAGTGTCATGCTCGTTTCACAAAGCAGGAAGCAGAGGCCCAGCCAGGTTTTATGCCTTGCTCTGTCACAGGCCTAATGTGAGAGCCAGTACTCATATCCAGAATCATCTGAGGACAAGCCCATAGCTTTCTGTGACACTCACAGCTCCACACAATGAGAGCAGATGCTCAAGGAGGAAGGGTACTCACTCAGCAAGTAGCTCTTTCCATCTGGGGCTTTCTGGGGCAGGAAGTAGGAGAGGAGGTTCTCAAAATAGCAGGGCAACCGCACACTGATCATGGGAACACCGATGTCCCGGAAATATTCCTCCACTTCCCCTTTTCCATCAAAGTGGCCTGCTGCCAGTCTCCCTGCCGTCAGCTTCTTGATATTCTCCAGGCCGCTGTAGACCACATAGCGAAGGCCCAGGCGCTTGGCCAAATTGGCCAGCAGCTTTCCCTGGGGGGCAGGAAAGCAGAAACCACAAAGCTAGGAGGGAGGATGTGTCCCCAATCACAGCCCAGTTCTCCAACCTGAGTTGCCACTGTGCCTGATAGTAAGAGCCCAACACCACTTATCCCTCAGATAAGGCCGCTCTTCCAGAATGATGCTCACATACAGTAACACGCCCTTTAATGTGCGATTATAAACCCATACTGCCCACAGAACCTTCCCATCTTCTCTTGATCATCTAGGTTGTTACTACTTTCTGATATGCTTGACTCTAGCTCACCTATGTGCAATCTGCTGCTAAGTCATCTTCCTTGGAGACCCCAGGATTTCACAAGGGAGGTGCTACAGCTCAGCAGTTAGGCACACAGGCCATTTGGAACCAGGTTCCAGTCCTGGTTCTGTACCACACTCGTCAGTTAAATGGGGACCACAATACTACCTGCTGTACAAGGTCATGTAGGGGATTGGACAGTGGCCTCCAAAAGGATATGTCCACATCCTAACCCCCAGAACCTGTGAATGTGACCTCATTCAGAAAAAGTCTCTGCAGGTATAATTAATTTAAGGAACCTGAAATGAAATTATGCAGGATTACCCATTTAACCCAATGACAAGTGTCCTTATGAAACAGAAGACACAGAGAAGTCCATGTGAAGACAGAGGCAGAGACTGAAATGATATGGCCACAGTGAGAAGTAGCAGCCACCAGAGGCTCAAAGAGGCGAGGAACAGAATCTCCCTTAGAGTCTTCAGAGGGAGCAAGGCAAGGCCAACACTTTGATTTTGGACTTCTGGCCTCCAGAACCGAGGGAGAATAAATTCCTGTTGTTTTAAGCCAGCTGGCTTGTGATCATGTTACGACAGCTGTGGGGCACTAATACTGGCTGTCAGATGAGAGAAGTTGTCTGTGTCTCTTCTATGGAATGGGCTTCCATGTAAGATGTAATCGAAGAATGAGTCAAGACTAAAAACAAGTTTGAAGACCAGTGATCCAATCTCCCTTTACTTTGCAGAGGAAGAAAACAAGGACCAGAGTAGGCAAGTTACGTGTCCAAAGCCATAGCTGTGGCTAGTTGGGAATGACACAGGACTGAAGACTAAAGTGCATAATTCTCAGCCTCGTGCCTTTCCTCTGGCACAAATTCTACATTCCAAAAAAACCTGAATGCCTTCTCCATGTCAGACACTGTGCAAGTGTCTCAATCTTTAGTGAGACAAAAAGATGACCGTGTCTCATGGTTCCTCTCTTATCCCTCCCACCTCCACCTAGGCTCAAAAACCACCTAACTAGGGAGAATCTGGGTGGAAAAACAGAATAAAGTGAAATATAAAACATGTGATAAAGGACAGAGGGGACTTTCTGGATTGATAGAAATATATTTTGATCAGAAGGCAGTTATATGGGCTTATTTATTTTCAAATTGTATCAAAGTGTACAATTAAAATGTGTGCACTTTTTAATAAAAATTATGGGTCGACAGAGTTAGATTTTTAAATTTTTTCAGAGAGATGGGAAGGGAGGGAGAAAGAGAGGAAGAGAAACATCAGATGATTGCCTCTCACACACCCCCAACTGGGGACCTGGCCCGCAACCCAGGCATGTGCACTGACCAGGAATTGAACCAGCAACCTTTTGTTTTGCAAGCTGAAGCTCAATCCACTGAGCCACACCAGGTAGGGCCAGAGTTAGACTTTTAAAAAGTATAAAAAGTTGCCCTGGCTGGCATAGCTCAGTGGATTGAGCTTGGACTGGGAACCAAAGTGTCCCAGGTTCGATTCCCAGCTAGGGTACATTCCTGGGTTGCAGGTCATAACCCCCAGCAACCGCACATTGATGTTTCTCTCTCTCTCTCTCTCCTCCCCCTCCCTCCCTCCCTCCCTTCCCTCTCTAAAAATAAATAAATAAAATCTTAAAAAAAAAAAGTATAAAAAGTCATCTGATGACAAAAGAGATTAGTAATTGCCTAGGGCTGAGAAGAGGACAGGCATGGGCAGTGAATGCTAACAGGTACAGGGTTTCTTTTGGGGGTGATAAAAATGTTCTGACATTAGGTTGTACAATTTCATGAATAGGTTAAAAACCAATGAATTGCATACTTTAAAAGGGTGAATTGTATGGTAAATGAATATAAAAAAAAGTCACTGCATGAGAAAGCAGTCTCCTCTTGCCCTCATCAAAATCTAAGAGGGCTACAAAGAAGAGGAGGGAAAGGCCTAGAGTGATCAGTGGTCAGTGGCCCTGGGTAGGATGGGTCCTACTGGCAAGCTAGAGATTTCCCCTAGGAATCAATAAGGACCTGGGAACTCCTTTTAAGATGTCCTGCAACTAGACCCAGCCTCCCTACACCCTGCTGCCTGCCCTTACCTGCTTGACCTCCTGCTCTTGACTGCAGTTCTCCCAGTAGTTGGTCACAATGAAGGTGGCATGAGCCCCAGTGAGGGCAAGTTCCATGCTGGTCTCATCATTCTGGTCTCCCTGCACTATTTCTGCACCTTGCAGCTTCAGCTCCTTTGCTGCTCTCTGCCCAGGGTCCCGGGTCACAGCTCGAACCCTGAACGTTCCATCTTCTATGAGGGTACGGGCCACTGAGCCCCCCTGGGCACCTGCAGAGTCAAAAAGACCTGAAGTGTTGAACATATGCCTGGGAGTCCTGCTAAGAGTGAAACCTCAAAGGGAATGCTCCATCACAGCAAGACACCCAAGACACTTTTCCCCTGTCATTCTCATTAAACTGCCTTATAGCAATTTTAAATAACAGCTTTATTGAGAAACAATACACTTACATAATATCAACTCTTTAGAAATATATAGAGTATTCAGAGTTGTGCAATCATCATTGCAGTCAATTTTAGAATATTTTCATCTCCTCAAAAACAAAATACATATTCATTCATAGTCACTCCCCATTCTCTCCTGCCTGGCAACCACTGATCTGCTGTTTCTACTGATTCGCATGGGATCCCACAATATGTGGCTTTTTGTTTCTGGCTTTTTTCATTCAGCGTTTTCAAGGTTCACCATGTTTCAGCAGGCATCACACTTACACCTTTTATACAAGTTTTAAAATGCATTGAAATATTTAGCAGACACAAAAAGACACAGCAATACCCATATACCCACTCCTTAGCTTAAGGAATAAAATATTACCATACCTTTTCCAAAACAAAACAAAACAAAAAAAGATTGAGGGACTTCCGGCAAGATGGAGGAATAGGTGGACGCACCGTACCTCCTCGTACAACCAAGATTAGAAAACCAATAATTTACAACAATAATTTACTATCAGAATAACACCCAGATCCGGCAGAGGATTTATCTGAATGGAAGTCGGGCAGCCAAGAAGTTGAAGTAGACGCGTTCATCCGGACTGGTAGGAGAAAACGAGCTGGCGGGCGCGGGGCTGGCTCGGGTCGGTGGCGCGCGGAGGTCGGGGGAAGGTTTGGCGCGAAATCGGCGCAAAAGCCATCCGGGGGCGCAAGAAGGCAGAGGTGACCCCTGAGTACGCAAGCTGCGGCTGGCAGACCCAGAGGGGCAGCGATTGTGGACCAGGGCAGAACTCCCGGCCCAGAAGCCCAGACAAAGGTCTGAGTCCAGGGGAACGGAACTACCGCCATTGTTTTCTCCCGCCCCACTCCCGCCTCACCCCCACATATGACGTCACAATCTAGCGACTGGGGTGCCCAGTCCCGGTGAACACCTAAGGCTCCGCCCCCCACCGTAACAAGAGCAACCAGACCGGGGAAAAAAAAAGAGAGACAGGGGAAAAAAAACCCATGTTTACAACAGAGCAGATCAGTCCCCCAGGACTCATCCTTTTGAGCGACCAAGAATTAGCCAATCTATCAGATGCGTAGTTCAAAACACTGGTGATCAGAAAGCTCACGGAACTGGTTGATTTTGGACGAAATTTAGATGAAAGAATGCAGATTACCATAAAACAGATGCAGGAAGACACGCGGAGGAGAGCCAATAGTGAAAGGAAGGAATATGAGTCTCAAAACAATACAGTGGACCAGAAGGAAGATAGAATCAACCAAGCAGGAAAGCAGGATGAAATAAGAATTCAAAAAATTGAGGAAAAGATTAAGAGCATCCAAGACACCTTTAAACGTTCCAATATCCAAATTATAGGGGTACCAGAACCGGAAGGGGAAAAGCAACAGATTGAGCACGTATTTGAACAAATAATAAAGGAGAACTTCCCCAATCTGGCAAAGGCAACAGTCTTCCAAGAAATCCAAGAAGCTCAGAGAGCCCCAAAGAAGTTGGACCCAAGAAGAAACACACCAAGGCACATCATAATTACATTAGCCAAGGTAAAAACAAAGGAGAGAATCCTAGAAGCAGCAAGAAGGGGACAGTCACCTACAAAGGAGTTCCCATCAGACTGTCAGCTGATTTCTCCAAAGAGACCTTACAGGCAAGAAGGGGCTGGAAAGAAATATTCCAAGTCATGAAAGACAAGGACCTACATCCCAGATTGCTCTATCCAGCAAAGCTCTCATTTAGAATGGAAGGGCAGATAAAGTGCTTCTCAGATAAGGTCAAGTTAAAGGAGTTCATCATCACCAAGCCCTTATTTTATGAAATGCTAAAGGGACTTATCTAAGAAAAGAAGATAAAGAAAAGACATGTATAGTAAAAGGACAGCAAACTCACAAATATTAACAACCACACCTAAAGCAAAACCAAAAGAAACTAAGTAAACAATTAGAACAGGAACAGAAGCACAGAAATGGAGGGCACATGGAGGGTTAGCAGCAGGGGGGTGGGAGGAGGAGAGAGGGGGAAAAGGTATAGAGAATAAGTAGCATAGAATGTAGGTTGAAAATAGATAGGGGGAGGGCAAGAATAGTATGGGAAATGTAGAAACTAAAGAACTCATAAGTATGACACATGGACATTAACTAAAGGGGGAAATGTGGGTGGGGGGGTACAGGGTGGAGGGGAGAGAAGGGGGGAAATGGGACAACTGTAATAGCATAATCAATAAAATATATTAAAAAAAAGATTGAGAAGACTACAAAAATTAAAATAATCAAAAGGAAGAAAATAAAAATCACCCATGAATACAGGAGGGAACAAAAGTACAAAAGTACATTTACAGTTATGAGCACTTGAAACACAGTTTATTCTTGTATTACTTATTAATTATTGTATTATTTTCCATACAAGCAGGTTCACAGTGCCACTGTGACATTTTTTGAGTTAATAAAGCTATTGTAGTAATCATAACCTGCATGTCTTTTTCCATACAAACAACTGTAAACCTACTTTTGCCCTCCCCCTATATGGACAAGAACAATGGCTGCAGCACTATTTCCAATGGTGAAAATCTAGACAACCTAAATGTTCTTTGGTAGGAATCTGGTTAAAAAAGTGATAAATCCATACAAAGTCATTAAAAAGAATGTGGCAGATCTGTATGTATGACTTGGATAGGTAACCATGATGTGTCCTGGAGTGAAAAAGGCAAATTGGAGAACTACAACTACCTTCATACAGTTTAGGCAAGAATGTAAAATGACGCATTGCTGTGTAAAACAGCCTGGTTGGTGGTTCCTCAAAATGCTAAATTTATCAAGTTACCATATGATCCAGAAATTCCACTCTATACCCAAGAAAATTGAAAATATATGTCCACACAAAAACTTGTACATCAATGTTAATAGCAGCATTATTGACAATAGCCAAAAAGTGGAAACAAATCAGATGTCCAGAGTGAAATCTATATACCAAAAGATTTGTGTGGCTGCCAAAGGCTGAGGAAAATTGAGGGAAACGGGGAGTGACTGCTGGTGGGTGTTCACGTAAGAAATGTTTAAACCTGTAAAGAATTTTGATTAAGCTTATTTGAGCCAAACTGACATGATATGCACCAGGGAGCAAAATCTCAAGGGACTGAGAAAATGCTCTGAAGAATGGCAGTTTTGCAGCTTATTTTTAATGTACTGATTTGAGAGATTTGTTGTTCCATTTATTTATGCATTCACTGGTTGATTTATGTATGTGCCCTGACCAAGGATCAAATCTACAACCTTGGCACATCGGGGTGATCCTCTAACCAACTAAGCTATCCAGCCAGGGCCTGCAGCTTATTTTATAGGTCAAAATCAAAGGAGATGTAATGTAATTCACTGGTGGTAAATTCAGCAACTTGGGGAAAATCTCTGGGATTGTATAAAAAGCCAGAGGGACACTACTTCTTTTACATCAGTGGGTACAGGACAGTAACATTTACAAGCATGGAGATGGTACACAGGCAACAAGAGGATAGTACAGGCTGTGCTCTGGGGCCAGCAGTTGTGCCTTGAGGGGTTTGGAAAAGATTACCCTGACATTTCAAAAGTAGGTGGCCTTTGCTGCAAAGATACCACCCCCACCCCCTCGTCCTATGTGACATGCTCACTTGAGGTAAATTACATCTTGGAAGGTGCTGTCCTGGGACTGTGACTACCTGCACCATGACCCACTTTTAGTTAGGAATTTGTATATCAGACCATTCTGTGTGATTATTTTTGGTCTTTGCGTTTGTAAGGGCCACCATGCTGGCCTCTCCTGAGCTTGTCAGGTTTAGGATATGGACCCTTTTTCATTCACATAGATATGGGGTTTCTTTTGGAGGTGAGGAGATATAAACTTAATTGTGGTGATGGTCACAAAACTCTGTAAATACACTTAGAAACCAGTGAACTGTATACTTTAAATGAGTAAGTGGTATGTGAATTATACCTCAATAAAGCTGTTAGGTATTTTTAAATATATATAGAAAAAAATGAAAAAACAGGAGGGGCAAAATAAAACACTATCGTTTAACAATATTTATTTAGATATTTTTTATTTTTTTTTAGAGATGGAAAGGAGGGAGAAAGAGAGAGAGAAAGAAACATCAATGTGTGGTTGCTGGGGGTGATGGCCTGCAACCCAGGCATGTACCCTGACTAGGAATCGAACCTGCGAAACTTCGGTTTGCAGCCCGCGCTCAATCCACTGAGCTACACCAGCCAGGGTTGTATTTAGATACTTTTAATTTGATGGGATATTCAAACAACTCGGTAACAGTGATGGATGGGGTGGGGAGGGGTACAGAGATTGGAGAAAGATTTAATTTCGGTAAGATGTGCAATGACTACTTATTCAAAGTCAGAGTAATTGTTTTGATTCAAGGGGCATCTGTGCTCACTTCCTGTGCCCACCCCCGGGAACGGGAACAGGGATCCCGGCTATCTCACCCCTCCCTCCCAACTTCTGGGGACGTTTCCGCGGGCTGGGCAGCTTCCCTGGCTCAGTGACAGGTCCTGCGCTTCAGGGCCTCCGACTGGGGCTCTGCTTACCTGTGGCTCCAAACACCACCACTATTTTCTTGTCCGCCATGAGAGCGAAGCAGAAAATGCCTTCCCGAGAAGCCTGGGGAGCGGGGAAAGCGCGGTGTGGGCGACGGAGCCAGAGGACCTCCCGACCCGAATGACTCCGCTCACACACCGCATAGGCCTGAGGGGGCGGCCGGCCCAGAGACGTTCGGACTTCGCGATTCGCAGCCCCACTTTGGGGCCTGATACCACCCTCACCCCCTTGTCCATGTTTTGGACCCTTGCCTGCATCCCACCTCTTAATGCAGACCGCAGCCAGCGTTACCTCCTCACCCTGGCCTGAAGGAAGACGCTCCCGGAAATTGAAGGACCCAAGCACACTGCAGAGGGGGGGATGCAATCGTGCGAAGGGAACCGACCCCGCACCCGCAGCTTCAGTCCTACCCTGGCAAAGACACCCCTTGAGTGCAGGGTCTCCAGGCTGCGCTGCTTTTGAACCCCGGTTGTTCGGGCCTCCGAACAGAGCACACCTGGCACCCCCGCCCACAGACACAGATGGTTCCTCCCGGTTTGTAAGGGACTCGGTAGGGTTCTGGACTCCTCCCCCACTAACCCGTCAGCTTTTTATCTTGCGTGAACATCTGAACATGTAGATATGGGGTGTCACCTAAGGATAATTGTATCTGTGAGTCTTAACAACCTAAGGCACTGAGTTCTTTCATCTATGCCTGACTCAAGTTTGAGGTTGCTGCTACTTGCACAATTTGAATTCTTTTATATAGAAAAGTGAGATTTCTTTGTGTTCAACTAAAACTCAAAAATGACCCTCTCACTCCTCTTCTGAATAGTTATTCTGATTGGATAAGAACATGCTGTTTTTTGATTCATTCCAAAAGATGTGCAGGTGTGGCTGTGGGTGAGTGGTCAAGGCGGTGGGCCAGGATTCTGTGCAGGTTCAAGTCCTGCTGCTTAGGGTTCTAACGACCTAATATTACCACAAGAGCTTGATACTCATCTAAATGATGTCAGACTAAGAAATGCTGATAGCAAAGTAGTATGGACTCATCTGGGAATGTCAGCCTCAGGGCAGCAGGCATTTGTTCACTGCTGAATTTCCAGCACCTAAAATAGTACCTGACACAAAGTAGACTGTGTAACAGGGTGCAGCCAAGAGGGGGGCCCCAAATAGGCATTTGAAATGGGGTCCAGAACTCAAGGTGTCCAGGAGATTTTAGGATGTCCTCACCCCCCCCCCCCCAGGTGTGGGTTGGGGGAAGGGACAAATGGAGCAGGGCCATTGAGAGCTGTTTCGCATAGCAACAGCCTTGCAGCTAACCTCTGGGGTGGTCATTTAACATATCTATAGCCTTTGGTTGGTCACTTAAATATGTTGAATAGCTGTGGCCATGCTCTGAGCCATGGGAATGGAAGTAACTTCCTCACCATGACGTAACTGGGGGGCCGGGCCACTGAGTTACAGTGCCTGTGTAGGAGCTTGGAGATGTTTGGCTCCTGACCTGGGGCCACACCTGCCCAGACTCAGGATGGCAGCCCAGTGAAGCTGGAAGGATATGGGAGTGCTAGCAAGTGTAGCTGATGGTGAGAGGAGTTGGAAATGGGCTGCAGAGGAAGATTGGCGTGGGGATTTAAACCCAGATTCAGCAGCCATTGGAGAACCATGTGGCTGTGGCAGTGCAGAGAGGATCACAGCTATTGAGGGAGAGAGAACCACGCGGCTTTGGCAGAGTGGAGACCCCCCCCAGCCCTGTGAGGGAGAATCACCATGCAGCTTTAGCAGAGAACTGCCACTCGGCTTTGGCAGAGTGGTGGACCCCCCGCTGCCGCCCCCTTGCAGCCTTTGCACAGAGAGAAGCACTCAGCTTTGGCTGAGTGGGGACTCCCGTGGCCCTGGGAGAGAGGACCATGCAGCTGGAGCGGTGGAGAGAGGACCACGTGCTTTGCCAGAGTGGGGACCCCCACAGCTTTAGAAGGGGGAACCACCACCTGGCTTTAGCAGAGATCCCGGCGACACAGCTGAGGGTGCCAGGAACCAAGGGAGGCCTACCAGCCAAGACGGATTACTGGGAAGAACTGGGGGCTGCCTGAGCCATGGACTTGTATTTCCTTTCCTGAGATACGGTACTCTGGACTAGGCAAAGGTGGAAGGAAGGACTGTGTTTGTGGGTGTTTTAAGGGACTTTGGGATTTTGACGAAGACATTAGATCACTACTTTAAGTCTGTATAGCATTAAATAAACATTTCCTTTCCTTTTCACGAATCTCTGGCATTGAGAGACATCTTTCCCATAGACGGCGGACATAATGGACCTGGGGGTTTCTTTCAGTAATAGTATATCGTCCCAAGGCCCCCCTTGTATTGTTCTGTAACAACTGGTGTTTAAACATCTGCTAGGCACTGGATTCACAGGCAACTCAAACTAAAACTGACATTGTTTTCCTGAATCTAGTGGTGGAGATACCCCATGAGGAAATGTATTTTTTAATCAATTAACTTATTTTAGAGAGAGGAAAGAAAACATTGATTTGTTGTTCCAGTTATGCATTTATTGGTTGCTTCTTGTATGTACCCTGACAGGAGGTCAAACCCACAACCTTGGCATATCGGGATGATACTCTAACCAACAGTGTACCTGGCCAGGGTGGGAGTGTGTATTTTATTTATGTAGAATCTTGGTTTTTATAATAAGATGTATATATTTATTTTAATAAATATACTTTTATGTTTACTACATTTATAAATGAAGATATCATCTGTGTGTTTATCTTGGGTAAATATCTTGAGGTCTTCTCCACACCCTGTTATGCTATGTCTCTGCTCAGACTGTAAGGTTTGCCTGGAATACCTTCCTCCCACTTCCTTAAATAGTGCTAACTCCTACTCATTCCTTAAGACTCTGCATAGAGGGGAGGGGATGGGTGGAAATGGAGAAGGGTATAAGGGAGATAAATGGTAATGGAAAAATATATAATTTTAAAAAGACTATATAACCATTACTTCCTCCAGGAAGCCATCCCTGACCCCTAGGCTAGGCACTACTCCTATTCCACTCTATCCCACTTGCAAAATTGTCTCTATCACATTGACGGAGGGCTTCCTGAAAGCTGGGCCCATGTTTTGTTTGTCACTATATCTCTCCCTCCAGACACAATATACAGCACTTAATAGGAACTTAATAAGTACCTAGTAAATGAATCTGGCCCTATCCACCTTCCTAGCTTTTGGCACACTTAGTGTAAGGATCTCCCCCTGCTGCCATTTTGGCCAATGGGAAAGAATCCCCGGTGCACTGACTGACTGTCAACGGTAACATCTATCTATTAGCTATCTTTTTTTTTTTAAACATTTCAGCTAAGTTGCAGACATCATTACCTTTCTCCCCTAAACACTTAAGCACACATTACTTAATTTTCTAAATATTAAATATAATTTGGAGTTCAATATTTGTTTTCTAGATTGTTTATTACATACAATATATTTTTATATTTTCCTTAAACTTGCTTTTCCCCTTCTTAATGTCCTTTCTTGGGAAGTGTCTACCCTTCCTTTTTAAATTTATTTTTATTTTTAGAGAGAGGGGAAGGGAGGGAGAAGGAAATGGAGAGAAACATTGATGCAAGAGAGAAACATTGATTTCTCTCTCTAGGCAACAGCCTCTCACAAGCACCCAACAAAAGAGTGAATCTGCAATGCAGGCATTTGCCCTCACATGCTTTGGCAGACAATGTCCAACCAACTCAGTCACACCTGTCAGGGCTATTCTTCCTTTTTAATTGGGCACAACTGTATTGAATTTTTTAAAAATATATTTTATTGATTATGCTATTAGAATTGTCCCATTTTCCTTCTTTTATCCCCCTCTGCCCTGCATCTCCCCTCCCTCCACCATTCTCAGCCCCCCCTTAGTTCATGGGATATACATATAAGTTCTTCAGCTTTTACGTGTCCTATACTATTCTTAACCTCCCCTGTCTATTTTCTACCTTCTAATTTATGCTTCTTATTCCCTGTACTTTTCCCCCCTTTCTTCCCCTCTCCCTCTCCCCACTGATAACCCTCCATGGGATCTCCATTTCTGTGGTTCTGTTCCTGTTCTAGTTTTTTGCTTAGTTTGTTTTTGTTTTTGCTTTTATTAGGCTCGGTTGATGGTTGTGAGTTTATTGTCATTTTACTGTTCATATTTTTTATCTTCTTTTTCTTAGATAAATCCCTTTAATATTTCCTATAATAAGGGCTTGGTGATGATGAACTCCTTTAACTTGACCTTATCTGGGAAGCACTTTATCTGCCCTTCCATTCTAAATGATAGCTTTGCTGGGTAGAATATTCTTGGATGTAGTTCCTTGCCTTTCTTTGAATACTTCTTTCCAGGCCCTTCTTGCCTGCAAGGTTTCTTTTCAGATATCAGCTGATAGTCTGATGGGAATTTCTTTGTAGATAACTGCTTTTCTCTTGCTGCTTTTAAGTTTCTCTCCTCATCTTTAATCTTGGGTAATGTAATTATGATGTGCCTTGGTGTGTTCTTCCTTGGGTCCAATTTCTTTGGGACCCTCTGAGCTTCCTGGACTTTCTGGAAGTCTATTTCCTTTGCCAGATTGGGGAAGTTCTCCTTCATTGTTTTTTTCAAATAAATTTTCAATTTCTTTCTCTTTCTCTTCTCCTTCAGGCACCCCTATGATTTAGATGTTGGAACATTTAAAATTGTCACAGAGGTTCCTAAACCTCTCCTCATTTTTTTTTTGAATTCTTATTTCTTCATTCTGTTCTGGTTGACTGTTTATTTCTTCTTTCTGGTCCAAACCATTGATATGTGTCCTGGTTTCCTTCCCATCAGTGTTGGTTCCCTGTATATTTTTCTTTATTTCACTTTTCATAGCCTTTGCTTATTTCTCTATTTTGTGACTATACTCAACCAATTCTGTAAGCATCCTGATTACCAGTCTTTTGAACTGTGATAGGTTGGCTATCTCTTTGTTCCTTAGTTGTATTTTTTCTGAAGCTTTGATATGTTCTTTCATTTGGGCCTTTTTTTTTTTTGTCTCCGCAGTGCCTGTTAGCTAGTAAGGGGCGGAGCCTTAGGTATTCACTAAGGTGGGGCAACCCACCTTGCTGCCTTGTGGTGCTATTTGTGGGGGACAGTCCAAGAGGAAACAATGCTGCTTGTTCAGCTCTCTGTCAACTTTCAGTCACTTCTGCTGCTACCCACAAGCAATTTGGGCCAGTCTGGTGCTGATTCCCAGGTAGGTGGGCATGTGTATGTTCTAGGACCCTGTGGGTATCTCCAATGAACTCTCCTGTGAGGCTGGAAGTTTCACCTGCTGGCTCAACCCTCACAAGTTTTTTCAATCAGAGGTTTTGAGGCCTTATTTCCCTGCACTGAAACCCTGGGTTGTGCCGTCTGTCTCACTCCCCAGTTGTTCCTCCTGGTTTATCCACATGCAAATGTGGGACCGCCTGCTCCACCAGCCAATGCCTTGCCAGCACGTGTCCACTCTACCCAGCTATATGTCTCCACCCTTCCTTACCGGTCTGGATGAATGTTTTTTCTTTAAACAGGTTAAACTGGATGTATGGTTGTCCAACTTCCATACAATTCAATTTTCTGTCAGTTCTGGTTGTTCTTTATTTTTAAATTTGTTGTTGTCCTTCTTTTGGTTGTGGAAGGAGGCACAGTGTGTCTACCTTCGCCTCCATCTTGGTCAGACAACTCTATTGAACTTATATGCCCTTGTCAAACCCTACTCCATCTTCTTCTGATGGATCTAAAGGTTGTTTCAAAGTTTTCACCAAAATGGAGTGCCATGGTATGTGTTGCAATGACCTTCCTTGTTTGTGTCCTTTTGGGTTCTTGCAAATGTTAGATAGGACAAGAGTCTCAAGATCTGGGCAAACCTAAATATTATTTATTGATAAATGTTAAAGTTTTGCATAGCATTTTGTAGATGCAGTAGTAAACAGGATAAGCTGAAAGGAACTCAACCAGATGAAAGTAGCTAACTGCAAAGAAAAAATCAACATGTAATTAACCAAACAGTGTGTGCGTGAGAGAGAAAGTATATATATATACTTTATATATATATATATATATATATATAGAGAGAGAGAGAGAGAGAGAGAGAGAGAAAGAGGTGGGGGGACTATATATATATAGTCTTTCTTCCCTGGGGCATAAATTTTTAAATGGATAGAAATGCTCTTCAGTCATCTTTTTTAAAGACTCTCCTAGGTAAGTTTAAAGGTTTTTTTTTTTTTTCAGGCATTCTCCAAAGAGCTCTGCTCTGTACACCTGCAAAGCAAAGAGTTCTTCTTTGCCCAGATAGATGCCAGCTGCTGGAACCTGAAAAATAAAGAAATCTACTCTGTACCTGGGTGATGAACCAGCCCTATATAAGCCAGACCCCTAGCATCAGTTTTGGAGCTAAGCTATGGCTAGTTGCATCAAGCTCTCTTCCTTTCTCCTTTTCCTGCACCTTGATTTCAGAAAACCTCTAATTTCAAATGTTTCATCTCCTCTCCTGATTTCTATCTCAGTGGTGAGGGCAGCAAGAACCCCTTTGTCAGTGACAAATTCCCTGTCTCCCTATTTGCTGCAAGTAAATAAAACTTGCAACAACCACATCTCATTTTTAAAAAGATTTTATGTATTTATTTTTTGAAAGAAGGGAAGACGAAAGAGAGGGAGAAACATCAATGTGTGGTTGCCTCATGCGCACCCCCTCCTGGGGACCTGGATGGCAACCCAGGGATGTGCCCTGATTGGGAGTCAAACCAGCTATGCTTTCATTCACATTTTTGACCTAGAGTATCCCAAGCAGTGAACCCTTTGAGTTCAGTAATGCAAGTGTTCCTACCCAGAATTGTTGGGTCAAAGAGAATGCCCATTCTAAATTTTAACAAATCTTGCCAAATTTTCCCTCCTTCCCCATGTGAACAAAAACGGGGCTATCTTAGCAAGCCTGAAAAACACTAACTGAAAGTAACCACACAGGATGTTTTGATTATCAAAACAATCCTAACTGAGCAGGTTATGGTGGGAAGTCCTGTCCTAAGGTCCATGTGATAGATTACCTCTTCCTTGAACAAGCCCTGTCCATTGTTTATGTGCATCTATAATAACATATTTAAAATGTTAGAATCATTTCTTCTTGCCCTGGCTGGCGTAGCTCAGTGGATTGAGTGCGGGCTGGGAACCAAAGTGTCCCAGGTTCGATTCCCAGCCAGGGTACATGCCTGGGTTGCAGGCCATAACCCCCAGCAACCGCACATTGATGTTTCTCTCTCTCTCTGTCTCTGTCTCTGTCTCTCTCTCTCTCCCTCCCTTCCCTCCCTAAAAATAAATAAATAAAATCTTAAAAAAAATAAAGAACAACAACAAAAAAAGAATGCCCAGTGAAATGGGGAATATTAAAAAAAAAAAGAATCATTTCTTCTCTAGACTGCCAAAGATAAACATTCCAGTATGGTGGGGGTGGGAATCAACCCCAACATTCCTCATTATCTTTCACCTGCATACCTCTGTAAGCTATGTTAAATATTTACTATCCTTCACTCACTAATGTAAAAGAAACATGTATCTCTCCATTTTATTTTCTATCCAATCCTAGGGATTTCCCCATTTTACCTCCCTCCACCTCTTTAATCTTCTACTAATGGATTTCATGTAACCTTTCTTAGGTCTTCTTTGATTCTAATGTATAAAATAAACTGCAAAAATTGCTATTTCTCTGAGCATTATCTCTGTTCTTAGGACTTTTGCTTCCAGGACTAGCCCAGAATACATGGCTTTAATAAACTCTTTAAACTTTCCTTAGGTTTGGAATTTCTTTCGTGGACACCTAATAACTCTAACAAACACTGTAAACTTCCCACACCTTTGCCGACAGTGGACATTACAAGCCAGTCATTTAATCTGCAGCCAGTCAGATGGTTAAGGAAATGACTGGAAGCCACTGAGGCTGGAACAGAAAGTGCAGGTGGAGCCCAGCGCGCAGGGCCTGAAGAGGTGGTGACACTGCTTAAGAAAAGCGCCTAGCTTAGAGGAAGCCTCATGAACACCAGCTCTTATTGGTTAACTCCGGGGCACCTCAGCTCTGGGGCAGACCCAGGTATCAAGACAGGAGCCACTTGCCTGGCGCAGAGGCGTGCCCTTCGCAGGCCCCGCCTCCCGCTGCGTGCGTACGTCGGGCCGCCCTCCTGTCCGCCCACTAGACTAGGGTGGTAGCAACTTCTGAGGGTTTTCCAGACCGGCGCGCGGTAGTGGTCTCAGATAGGACGACCAGCTGAAGGCCGAGAGGACCCGTGGCTGGTGAGTGGCCTGCGGCCTCCTGGGCTTCCTCCGATTTCCTCGGTGGGCCTCGACCAGCTCCGGTCTTTGGGAGCTGGGTTCCGCCGGCCGCGGCTCTCTGCGTCCCCAGTGCCCGTCTGAGGGAGGCCCAATGGGCCAGGGCCGGGGGCGGCGGAAGCCGGGTGAGCGGGGAAGTGGCTGGGTTTGGGGAACCCTGCTTCAAGGACGATGTTTCCGAGGGCTGGGGAAGCCTTAATGGCCAGTTTGCGTTGGGCCCCGTTGGATCCTCCTTTCTGGCGTCGCGAGTGCGAGTGCCGCTGCGTGGGGTGCCCCCAGGGTTGCAGCCGGTGGATTTGGCATTTCCGGCGGACGTTGCAGCTACTGACCTCCCAGCCGGCAAGTCAGTCCACCTGGGGCCCTCGAGGACCCGGACCTGCCCCAGAGCCGGAGATGGGTGCCCGGCTTGGCGGCTTGTCTTGGGCCATGGCTTTGCCCTTCTTCCATCCGACTCATCTTAGTCCTAAGGGCCCTTTGAGTGACTGTTATGACTTCATGATTGACCCGCGGCCGCCACAGTAGAGAGCGCCAAATTGGGAGGGACCAACGCCAGGGGCAGCCGGTTAGTTTGGGTGGGGAGCTTACCTATCACCGCATGGGCACGGTTCTCTAGACGTATTATAAGACCTGCTAGGACCGCCTTGCACAGTCTCCGCACAAGGCCTGTCTGTCATGACATTTAAATTTGTCTGATGAACCGGTTGTTGTGGCCTGAGGCTGTTATCCATTATTTTTATGTTATGATTCTGTGAACCAGGAAATGAACATGGTATATAGTTCAGGAAGCCTCTGATTCTCAGTCACTTCCAGAACCCTGTGGGTTGATAATTTTCCCACTTTTAAATGGGGTTAGTGATGAGACTCGGGTTAAGTGAATTGACCTGTATCTCACAACTAAGAAGGTGGAACACGGTCGACTGCCTTCAGGTCCCATGCTCTTTCCTAAAACAGAGTTGTAGAGTTTGGAAGAGGATTGTTATTTAAACTGTCTTCCCCACCCCCTAAACTGTCCTCCCAAGTGGAAGGAAACGGAAACGTACTGGTTTTATATATTGAATTTCTGGTATGGTGTTGACCAGAGTGTTTACATTAAAAATTTAGCTCTCATATTAAAAATTTTAGTTTTTCTTCCAGGAGGAGGGGGATAAGGAAATACACCCTAGTAAATTTGTGCTGTATTCTTTAGGTTTTTTTTTTCCAAGAAATATCACAACAAAACAACACAAGCTTACCAGAAACTCGCAGTCAATTGGGCATTTACAAGTTTACTTGGTGAAGTTGGAAAAAAGTTTTCAAGTACAGTGCCTAAGCCAGAACACTGGTGAGGATGTGGGAATTTGAAGGGTCTTGGAAACACACATTCATGAGTGATACCTCATCTAACTGGGGATTTGAAGAGAAAACTCTGTGATTCCCCCATTGTCTGACTTACTTGCTTTTTTCCGTTGCATGGGCCAATAAAAGTGAGATGCTGTGAGTCCTCGAGTCAGGAGTATGAGCTTTAGAAATGCTAATGAAAAGAGGAGTTACAGAAAGTAAGGTATAATTATTGTGTTTAGCTCACCCCTCAATAAGATGGTGGAAAAGCAAAATTAGACAGTTGGGGCCTTTGGGCTACCTTAATTTTTTGTTTCTTTGTTTTCTTTTAAAAACTGACTCTGGATTTCAGAGTTCAGTTGGGCTCTAATCAGGATTGCACCAAAAACTGTAGTATCACTCTCATAGGAGGAAAATATTTTTTATGATGAGAATTGTATATTTTAGTGTAAAACCTTAAAATTTGGCTTGGAACACCTTGAAAAGAAAAGAAATGAAAAACTATAAATTACCTCCTGGTCCATTATTGGCCATAGTTGACCAAAAAGTTATCAATAGACATTTAATGTGGCAATTTTCAACTGGTGTATCACAAGAATTTTTAAAACATGCAATACTTGACTGCTTAGTCAGGGACACTGACCTCTTTTCTCTTAGATTGTCAAATGAAAAATGACAACAGCCAATATAACAATAACTGTCTGGTGTGAACGAATCAAAATTATACCTATTTTTGGTCAGTAAAAAACAATATATTTTTTGGAGTGCTGCAGAATTTTAGTAATTAATTTATGTGTGCCATGAGATAAGAAAGGTTGAAAATCGCTGATTTAATGCAGTCTATTTTTCTGAGAGTGGTCACTGGGAGAATTAACAGATCTGGATTACATCTTTTGTGTTCAACACACTGCTTTTAGTTTATTATATGTTAGGTTTGTTTATGCAAAAACATTGGCTAGAATCTCTTTCTTGTTGCAATCTGAATAATTTTGCATAATATTTTTGCATTGCTGAAAAGCAGTGCCATTATTGGAACAGTTAATATAACTGCTAATACCAAGATCAATTGGTGTCTCTCTTTCTCTCTCTCAATATATATATATTGGAAGATAACTCATTCTCATGACCACTCAGGTGCTCTGTAATATTCACTGTATGGGTTTCTTTTCCACATCAACTCCATTTATTAGATGTTGTCTCCAATTGTATTACACACTTTACAGCCAACTAATGAAGGCAGCTGAATCTCAGAAATCTTTTTAAGTTTCTAATAAGTTTGACATGGTATTGAAACATAGTAGCCCATGACAGTCTGGTTTAGTCACATTACATATATTAAAGAATATGCAGTTACATTTATTTATATATTTGCAAGAAATCTTTTTTGAATAACCAGTGTCCTTCCATTTAAGAATAACAATGGTTGCCCTGGCTGGGCATATTGGTTGGAGTGTCAGCTCTATATGCCAAGGTTGCATGTTTGATCCCCATCCCCAGTCAGGGCACGTACAACTTCAACCAATGAATGCATACATAAGTGGAGCAAATCTATTTTTCTCTCTGTCTCTCTCCACTCCCCTTCCTCTTTGCCTCCCTCCCCCTTCCCTTCTCTCTAAAAACTAATTTAAAAAATAAAGAATAACAATGGCTAATGGACTTAACTATAGATAATTTAAAGTTGTATAGAAATTGTAAAGGGAAGCCATTTACCAAGAGTCTGAGGATTGCATCTAAATTGCAATCATGGCCAACTGAAATGGAGCCAGGAACTTTTTCTGGGTTGTCATATCAACCACATCTATATTCAAGATTTACATTATTCTAATCCCCTAACTAGACATTTCAAAACAGCAATTAAACTTACAAGGCTCTTATCAGTGAATAGGTTTTAATGTTTAATTGATGTAATTTTAGCAAAAATGTATTTTTCTATATGATGTATAGGGTGAGGTAAAAGTAGGTTTATAGTTGTAAGTACATGAAACACAGTTTATTCTTGTATTATTACTGTATTATTTTCCATATGAACAACTGTAAACCTACTTTTGCCCCACCCTGTATTTCTTTTAAGCGAGTATTTTAATAGTAATCCAAGGGCTGTTTAGTCTGTTTGTGGAGTAAGAATTGTATTCTTGCTGTTCAATGATATGATGCTGAGGAGTGTTCATTTTTCAAGTATATGCTTGAGTATCTCAACCTGTGTAAAGTCTACAGATACACTGCCTTTTTGTTTGTATGTCAAGATGATTGAATCAGTTAATTCAATCAACTTGTAACCATTTTAACTAATCAATTTGTAACCATTTTTATTCAAACAGCTATTCAACACTGGGTAGTTTCACATGTATGTATATGTGTGGGGGCTCCACCCGCAGGACCCTGTCTCCCCACCACACCATCCGCCATGAATGAGAATACTCCACCAAGACATGATCTGGTTGGGGAGGAAAGGTGGCCAATCTCTCAAAGGAGAAGGGCCTAGAGCCTATTCCTCAATGGGCTTTTATTGAGTTTATTTGCATAGGAATACAGGGAGTATAGGTAAAGCTCATCAATCACTGTCAGGCAGTAAGGATCAAACAATAGATAACATACAAAGAATGTTATCTATTCTTTGAGGGCTTATTCTGAGTCAGGGTCTGTTAGCTAAAGCGCCATAAAACTTTGGGGAAACAAACTCATTTCTTGCTTGGACCCTTATCAGAAAATTGAGGACATTCTTAGCAAAGCAGGTTTCACAGGATTTTATGTATCCTTTCCTAGGCCCGATCGTCCGGGGGAACTTGCCCTTTCAAGCACAGGGCTAGACCGCTCTCTGTCATTGTTTCAGGTTTAAGGCAGGCAGGGGAAGTAAGGCAGCCAAGAGATTAGGAAACTTCTTTCAGGCAGAATGAGGACTCAGGCTTTGTCAAAGCCGAGGGGCCAGGGTCTATCACCCCCTTTTGCTATAGCCCCCAAGTTGTTCCCTGGGGGCCCCTTTGTGATCAGTGCCTGTCTTAGGCCATCCCTCCCTTGAGGAATCATACCTGTCATTGGCTAACTGGTCATCCACCCAGGGCCAAGCAGGGTGAAGTAAAGGGGGCAGCAGCGGTACCCCTGCCAGGGAGATAAGCTTTGTCTCCTTAGTGGCTTAGGGTCCCAAGGTCTGTCACTCAGCCTTAGCCATGGGGGGTTATAGCTTCTGAAACCAGGCAGCGTGGTTCCTAACATATATGTATGTATGTATATCCAAATATATTGATATTCATTTATATTAGAATGAAAAGTAAAGAGTTTGTTTCTCCCAAAAAAGGAAGTTTCAGTAGTATATATTTAACCGTGAGAAAACATTTAAACCTTCTGAGCTGCAGTTTCTGTATCTGAAAAATGAAATTAGTACTTGATGAGTCTGAAAATGTTTGGTGCCTTAAATGCTGCTTATTGATCTAAAATGGTTTCCAAATCTTTTTTATCACTTAAACATAATTGTACTAATTTATTTTTCCCCAGTGCAAGTCATAATAATCTTTTTTTCATATTTTTAAATATTTTATTCATTATGCTATTACAGTTGTCCCATTTTCCCCCTTCACTCCCCTCCCCCAGCCTACCCTCTCCCACCCACATTCCCCGCCTTTAGTTCATGTCCATGTGTCATAAGTTCTTTAGCTTCTACATTTCCCACACCATTCCTGCCCTCCCCCTGTCTATTTTCTACCTATTGTCCATGCTACTTATTCTCTATATCTTTTCCCCCTCTCTCCTCCTCCCACTTCCCTGTTGCTAACCCTCCATGTGATCTCCATTTCTGTGGTTCTGTTCCTGTTCTCTTTGTTTGCTTAGTTTGCTTTTGTTTTAGGTATGGTTGTTACTAAGTTTGATGTCTTTTTTTACTGTTCACGTTTTTTATCTTCTTTTTCTTAGATAAGTCTTTTTAATATTTCATATAATAAGGGCTTGGTGATGATGAACTCCTTTAACTTGACCTTATCTGAGAAGTACTTTATCTCCCCTTCCATTCTAAATGAGAGCTTTGCTGGGTAGAGTATTCTTGGATGTAGGTCCTTGTCTTTCATGACTTGGAATACTTCTTTCCAGCCCCTTCTTGCCTGCAAGGTCTCTTTTGAGAAATCAGCTGACATTCTGATGGGGACTCCTTTGTAGGTAACTGTCCCCTTATCGCTTGCTGCTTCTAGAATTCTCTCCTTCATTTTTACCTTGGCTAATGTAATTATGATGTGCCTTGGTGTGTTCCTCCTTGGGTCCAACCTCTTTGGGACTCTCTGAGCTTCCTGGACTTCCTGGAAGTCTATTTTCCTTGCCATATTGGGGAAGTTCTCTTTTATTATTTGTTCAAATAATTTTTCCACTTGTTGTGTTTCCTCTTCCCCTTCTGGTACCCCTATAATTTGGATATTGGAACGTTTAAAGGTGTCCTGAAGGTCCCTAAGCCTTCCTCATTTTTTTGAATTCTTGTTTCTTCATTCTTTTCTGTTTGGCTGTTCCTTTCCTCCTTCTAGTCCCTTCCATTGATTTGAAACCCAGTTTTTTTTCCATCACTATTGGTTCCCTATGCATTTTCCTTCATTTCTCTTATTGTAGTCTGCATTTGTTCATCTAATTTATGACCAAATTCAACCAATTCTGTGAGCATCCTGATCACCAGTGCTTTGAACTGTGCATCTGATAGGTTGGCTATTTCTCGGTCGCTTAAAAAAACTGGCTCTGGGGCTTTTAACTCTGTTTGAGCCATCTTTTTTATTTTATTTTATTGTTTCCTTTGGTCTGGTCGCGCCTGTTACGTTGAGGGGTGGAGCCTTAGGTGTTCACCAGGGCCGGGCACCTCAGTCGCTGGGTTGTGACGTTGTATGTGGGGGTGGGGTCTGAGAGGGAACAGTGGTGCTTGCTCTGCTCTCACCAGGACTCCAGTCCCCCTTGCTGCTTCCCACAAGCAAGTTGGGCCCCTCTGCTGCTGGCTTCCGGGCAGGTGGGCTTGTGCACTCTCTCGGACTCTGTGGGTTTCTCCAAGGAGCCTCCTGTGAGACTGAGAGAATCGCCAGGCCTCAACTTCCGCAGGTGTTTTCAATGGTGCCTTCAGGCTTTGTTTCCCCGCACTGGGTCCCTGGGTTGCACGGTCTATGTCGCTGCCTGTTTTCACTTAGTTTGTGTGCATGCGAATGTGCAGCTGCGGACAGCCACCTGCTTTGCGCACCTCACTGGGTCTGCCCGTTGCCTCCTGCGCCCAGGGTCTGCCACCGGTCTGCCAACTGCCGTCTGCGCCCCTCATGCCTGTGTCTGCCGGCCACCGATTTTTCCTGCTGGTACCCCTCAACCCCAATAGGCCTCCAATTCCGCCCCTCCTTACCGGACTGGATGTATGGTATTCAGACTTCCGTTCGGTTCATTTCTCTCTGTTCTGGTTGTTTTTTGTTTGTAAATTCTTGTTGTCCTTAGTTTTGGTTGCGTGAGGAGGTACAGTGCGACCACCTATGCCTCCATCTTGGCCGGAACCCTCCAAATCTTTTTATTTTGGTAAATTTGGGCCCAGGAATCTGTTTTTAATTTCCCATGTGATTCTTGTTTGGGACCCCATTGTCTAAAGTAAAGGCTGGGAAGAAGAGGGAATGGCCTGGCAAGAGGGTAGAGAAGTAAGTGAGTGGGATATGTGAGGAAGGGGACAGCGGAAGAGGAAAGAAGGGGGTGATTGTTGCATGGCAATAATTGCTGTCAGCTGGTGTGCAAGAGGCCAAGCTAGTGGGTATTTTCTTCCTTCTGCTTAGGGGGAAACATTAATTTTGTCATATGAATAGATTTGTTTCCTTCTTAAGAGGATCATTGACTTAATTATTGTTACAATTCTTAATAAATTTAAAAAGGTGTTGGGGAAGAGTGGACGAACAGAGACAGGTGTCTTATACTTCACCTGCCTTTTTCGAAATATTCCTAGCTTCCTGCCTTTCTCCTGATGAGCTCTCTCTCAGTCTCAGAAAAGTCAAGTTTTATTGTCTAATACTCAATCCCACAATTATTTGAGGGCTGTGGGAAGGTGCTAGTATGATTCAACAGTCTGCAGTCATGCTTTCCTCTAACCTAGTCATTGTAGTGATCATATATTTTTTTAAGATTTTATTTATTTATTTTTAGAGAGGGAAGGGAGGGAGAAAGAGAGAGAGAGAGAAACATCTATGTGCAGTTGCTGGGGGCCGTGGCCTGCAACCCAGGCATGTGTCCTGACTGGGAATCAAACCTGCGATGCTTTGGTTTGCAGCCCGCGCTCAATCCACTGAGCTACGCCAGCCAGGGCTGTGATCATATTTTTTATGTGAAACACTGAGACCCAGAGTTTGAGCACATAGGTGTCCTGAAGGAATTGATTGCTGAGATGAGATATTTGAAACAGAACTGTCCTGGTAAATCTAGAACATAAGGCTGTGTCTTTAGCACTGTTGTATGTATTGCACAATTAGTATTTCTGCTATGGTACACCTTGTGTTTTCTCTTTCTTTGAAAGCTACTCAAAGCTACAAGGTCTTAGCCCTCTTTGTAGTCACAGAGCACATGAACAGTATAAATGTTGTTGACGATAATGTGTCACATGCCCAAGTGTAGCCTGCCCTTCCCTAGATACTGGATCTGCTATTCCCTCTGGCAAGACCAGTACTGCTGCAGAGGAACTGTTATCACTTAGAACTATTTCAAGGACAGTCTGGAGGAGGGCAGGCAGGTGTAGAGAAGGAATCAGTAAGCAAAATCGAGTGTGGGTTGGGAGAGGACTCTAAGTAGTATTTGAAGGCAGATGAGAAAAGCAGATGTAGTGAGATAGTGTTAAACCTCTACTCCTTTGGGGGGGTTTTCCTACAGGAAGGCAAGGGAGAGTCAGGCCTTCTTTTTGCTTAGTAATTAGAAAATAACTTAAAATACTCCATTTCTCTACCACTCACTTGGGTTTCTGTCAACCTCAGCCAAATTTCCAGTGTTTAATGTCATGTTTGTCCTGCTTTGTAAGACTTTTTGTGTTTGCAAGTCAAAAGTGGAGTGACTAGCTACTGCATGTTATGGTTTTTTTTTTGCCCTTTGTAATTTGGCTTTTCCAGAGCATATGCCCAGATTTTAAAGAAGTTAATTTTTAAGTGCAAATGCCTAAAGGTTGAGGGACAAAGATGCAGTGATATCCTCCCCTTTGGCAAGCATGTATTGCCTCTATGGTGTGCAGAGTGTTGGCATTGAGGGGTGTGAAAGAACAACAGTGAACCCAGCATAGTTCACTAGGAGTTGGCAGTCACCTTGGGGACACGAAACAGTAAAATCACTTTGGAAAGTTTATGATTGTTGTTTTGACACTCAGTATTCTGGGAGGTCAGGAAAGTGAAGAGCTGAGAAATGGAAAAGACAGAACTTGAACTGAACCTACTGGGGTTAGGTAAAAGGATAGGAAGAAAAAGAAGGAAGGAGGCCAAAGAAATGCCGCTTTTTAGAAAGCACTCAGGGGTCTCACTGAAAACATATTACCTGGAAAGAGTATGTCTCTCATAAAGGGACTTTTTTAAAACTAGGATTTTTAACCTTGATTATGGGTCTGTGGGTGAATTGTAGGAGCCTTTGGTTGCTCTGGAATGGCATAGGCAACATTTTTTAATATGTGATTGTCCTGGGGAGAGAGTCTAAAGCCTTCATCTGATTCTCACAGGAATCTGCAACCAAAAGAGGCTAATGATTATTCTGTTCTGGCAAATACCCTTCCTACCCATCTCCAGAAATACAGTTCTCTGAATTTGTGTTTTCACATGAGAAGGTATTTGAGTGGAAGAGACAGAAATCCTAGGATTCTTTTGTGAACAGTCTTTCACTGAAAACCAACTGTCATGAGACATGCACGAGTCCTTGTGCAGAGGACAGCATGTTCCCACATACACATGGTGTTCCAAGCTGGTTCCCAGGAACAGGGCAACTAAACACCCTCACTGACTAGTGTGGGTGAGGCTCTGGGTATATACTCAGAGACCTTACTGTCAGTTGTAGCTGATACAGAGTTAGAGTGAAGTAGGAGTGTTGTGGATGGGAGGTGAGTTGAAGACATAGAAACCACAGGCTTTTTGGAAGGTCAGGGTGTGTTTCAAGAAGCTGCTGGAATATTGGAAATAAGTTGTGAAAGAGTATATGGAGCCCTGGCCTGGCAGCCAGAAAATCCTGGGCAGGTCTGGGAACAGTGGCTAATTCCAGGACTAGCTTCGTCTATTGCTTTGGACATAGATGCCTAAGAGACTGTCCTAGAGCTGTGATCACTTAGCACATGCAGCAGGGAATGGAAGCTGTCCGTTTCAAAGCTCGTGTCCTAGCTTCCCTCTAGACCACAGCCATTGAACTAGGCCGAGCTCAGAGTTCCTAAGGGTGCTACAGGAACTGACCCCTGAGTCCCCAGCCCTCCCATACTAGTTTAACTATGGACACTCCAGTCACTGCACTTGCCTTATGTGTTGGCCTTCTGTGTAGGGTTTGGTTGAACATGCCTCTTAGAGCCCTGGAGCACATGATTCTCTGCCTTTCTTGGCCTATAAGCTGTTCAGCTGTTCCCCTTCCCACCTAGTTTATCTTCTTTTTTCCTAAAGTTACTCATTCATTCCTGCCTAATTAGACCATAGTTAACAGTGGATGTTTTGTGCTATTTGAATTTCTTCTCAATAGTGACTAATAGAGACAATGATGTTGGTCACTTCTGTGGACCTCTTGGGAATTATAAGCACCTGCTTCATGTATCTTTGTTTCATGTAGTTTGTGGGGGCTGCCTAAGTAATGGCTGTTACTTCATTTTACGGTGTTAAACTGCTGGGAGGGTGTTTTCAGTAAATTGTGATCACAGTAGCATTTAACTTTTTTTCCCTTGAGATAATGATAATTTAATGCCTTGATGTATTTCTTCCAAAATGTGCTTAGAGACAGGATGTGGGCTTTTTAGGAGATTGTACAGCTATTGCCTTCTTCAGGTTGACCTCTTCCCTAGGGTAGTAACAAACAAGAAAGGGACACTGCTGTTAATCCCTTCTATAAAGCCAACTGGGGGAAAAGGTTTTTCAGAGGCACACATCAGGAAGTATCAGGTGGCCTGTGCATTTATGGGGTGAAAGTGTGCAGTCAAGCATTTGTTAGTTTGATGTTAAATTTTGCCTATCAATTTCTTAAAAAATAGGGGAGGGTAAGGAAGTAGGAATGTTCTGCTCCTAATTAGGCTTTCAAAGTCCTTAAAATAAAATCTAAATGGTGTGTTATCTGTAGAATATAAGGAAGCCAGTTTAAAAACCAGTGCAATGCAATATGGCAGCATAAGTAAAGATAGTGTGCCTCCACACACAGCCACATCAAAATTACAACTAAACTACAGTAACAGCCATCATTCAGAACCATCAGAAATTGAGCTGAATGGACGTTCTACAACTACAGAATTAAAGAAGAAACTACATCATAACTGGTAGGAGGGGCAGAGACACAGAACAGGCTGGTCCCACACCAGGCCTCACAGCCCAGGGTTCCAGTGTCAGGAAGATAAGTCTCCATAACTTCTGGCTGTAAAAACCAATAGGAACTGAGGCTGTGGAAGAAAAACTGCTAGAGTTTCAGGCAGTTTCTCTTAAAGTGCTCGCACACAGACTTACTTGGATTCAGTCCCTCTGAGCTCCAGCACAGGAACAGCAGCTTGAAAGGCATCAAAGAAATATAGGGAGGAACTGAATTGTGTGGCATTAGGGTAGGAGTTGGGGAGCAGCTTTTTCCTAGACAGAAGTGCTGGCAGAGGGCATTGATCCTTTTCTGAGCCTGCCCCACACAGCCACAAAGCCAGCAGGTAGGTGCCATATCAGACACTGTATCACCCTGGCTTACAATATTTGCCCTACTCTTGTGATTCCCTGAGGCTCCACCCCACCCAACTTTCTGCTTGACCCAAGCTGTTTCCAGTGGCTTTTTAATACAAATGGCTTGTCTTGGCTCATGGTTCAGATTTTCCTAAATTCTCTCAAGCAAACAGCATCTGGCCTCAGTGTGCCCTATGCCTATTGATAAGTGGCCCTAGGCCTAGCCCAAGTGACGAAGCAGCTGTCCTTGGTTCACAGCTTGGACTTGCTTGGGCACCTCTAAGCCCAGCACAAGTAGCAACCAACTGCAGATTGCTTTGTAGCTTATTTGGGTGGCCCTGGACAGAACACAGGTGGGGGCTGACATTGGCCCACACTTCCTGGTAGGCACCAGAGCCTTTGCACCCAGTGGACCTCTACAGACCACATTGGAGCACCACCACCCAAACACCTCCACAAGTGACACACTCCAAGGGTGGACTCAGCGGGCACTAGTGCCTTGCTGAAGTAAGTCCTGTTCTGTAGAGTGGGCCCTTGCACAATTGATTCTCCACGGTGGTTAGTGGTGAGTGGTCACTGCTAGTCCTTGCAGCTGATTGTCCTGAGTAAATCACTCCCAGCGACCTGCCAATAGCAATCAAGGCTCAGCTGCAGGAGGGGGGTGTACACAGCCCACACAGTGGGCCCACCTGGAATGCCCAGCTTGGGTATTTGGGGAGTCTGTGCCATTGGACACTCACTACATTAGGCTACTCTACCAAGCCAGGGAGTTGTAGTAGTTCTACCTGTACATGGAAACAAACACAGGGAGGCCAAAATGAAGAGACAAAGAAGCATGGCCCAAATGAAGGAGCAGAGCAAAACCTCAGAGGGAGAACTAAACAATATGGAGACAAATGGTATGGTAGATGTAGAATTCAAAACACTGATTATAAAGGTGCTCAGTGAACTTAGTGAGAACTTAAGCAGCATAAAAAAGAACCAGTGAGAAATGGAGGGTACACTAAAATGAAGTATAGTTTACAGTGAATCAATGGTAGAGGGGATGGAGCTGAGAAGCAAATCACTGATTTAGAACATAAGGAAGCAAATAAACACACAATCAGAATGACAGGAAGGAAAAAGAATCCAGAAAAATGAAGATAGGAACCTCTGGGACAATGTCAAGCACACCAACATTTTGCATCATGGGATTGCCAGAGGAGAAGAGAACAAGAAATTGGAAACCTATTTAAAAAATAATGACAGAATACTTCCCTAACTTGGTGAAGGAGATAGACATGTAAGTCCAGGAAGTGCCGTGAGTCCCAAACAAGATGAACCCAAAGAGGCATACACCAAGGGACATCATAATTAAAATACAAAAGGTTAAAGAAGATCAAAAACATGAACAGTAAAATGGTAATGAATACTTACCTATTAATAATCGAATCTACCTCTGGCTGGCGTGGCTCAGTGGGTTGAGTGCCAGCCTGCAAACTAAAGGGTTGCTGGTTTGATTCCCAATCACGGCACATTCCTGCGTTGTGGGCCAGGTTGCTGGTAGGGGGTGCCCAAGAGGCAATCTCACATTGGTATTTCTCTCTCTCTTGCCCTTCTTTTCTCTCTAAAAAATAAATAAACAGAATCTTTTAAAAAAGTGATTAAATCTAAAAATCAAAATAGACAAGCAGAACAGAAACAGAATCACAGGTATAGAGAATGTTTTGATGGTTGCAAGATCAGAGGGGGGCCTAGGGGATGGGTGAAAAGGTGTAGGGATTAAGAAATGCAAAGTGGGGCAGCTTCAACCTGAGTCTTGGTTTTTCACCTTTCTGCCTGAACAACATGAGCTTCAGCATATGCTTCAGCTTCTCTGCAAGCTACTGGGCTCTGTGCAGTTGCCCAGCTACCAGGTCCAGATGGCCAGCAGTGTGGCCAGTGTCTATGCAGGTGCCGGGGGCTTGGGCTCCCAGATCTCAGTGTCCTGCTCCACCAGTGTGCAGGGCAGTTGAGTATCTGGGAGCCTGGCTGCAGTGATGGCTGGGGGTCTGGTGGGCATAGGGGGCATCCAGAGCAAGAAAGAGACTATGAGATGCCTGAATGACCACCTGGCCTCCTACCTGGAGAGGGTGAGAAGCCTAGAGGCTGATAATCAGAGACTGGAGGTCAAAATATGGGAACACTTAGAGAAGAAGGGACCCCCGGTTAAAAACTGGGGGCATTATTTCAAGACCATCGAGGACCTGAGGGCTCAGATCTTTGCAAATTCTGGGGACAGTGCCTGTATCGTTCTGCAGATTGACAATGCCCATCTGACTGCTGATGACTTCAGAGTCAAGTATGAGACAGAGCTGGCCATGCACCAGTCTGTGGAGAATGACATCAATGGGCTCTGAAAGGTCATTGATGATGCCAGTATCACTTGGTTGCTGCTGGAGGCAGAGATCAAGGCTCTCAAGGAGGAGCTTGCTCTTGATGAAGAACCATGAGGAAAAAGTAAATGCTCCACAAAACCAGATTGCTAATTATGGGTTGACTGTGGAGTTGGATGCCCCCAAATCTCAGGACCTCGGCAAAATCACGGCAGACATCTGGGCTCAGTATGACAAGCTGGCTCAGAAGAACTGAGAGGAGCTAGACAGGTACTGGTCCCATCAGACTGAAGAGAGCACCACAGTGGTCACCTTGCAGACCGCTGACATAGGCACTGCTGAGACGACTCTCATGGAGCTGAGACATATAGTCCAGTTGTTGGAGATTGACCTGGGCTCAGTGAGGAATCTGAAGGTCAGTTTGGAGAACAGCCTGAGGGAGGTGGAGATGTGCTCTGCCATGCAGATGGAACAACTCAATGGGATCCTGCTGCATCTGGAGTCAGCTGGCCCAGACCTGGGCAGAGGGGCAGTGCCAGGCCCAGGAGTATGAGGCCCTTCTGAACATCAAGGTCAAGCTGGAGGCTGAGATTGCCACCTACTGCAGCCTACTGGAAGAAGGGGAGAACTTCAATCTTGTTGACATCCTGGGCAAGAGCCACTCCTTACAAACCATCCAAAAGACCACAACTTGCAGGATTGTGGAAGGCAGATTTGGTGTCTGAGGTCAAATACACCAAAGTTTTGAGGTGTTAAAGGCAGCAGAAGTGGGGCATCCCTTGGTAGGGCAGAAGGCCAATAAAAAGTTCATTGAAAGATTAAAAAAAAAAAGGAGTGCGAATTGGTTGTTACAGAATAGTCATGGGAAGAAAAGTACAGCACAGGGAATAGAGTAGCCAAAGAACATACATGCAGGACCCATGGACATGGACAACAGTGTGGGGACTGTCTGAGGTAGTAGGTGGGTATGGCTGGAAGGGGCAAAGGAGGGAAAATGGGGACAACTGTAATAGCATAAACAATAAATATAATTTAAATTTAAAAAATCAATGCAGTGTAACATTTGTAAGTTACTGATCACCAAGCATCACATGCTTGGCCCCCTCCAAGGCAAATCTTACTTCCCAGCCCCCATCAGCAGCAATTTTTTAGTAAAAATACTGTTCAAAAATGCTTACTCACTAGCCAGCCATTTTTCTTATTTCTGAGATTCACTTTTAACCATCTGCTTTGTTATCTGCTCTTTGAGGATACCTTGATTTTGAGAATACCTTGCATTCTGGAAATCATTCAGTCACTTAGCAAACTCCAATTAGCTGAGTACTCTGTTGTGCAGTAGGAGACACAGATAAATCAGCTGTAATCTGGAAAACAAACATGTTAATAGGACACAAGTGCTATAAGAGATAATAAAAGTCTTCATTAGGTTGTACTCTAATTAGCCTCTCAGGGTTAAGAAGCCAAGCCACATAGTTGCTATTATGTGGCTTGGCTTCTAAAAACTTGATTTGTGTGGATTCCTCTAGTTCTCAAGGTTCCCTAAAATGTCTTGAGGTTCTTCTTTTTCCATCTTCTAGGAAAGCAGCCTTTGTAAGTATACCTGGAAAGACTGCTGAGAACCATATAAGGTACCAGACTTTTTCCAAGGGGCTTTTCTTGGACTCCAAAGTCAATCTTAATTTCCCTAGAGTCTTCTGGGGACATTCATAGTTTATGCATGTGTCTTTTAAATATGGTATTCCAGCTCCAGTCAAAGCCTCATCAAGAGTTTTCAATTGTGTCCTGTTACCAAAGGAACATATTTTTGAGTTTATCATAACAAACATATTGCCATGAAAATAATGATACTCATTAAGAGTTTCCAAAGCCTGAAGGGATCAGAGGAAAAAAATAAATACCTCAGTACCACTTATAGAGATGTAAATAGGGAAAATTCCTTATATCTGGAAAACAGAAGATTCTAAAAATCAGCATTATTTCAAAAAGTCATAAAATTATAACCCTCCCCATCAGTTCATTCAGTCCTGTGTAATTCAATTTGTTCTGCTTTAGTTCAGTTTTTCCATTAATTCTTTGGACCTTGCCTGATAACTGAGGGTGACAGGGTCAGTCATAATTCCAAGAAGTTTGCAAGCCTGTCCATTAAGTTTCACATGATTTGCTCAGTGAACTGAGTGCCACAACCACTAGAGGTTTTGGTAGACATACCCCAAGTGGGAATTATATTTTCTAACAATTTCTTTGTCATTTTGAGGGCCTCAGCCTTGTGGCACAGTAAAGCTTCAACTTATCCAGGAACACATACACACAGCAACAGGAGCATAATGATAACTCATACTAAATGGCAGCTGAATGAAGTCCAGCTTAAATGTATTATGGTGGATGAAGGAACAAAAACTGAAAGATGCCAGGGAGCTGGGAAGAACCAAGTGGCCATCTTCGGCTTTCCATAGCCCTGGCTATTCATTTAATTTATAGCCATTGTTCACTCATCTTAATTTTTGATTCAGGAGTAGATTGTTGCCATGTTACAAGGACATCAGGATGGCAAAGTGTGCAATGAGGGGTCATTTTTGCAAAAACAAACAAACCAACCAACAAACCAACCAACCATGAACTCATACGCTAGTACCACAGTCTGATACTCAGGTTCAGTTGTAATAAGTGTGTCCCTCAATTTTGATAACAGCATCTTAGGTGAAGACATCTCAGATTTCCACAATTTCACATATATTTCTGGAACATTTATAACATATAAATAAAACAAGGCTCAGTGTTATTTTTTTTTTAATTGACAGTGCTTCCCATGTAATTTCAGCACACAAAGTAAGCCTAGTTAGTTTAATATTGGATTGGCCAAAAAGTTCATTTAGTTTTTTCTATAAAATAAAAGACACGTTTTTCATTTTCACCAATAAGTTTATTGATTTGGATATTTTGAGTACGCCAGCTATCTCCCATGTGGTATAATGTTGATTGTTCTCAATTAATGTCTTAATTTGATCACTGTCAACTTCAACAGGTCTACCTGACCATGGAGCATTGTCCAGTGAGCAGTCTCCAGCACAGAACTTTGCATGCCCCTTTGGACTTGTTTGATCAGTTACAATACCTTCTCCATACACTGCACAAATCTTCTTTTGCATTTCAGTTATGTTTTTACCTTTCTTGAAATAATAAAGCATAATATGCCAAAAATGTTGCTTATTTTCTTCCATCTTTAATATTAAAATGGCTACACAAAAATTCAATTTTGATATATTTTTAATGCATGCTGATAAGACAGCTGTCACAATACAATCTAACAAAATTGTTTCAAATGGAGTTAAAGACAACTAAGCACTGCAAGAGCCATCTTACAGAAAAGAAAAACCAAATGGACTTTTTGGCCAACCCAATATTGCTCTTGTAAGGAGAGAAAACTAATCTTTTGAGGTGTTCCAGGGGACCTTCTGAAACACCCCAAAGTTATTTCCAGGTCAAGCTTCTGTAACTTACATTTTGGGCAGTTTGTCAAAATATGTCAAGAATTTTGGACACTCAACTAAATAGTATTGTGTATCACTATGAAACCATATTATTTGTATACCTAAAGTGACAATAAAAAGGTATCAAGTTAAAAAAGTGCAGGTTAACAAAACTTTAGTTTTTAGGATTCAGAAGGTTGTTTTCTTAAGTATTACCAAGGACCTGATCACAACATAGAAAACTATTTTAATAAAACATCGACTCTTTCTTATAGAACACCTTCTATAATATCTGGAATAGAATAATACTAAGAAAACTTTTTTTGAGAGTGAAAAAGAAACAAACTGTTACTCCTCATTAGCTTACTTTTTAAAATTGTTCTATTACAGTTGTCCCAATTTTGTTCTTTTGATATTTAGATTTGTTAATTAAATTTCTATTTTAATTCATCTTAACCATATAAAAAATCTCCTCAAGATCTTCATAAACCTTCTATAGCTTCCTTATCCCCTCTTAGTTTGTCTCTCATTCAGAAATAACCAACCTTATTTTAGGACAAACCTCGTTCTTTTAATTCCTTCAAAAATTATATTTCCATACCCTATACCTTCTGTTACTAAATACATATACAGTTAGTTTCCATCTTAATTAGAAATCTTAACTCTTAGGAACCTCAATTTCTAGTGACAGCTAAAAGGTAAGCAACTAGTATTCTTTAGATTGATATCTTTATGGATACATTGAATAATTTCTAAAAACATACTTCCTCATAGCACAATTTTTGTAAAGATTTTATTTTTAGAGAAAGGAGAAAGGAGGAAGAAAGAGAGGGAAAGAAACATTGATACGAGAGAAACATTCATTGGTTACTTCTCACATGTGCCCTGACTGGGGACTAAACTCTCAACCTAGGTATGTATCCTGACTGGGAATCAAACTGGCGGCCTTTCACTTTGCCGAGTAACACCCAACCAACTCAGTCACACTGGTCAGGGCTCCTAGCACAATTTTTAATGTGATAAAAAAAAACATGCTTATTAATGAGCCCAAATATCTTTAGTTTCTCTATAATCAGCAACTAGATAAATCTGTGTTTACTATTACTGTTTCATTATTTTATTTGGAAGTAGTCTAGACATTCAATGAGTATCTATTATTTAATATAGCTAGCAAATCTTTAAAGTTTCAGGTTACCAAAGAAATGCATAAAACTATTTAACTACACTATAATTATTGCTAAAAGGTTAGCCTAAAGGAAACTTTTTATCCCATTTAATTTACTTAATTTACTTGCCCCTAACAATTAAGTTTATATTATTTACAAAATTTGATCATAGCAAGTTATTTTTCTTGTTGACAAATTTTGTAGTAGAGATAACATGAATTTATTTAACTAATAAACCCCAGGTAGAATAAAAGAATTCTTAATGCTGTTGATTTTAAAGATATGCATATTTAACCAAACTAAACCCAAACCACCCCAAATCATGTGATTCTGAAAAGTGTTTGGGTTAGTCTGTTTACTAATTTAAAATTTTGCTTAGATGACTAAAGCTTTGTATGCTGTAAGAATTTTTAAAGCCATTTTAAAATTATAATCATAGAATGCATTCCACTGTTTTTTGAGAGGCCTGGCAAACACAAACAATAGATAATGGAAAGTGAGTGTACACAATAAAGTTGAAGAGCTCAGAAGGCAAAAAGAATGGCTCCAGAATGCCCAAACTTGCCCTGGCTAGTATAGCTCAGTGGCTTGAACGTCAGCCTGTGAACCGAAAGGTCACTGGTTTGATTCCCAGTCAGGGCACATGCCTGGGTTGTGGGCCAGGTCCCTGGTTGGGGCTGTGCAAGAGGCAGCCAACTGATGTTTCTCTCTCATATTAATGTTTCTCTCTCTTTCCCTCTCTCTGAAAATAAATAAATAAAATCTAAAAAAAAAAAAGAATGCCTGACTTTAAGGTGGCAGATTTTCGTAGAAGACAGTAGTGCTGGGTGGAACATAAGCTCAATATGGCTGGAGATGAAGACTGGGGAAGGGAAGGAGCCTCAGACACTCTTTTACCCCCTAAAGGAGGCAAACTACAAAAAGGAGAGAGCTTCCTTCCCCTTTGGGGTGGCTGCAGCAAACAAGTCATGGGACGAACTCTGACTGGGAATTGAACTCTGGCTGCTACAATCAAATCATTTAAAACAAATTACATCACCAAAATATTTCACACACACTCATGCATTCCAAACATACAGTACTTTCAGATTTAATTTGCCAGCTCTAGACCAAATTCAAAACCAATTTAAAGTTAAAAACAAAATTGCATGGCCCAGACTGAGACACAGACTCAACAGATAACAGATACAGTTCCAGTAATCAGTTACCTGTGCCTGGTCAGTGGTGAGCACTGCAGGTTAATCCTTGGAGTAATCAGGCCAGGTAGCTGCGCAGACAGAGCCTGAAGAGACTGCCAAAGACCGAGGGTCCCCTGAGCTGTAGGTAGAAAGCTGGCTCAGGGCAGATAAGTTCCTTAAACCATAGAAATCGTATCCCCATGTGGAATTTAAAGGTGTTACCCATCTGGAGGGAGGTGAAGTAGGATGGGGGACAAGAACAGCAATGCTGTGTGAGACAGGCAAACGGGACTTCCCTGTCCAAAATTAGAAATGGAAGCAGGAAGAAATGGAAAGAAGGGACCAACCAAGTCCCAGACAGACAAGATGGTTTGAAGCAACAAGACAATCCACAGTGCCAATGGGACAGTGCCAAGAAAAGTTTAAGCACTGCTTCTTTGGTGTGAGCAGGATTTCCCAACCTTGGTGCTATTGACATTTTGGTCTGGATAATTGATGGTGGTGGTGGTGGTGCTGGGCTCGTGTACTTGTGCTTGTGTTTTCTGTGCATCATGGGATGTTGAGCAGTATCCCTGGCCTCTACTCACACTAGATGCCAGTAGCACGGCCTAAGTGTCCCTCCCCACTCAACCTGCCTACCCACCCAGGTGTGTGACAACCAGACATATCTCAGCCTCTCAGTCTGTGTGTGGCTGATGGATTCTCTCAGCTTGGCTTAGTTCAGGTAAGATTTGTTAGGTGCCTGTCACAGGTTGGCTGTAGAGATCATTATACAGTTAAGTCATTGCCTCAACTCCTTTGGTGTCACATCAGTACATGGGCTGTGCCAAAGGCACTTATGCCTGCTATCACAGACTTACTGAAACCATCTTCTAGAAACTTTCAGATGGATGTGTATTGAAATACAAAGACTTGTCTAAATTAATGGTCACATATGACACTTATACATACGCTGAGTTACTGTCAGCAACTGTTATGGGGAGGCTGTATCCTGAGAGTTTCATACTGGTGAAGAAAGTAAAACACATGACTGGAAATGTCAGACAGACCAGGCAGAGTCACAAAATATGATCTTTTGTTTTTCCTTTCAATCTTAGAAGGCTTCATTGAAGAGCCAGAGTATTTAGAAAGAGAGCTTAAGGGCATTTTGCTAAATAATAATTTTGCCACTTATATTTTTCTGCTTTTTAAGTATAGTTTGAGGAGTGTTGCAAGTATGTAGTTTGCTACTAAAAACGAAAAAAAGGGTAAGCCTCTTACTCTGAGAAAGTCTAATAGCTGCTTCTGCCATGGACATAAGCTTGTACAGGATGGGGCCATCCTCTTGTGAGTTACCAGTTCTTGCTCTGGGCTTGTTTAATTGCTCCCTCTCCATGGGCAACCCCCTTCCCCTTTAGCTGCCAGAATCTAGGCAGTTATTGTGAAAAAGCCTGGGAATAATACCTCACTTTGTAGGCTTATGGAAACGCGTTAAGATTCCTTATGGGTCCAAAGTGAGAGATAGGAGCCGCCTTGTTAGATTGACCAATGCCTTCTTGGCCTTTGGAGTTGCTAATCTTATAATTGGAGTTGCTAATCTTATAAGAAGTTTGTGGTGAACTCTTTTTTTTTTTTTTTTTTTTAAGATTTAATTTGTGAGCTTTTTAGAGATTTTATTTATTTATTTTTAGAGAGGGAAGGGAGGGAGAAAGAGAGGGAAACCTCAATGTGCGGTTGCTGGGGGTCATGGCCTGCAACCCAGGCATGTACCCTGACTGGGAATCGAACCTGCAACCCTTTGGTTCGCAGCCCACGCTCAATCCACTGAGCTACACCAGCCAGGTTGTGTTGAACTCTTGAGTGGACATGTACTCCCCGCAGAGGATCGATTTTGTGTTGTCATTGTCAAACAATATCACCCCGTATCAACCAGTCTGCATCTTGCTTTTCTAGCTCAACATTATGTCTTAAAGATCTTCCTTGGTCAATAAGTACAGACCTACTCTGGACTCAGTTTAACTGCTACTCAGTTATCCAGGGAAGGTTTCTATTATAGATTTTACTTAGTGGTTTATAAAAGAATTTAGGCACATTTGAGTTATTTCTGGGTTTTTGCCATTATGAACTTGCAGCGAACCACCCTGATTGGCTCTTCAAGCACTCTTCTGGAGCAGATGATGAAAATAATAAGAATATATTTTTGAAAAGTAACCAGATTTTCTTTCCCCATCCTCCTCCCCACTGAAGCAGTTGGACAGCTCTGGGCTCTGAGCTCTGGGTTCTGGGTGTAGGGGGAGAACTGCTGAAAAGAAAACAAATGACTTAAAGATGCTTCAAATACTTCACTATTAAATACGAAGATTTCTGGTAGATTGTCTTTATCAAGGGATTTTAACCTAATGTTTCTTCTATTTCTATTTGCTTTAATTTTTTTTAAAAAGAAAGTTGGGTTGACATGCTTCCTATCTATCACAGTACTGTTTCCAAAACAGACTATATTTTCAGTAAACAGAAAGATAGGACTGAAGTGATTTTAAACACTCAGCATGTAGAGGATACACTTTCAGATTCTTGAAATTAGATCTTCTGTTTCTGCATAGTTACTATGGCAATGGGTGCTATAGAGATGTGCAAACCCAATTATGACCTCCCCTGGTGTAGGGATGCCCCTAAACATCTGGCTTCATTGTCTACCAAGGTCTGGCAGGTCTGGCTGCTTCCATTTAGGCACCAAGTGGTGGTGTGTGCCATCCACCCATTTGGGACCAACTGTCTCCAGCCTTGGCCTGCCCTGCTAGTCAACAAAAGCAGGGCTCTCAGAGAAGAGTCTTCTCTGGTTGTCGTATAATCTGAAGGAGCCAAAGTGAGTGTTTTGGGGACATGCAGCAGCTTCTGAATCTTCAAATGGGAGGCAAGCATTTACTTCTCAGAAATCATAGGATTGAGCTCACTTTTCATACTAAAAACAACAACAACAACAATTGCACTCAGTGATTTAGAAAACCTGTCCACTGCACATGTAAATGCAATGTAGTGTAGCCTTGCTTTGCATGTTGCTAGTAGTCTGTGGTGACATTATACTCATCTCACATGTTTGTTAGCTGGGGACATGAGAGGCATCACTTTCCATTCAGAAGGACTCAGGTTTGCTTCCAATTTGTTAGCTCTTTGAATGACCTTGTCCATATTACTTAATTCTCTGATCTTAATTTCATTTTTCAAAAAGATTTTATTTATTTTATTTAGAGAGGAGAAGGGAGAGAAAAAGAGAGGGAGAGAAATATCAATGTGTGGTTGCCTCTTGTGCGCCCCTTACTGGGGACTGGCCTGCAACCCAGGCATGTGCCCTAGACTGGGAATTGAACCTGCGACACTTTGGTTTGCAGGCCAGCACTCACTGAGCCACACCAGCCAGGGTTGATCTTAATTTCTTTGTAGTCAGTGGGTCCCTGCTCAAAAGTAGCTTAGCCTGGCGTGTCCAGATCTGTTAGACTTTAGTCTACTTCTCTTCCTTTGCACCACCCTCTCCTGGGTGAACTTGAGGGCCTTGCACTTCTTTAGGGATGCACTTAAGGTTCTGTCAAGCCTGTTTGGGCCTGTTTGTAGAAAGGAAAGTACCTGGAAGTAAGTAACACTTCTAGGTTTTCCAGAATGGAAATTCAGCGGAAATGTCTTTTAGCGGAAACGTCTTAATCCACTTAATCCACCTACTCTCTTCCTCCACCTCCAAATGCTATTCATACTCATCTTTTGTGAAAGAAGCTGAAACCACAGAAGACAATTGTTGCACCCAAGTGAAAGGAAATATGACCGACTCACCTTAGTTCACAGGACACATGCTTTTAAGGTTGTTTCAAAGTTGGAATAATCTTTGCTTGCTGGTACCTCAGGGTGATCCACAGTTTTTTCAGTATTTCCTCTGTTACAGCCACCCTTATGGGATGTGTGGTGTCTAGGCTTTGTTCTTGTCAAATCCTGGCCTGACCATTTTAGAATTCAGTCAAGGCTACAGCTCCCACAGCCCAGATGCTTCTCATGCTTCTAAAGGGTCTTTATCTTCTCAGCCCTGAGGCCTAGTCCTCTTATATAAGGTGGGGTGGCACTCAGGGGAGAGGAAAGGTCTTATATTTATTCATTCATAGCAGGAAGTGCTCTTTACCAGGACTCATCTTTAGCACCAGCAACAGCAGACTCCTGGCCCCTTCTCTGAGCTCTTTTCTATGTTTCAGGTTCCATCCTGGTGTCTGCTTTGAATGTTCAGTTACATTAGAGCATGCTAAAGGTGAGCACACCACCTTCCCAATAAGAAAAGCCTGTCAGAGTAGTTTTGGACTTCCTGTACAATGTCAGTTTTAGAGGTTACTAAGAGGCTAGTGCCCTTAATGCTCTTAGACTAGTTAGCAGTTGTTTTGCAATTGTATGTTTAGTGAATCTGATGCAAGAGCTTTGTGTCTCTGAAATCCCCACATTTCCAGGACTCATGTCTGAACTTGCTCTTTATCAAGAGATTAATAGTCATTCGTTCAGTGAAATGTGGAACTGAATTCACCCTGTGATTAAAATGAAAAGGGTGAAGCTTGTATATAAGAAAGATTTCCTGAGGATTGGCAGCACCAGAGGTTAGAGACCCCAGGTCATTTATAAAGTCAGGAGCTGTTGACCTAGATGCTGAGTTTTGGGAGGCCTCCCTCATCAAGTGCCTTGTTGGGTTAGAGCTGATTCACCCTATCCACTGCTCCCAATATCTGGCTTAACCAGCATTGATCTTCAGCATAGCATTTGCACTGTGGATTTCTAGCTGCTGTGGTCACATGTCTCATCTTGGAAAGAACAGATATTCCTATTTCCTGATGCCACCAGATGAGGGCTAAGTCAGAAGTACTCAGTTGTGACCTACTCAGAATTATCTGTGGAGTCACTGGATTTTTCATTCTTCCTCAGTATTTCATAATCACCCAGCTAACAGCTTTCTTTTTTTCTTCTTTTTTAAAAATTCTCACCTGAGGATATGTTTATTGATTTGAGAGAGAGGGTAGAGGGAGAGAGATTGAGATTGGTTGCCTCCTGCATGTGCCCTGACTGAGAATGAGGAGTAGAATTGGCAGTCTTAGGTATGTGCCCTGACTAGGAATAGAACCTACAACCTTTTGGGTACCGGATGACACTCCAACCAACTGAGCCACCTGGCCAGGGCACAACTTTCTTTCTTTTTTTTTTTTTTAAGATTTTATTTATTTATTTTTAGAGAAGGAAGGGAGGGAGAGAGAGAGAGAAACATCAATGTGTGGTTGCTGGGGGTCATGGCCTGCAACCCGGGCATGTACCCTGACTGGGAATCGAACCTGCAACCCTTTGGTTCACAGCCCGTGCTCAATCCACTGAGCTACGCCAGCCAGGAGGGCACAGCTTTCTAAATAGATTATCAGCAGTTGAGGCAGCATTACATTTCATGAGACACTTATTACACACATTAACTCATTTAAGTCTTCATAGCACACTCGAGAAAGTGGAGCAGAGTGAGTTTTGTTACCCTGTTTTATGGATGAGGGAACACAGCCTTTCAGAGGTTATGACTTACCTACACCATGAACTGCTTAAACATTGGGAATCCAAATCTCAAACACAAACCTCTCTAGCTCTAGACCATTCCTCTGTGCAGGACCCATGCTGCCCTTCCATTTCTGAAGGTGAGCTGGGTCTATAGCATCAATCAACAGTAAGGTGAAGCCCTAGTAAACTGATGGGCACTCTCTTACCCCCTGCATTCCAGCCTGCCTGAGGTCTGCCTGTTTACCTAAGGCAGAAAACGGGTTGTGCCTCCTCAGCACATCTGTTTGCTGGAAGGATGCAGAGCTGGCCCTTGGTGTAGGGTGTACCCTTAAAAGTGCTGGGTTTTAAACATTGAGAAGGATAACAAGTGCATCTCCCACTGCACCAAGAACAGGGCTTCTTTCCCCTACTGAGAGTTTCGTGGTGTCCTAGCAAGGTCTGAAAAGCTCACCAGGAGTGTCTTCTAGGATAGGAGCACCAGCTGGTAAACAGATCTGGGTTCATTCTCAATTCCTTTTGTAACATTTGAATAACAGCATTTGTTATACAGTGATTTCACAACTACTCTCTTATTTGATCTTCCCAATAGTCTTGTGGTATCTGAACACCGGGCAGGTATTCATTCCATTTTACAGGTGAAAAGTGGAGAGAGCCAGAGAGGTGTGGAAGCTCTGAAGAGATGCACCTTCCTGCCCCTGGCTTCCTCCCTTTTGCTCCTGCTCCCTCCACGGTAGCCCCAGCATTTTTTGTTCCCCAGATCACATATAGGGGTATAAGAAGAATGTTAGAATTTACTCTTTCTGCGTAGACAGATATTCAAAACAGAACTTTAGTGATGGGTGTGTGGGTGGGTGCTCCACCACGGATGAGAATAAGTCTACCAAGAAGACAAGATCTCTTTGGGAAGGAAAGGTGGCTGATCTCTCAGAGGAGAAGGGCCAGGAGCCTGTTCCTCAATGGGCTTTTATGGGGCTTATTTGCATAGGAGTACAGGGAGTATAGGTAAAGCTCATCAGTCATTGTCAGGCAGTAAGGATCAAACAGTAGGTAACATACAAAGAACTATGAGGGCTTATTTAGAGTTAGGGTCAGATAGTTAAAGGGCCATAAAACTTTGGGGAAACAAACTCATTTCATGCTTGGACCCTTATCAGAAAATTGAGGACATTCTTAGCAAAGCAGATTTCACAGGATTTTATGTATTCTTTCTTAGGTCTGATTGCCCCAGAGAACCTGCCCTTTCCAGCACAGGGCTGTGCCCACCTCCAGCATTGTTTCAGGCTTAGGTTGAGCAGGGGAAGTAAGGCAGCCGAGAAATTAGGAGACTTCTTGCATACAGAATGAGGACTCAAGCTATGTCAAAGCTAAGGGGAGAGGGTCCATCACCCCCTTTTGCTATAACCCCCCAAGCCCTTCCCTGACAGCCCCTTTATGACCATGCCTGTCTTAGCTCATTCCTCCTTTGAGGAATCTTACCTGTCATTGGCTAACTGATCATGCACTGGGGGCCAAGCAAGGTGAAGTAAAGAGGGCAGAGATGGTGCCCCTACCAGGGGGATAAGCTTTGTCTCCTTATGTGGCAGGAAAAGAAACTGCTCTCTGTAACACTTGCAAGTTTTGTGGGGACAAAAGCTGAGTAAAAGTTATTTTTAGGTACGGAGCTGGCTAGTGGGGTTGCTAGGTAACGATATCTCAAGGTCACTAACCTTGCCCCTGCTTCTGAATGCTTGCTTTCAGTAGCTGGTCCCCCTCCCTTTCTGCCTGTGTAACTGGTATATAAAAAGGACCCCCTAACCCAGCCTTTTCGGCTCAGGATTTGGGAATTGGCTCCCTTGAGCCCCACACACGTAATAAAGTTTGTGCTTCGTTATCTCCCCGAGTGTGGGTGGATTTTCCACAACACTTAGTGGCTTAGGGTCCCAAGGTCTGTCACTCAGCCTTAGCCATGGGGGGTTACAGCTTCTGAAACCAGGCAGGGTGGTTCTCAACAGATGGGTAAACAACCTGTTTGTTTATATCTGCTGAGGCCTGATGGGAGTAAGTGGCACCATTCAGAATTGATTTAGCTTTGTTGTGGTATTGTTGAACAGAAACAAGTATTCTCACTTAAAGGTGAAAAGCATTTAGGGGACCTAAAGAGAGAAGAAACAGATCCTGTAATCTAAAGAGATTATAGGGAGAGTCTGGAATTCTTGTATTCTCTGTTTTACTAGCAAAAACATTTATGGGGCACGTATAACAGATGGTTTTCTGTGGGAGGTAATACATCATTTTTGAACTGTGACTCTCCTGAATACCACAATATAAGTGGGTAGGGTAAGATCATAGACAAAGATGTGTACAATGGAGAGGTATTTGTTCAGCCTAAAGAGTGAATAAAACACACACCCACACCCACCCACCTACCCACCCATGGGCTGTGGGAAGGAAGCTGCACCAATTACCATAGGCCAGCCTTCAGACAAAAGAAAGCAGAGGCCTCATTAATTCCAATACTGGCTAAGAAAAGGAGTCAGAGCCTGATGGATTGCCTACCCTCACAGGCATGGTGAGGAGCAGCCTGCTGGGCCCAGGGTTACTGGATGTGGAACTTGACCTGTATGGAGGATTCAAAGAAGTTCTGGCCAGCCAGTGCGCAGCTCTGATGTAGAGAGAGCATCTGAGGTCAGGGGCTGCAGGGGAGACCCTGAGCCTTCCAGGAGCGACAGAGAAAACACAGCATAGATAGGTAAATGCAGGAGCTAGCCCAGCTGGGCCCTAAGATGTGAGAATAGCCTGAACCAGCTCAGAGGCTGGAGAAATACAAATAAGTCATTAGAAAATCCAGACCATAAGAAAGTGGGGGGGGGGGGAGTTAGAAGGAAAGAAGGGAGTGAGTCAGATCTGCAGAAAGATAAAACCAGTTCCGTACCAGTTAATTTAGAGATATATTAACCAAATAAAATTGGGGGGTTGTATTTTAGAATTTAATCAGTATTTTCTTATTCACACAGCCTCTTTTTATTTCTCAAGCTTTCTTAGTAGGCAGTCCATTTGTGCATCTGCTGCCGTTATAACTTAAGTTGATGTCTCTAAGTGATTTGGAACATGGTATTGGACCCTGAGAAAACTGAGTCTGAGGGAGTCTTCATGCTCTGACACTTAGGAAGCGTCTGGTTTAGCTGGGGAAATATGACAAGGGCATTTGTGGAACCCAAAGATTAATCACTTCTTTAAAAAAATCATCTTTTATTAATGTGATATCAGTACAGGAGTGAATTCTGAGCCACTAACCGCTCTCTGGGAGGTACGTAAGGCCTCTTGATGTCCAACCACAAGCTGTTAAGTGGAGAGAGCTGCAGGGGACCCAGTGCAGGAGTCTAAGTGGCCACTTGATTTCCTCTGTTTCCTACTCTGCACATGTGGGATAACCACACTAGCTCATGTTGTGGGCATCTGATGAGGTACATTAGCTCATGCTAACATGTGACACTCATATGGAGTGTCACAATTTCAGAGTCTGGGGCGAATTATTCTAATTCTAGGGAGCTAGTTGCCCTGCCTTTCCTTCCCCCTTCACCTACCTTCCACTCTAGTGCTGTCCTACTTAGCTCAGCAACTGGTTTTCCAGGACAAAGAAAAAGAACAAGAATACAAAACAGAATTGTTATAGCTGAATCTTTACCATGCCTTTTTGTATCACCAGGTATGGAATGAGTGATAATGTAGTCCTTAAATGGTTTCCCCTGGCAACAGTGCATTAAGTTAACTGACCTTCAAAGTTTTTCTATGAGTCTCCATGGAGGAAGATTGAATATATTTGAATGTGTCTGTTTCAGAAGCCCGTGTGCCTTAGGCCTGTAGTTTGTTAGAGGCAAAGTGTTTGAAAAGAGTGTTCTGGATCTGCTGGAAGGAACATTGGTGATAGGGATGCTGTTGCCATTTCTATCAGATCAGTTGTGGGAGTGAAAACCAGTAATGATCAGATGAACAGCCAGGAGTACCAGGAATTATGGAGTTGTGGAGGTAGATTTTATAAACAGTCACAGCTTTCTGGTAGTAGTAGAGGGGTCAGATCAAACTTTTTAGAATTTGTAAGAGCAAAGTATAGGGCCCAGGGAACTTCCTGTTGATTTGTTAGTGCAGTGCAGGGTCTTAGCTGATTTGCTTGATCTGATTCCTCTCTATCTCTGCCCCTTCTCCCTACCTTTCCCTCCCCCTTTTCAAGAGCATTGAGTCACTTTATACAAAAGGAGCTGCCAGTTGGCTAAAAATGTAATATTTATAGCTTTCCAAATTCCCTTCCTGTCACTATCAGTATATTTACATATTTTTTCCAAATAGTTGTAGTCAGTATTTTTGGTCCTTTTTTGTTTTGCTTTTTATTTTATTTAAATTTATTTATTTATTTATTTGTAGAGAGGGGGAGGGAGGGAGGAAGAGAGAGAAACATCAGTGTGTGGTTGCCTCTAGCGCGCCCCCTACTGGGACTGGTCTGCAACCCAGGCACATGCCCTTATTGGGAATCCAACCTCGACCCTTGGGTTTTCAGGCCAGCATTCAATCCACTGAGCCACACTAGCCAGGGCAGTCCTTTTTTAAACAAATAATACCCCTGGAGCTATTTCCCAGAGTGGAATCTTTGGGGATCATTTGCTTGTGTTTTTGGGAGTAGGGTGGGGTGGGGCAGCTTCTTGTTGATAGGGATTAAAATCTAGAAGATTTCTACATTAGTGATTTGCCCTCCAACCAGTTATCTGGGGATTCCAGTGGTTTCTGCAAAGACAGAAAGGATTGGAGTGTGGAGGTCAGACTAAGTGAGGACACGTAACCTTTCAGAGAATGAAGTGAATTGTTTCTGACGTTGCAAGGTGGCTTCTGAATGCCATACTACATAGTCATTCTTTTGAGGAACAGTGACCAGACCACAGGGATGGACAGAGGCCACCTTTCCGGGCACCCAGCCAGTATGGTTTGAATGTGCTGACACTGAGCCAAGAATGTTCTCCACACTCCGCCCCCAGGCAGCTGGTGCTTTTAGCCCATGTTAAAGACTTAGTACACCTTTTTACCCCCTTTTTTAAAAAGTTCTTTATTTATTTGTTTTTAGAGAGGGGGGAAGGGTGGGAGATAGAGACATGAGAGACCATGGGTCAGTTGCCTGTCATGTGCCCCCAGCTGGAAACCTGGCCCGCAACCCAGGCATGGAATCAGTGTTGTGTTTTTCTAAATTGACCACTGAAAATGGCTGGAAAAACATATCAATCAATAAACCAAGAGACGTTGAAGAACTTCAGCAATTGCTACTTGAGTCCAATGATGAGAATGATAGAGTTGAATGTGAAACTGAAAAAGTGATTCAGAAGATGAAGATTAGGTGGAAGTTTGTTTAGAAGATTCGGATACCAAGCAAGATAGTTCTAGTGAAGAAAGTGAACATGAATTAGACATGAATGGGGAATATTATTTTGGAAAGTATAAAGAAAATGGAGGAAAAAATCCAATAAGATGACAAATTACAAAACAGCCCCAACCCCACCTTGTAGCCTCACTGCCTCCCCAGATCTTCTGGTGCCCAGCCATGGTCAACCCCATAGTGTTCTGTGACTTCGCTGCTGATAGCGAGCCCTTGGGCCGAGTCCTCTTCGAGCTGTTTACTGACAAAGTTCCAAAGACAGCAGAAAACTTTAATGTTTTGAGCACTGGGGAGAAAGGATTTGGTTATAAAGTTTCCTGCTTTCACAAAATTATCATGGAGATTTATGTGCCAGGGTGGTGATTTCACATACCACAATGGCACAGGAACCAAGTCCATCTACAGGGAGAAATTTGATAAGAATTTCATCCCAAAGCACACAGGTCCTGGCATGTTGTCCATGGCAAATGCTGGCCCGATACAAACAGTTCCCAGTTTTTCACCTGCACTGCCAAGACCAAGTGGCTGGACGACAGGCATGTGGTCTCTGGCCACGTGAAAGACGCATGGATGTTGTGACAGCCATGGTGCGCCAGTGGGTCCAGGAATGGCAAGACCAGCAAGAAGATCACCATTACTGACTGTGGACAACTCTAATAAAGTTGACTCGTGTTTTATTTTAACCACCAGCCCATTCATTCTATAGCTCAGGAGAGCACTCCTTTACCCCCATCTGCTTGGAATGTTCAATAGTCTTTGTGTATTCACTGCAGTTGATTGGGTTCCAAATTTTCCTTACCCCTTCCAAGTCTCGCTGGATTGCAGAGTTGTTCATGATTATGAAATAAAAACTAAACAACAACAAGAAAAAGAAAAGAGCCACAGAATATTTTGTATCAACTTCCATTAGTTTGGCCAAATGCGAAAAATGCCAAGACAGAACTTGAAACTTGGAACTGCTTTATCACAAATGATATTTTAGATCTAATCTTGTTATATACAAATAAATGTATCTATTCTATCTTGAGCCAGTTTTCATGAGAAAGAGATGCTAAATGAATAGTCAAAACCGAATTGAAAGCATTTTTAAATCTCTTACATCTAGCTGGTTCACATCACAGCAGTCAGCTAAATTTTCAGGATTATGGGCTATCGGTGTTGGTTGTTCTGATTTTGTGAGCTACTTTATGGGCTATCGGATTATGGGCTATTGGTGTTGGTTGTTCTGATTCTGTGAGCTACTTTAGTTATTGGTGCACCTGTGCTGTTCATCTGGCAAGTCCCCACATGGGCTCTCCCTTTGCACTGGAAGAGTGGAGGCCTCCAGGGTGAAGAATGAGCTTGTCGCATAGTGGGACTGTGTTTCCCTGGCTGACAGAGGCCCGGTCCTGGCAGCAGGCAGCAGGACTGATTAGCCAACTTGTGTTATTTCCTTCTGCCAGGCAGAGTGTGGAGTAGGCTGGGGAAAGTCTGCTTGCTTGGTGCTTCAGAGTTGCCGATGCAGGTTCTTGGGTACCTTTTGACCTGCTCTGCTTTAAATTGGAGCTACTAAGAACAGCCTGGCTTAATGGTCTACTTAGTGCCCTGTTCTACTGCTTTCTGCATGAGGCCACCCCAACTTTTTTATTTCCAGATTTTATATATCTTTGAGAGATGGGGAAAGGAGGAAGAGGGAAACATCAATGTGCCAGAGAAACATCAATCATTTGCCTATCCCACGCCTCTAACTGGGGACCCAAGCATGTGCCCTGACCCAGAATTGAACGGGTAACATTTTGGTCTGCAGGCTGGTGCTTAATCCACTGAGCTACACCAACCAGGGCCCACCTACCTTTTAACAGATAGGATGGGCTGGGTGTAAATGTGCTTGCTGTCAAATCAGAACTGCTGTGCTTTATTTTTTTAAGCTTTATCTAAGATTATTTGTATATGTTATGTTTTAAGTAATGTTTAATTTTCATATAATTTCAAATATGCAGAAAAAAGATCTCTCATGTACTGTTTATTACAGGTTCACCATAAGCATTTTGCCTCATTTGCTTTACTTGTGTATGTTCTTTTCCCTCTCCATCTGTATGCATATGCATGTACGCACACACAAATAGTCTCTGAACCAGTGGACAGTAGGTTGCAGATGGCTTGCCCATTTACTTTGGACTACTTCAGTATGTACTTCCTTAAAACAAGAACATTCTTGCCCTGGTTGGTGTGGCTCAATTGGTGGGTATTGTCCTGAAAATGGAGTCACTGGTTCAATTCCCAGTAAGGGCACATGCCTAAGTTGGGGGTTTGGTGTCTGGTCAGGGCATGTGCAAGAACTGATCAATGTTTCTCACATTGATGTGTCTCTCCCTTTCTTCCTCCCTTCCCCTCTCTAGAATCAATAAAAAAAAACAAACAAGCAAGCAAACAAAAAAACCAGGACATTCCCTTACATAATCAAAGTGCAAAATAAAAAAAAAAGCAAGTTCAACATTGATACAGTGCTACTACCTAATCACCATCCATAATCAAATTCTGTCCATATTTGAATTTAGTCCCAGCAACAGCAGAGTTTTATTTAGAAAGAAAACACTCGGGAGGTGTGTGCGTGACTCTTCAAAGTGGGCAGAGCCAGCAGGTACTTGGAAAAGTAACTGCCATGGGTGCCATATCATCTGCTCCTTGTGTCTCTACAGGCCAGAGAAGTAAGGGCAGCAAGAACTACACTTGGAAACAATGTCAGTGGAACTGGAGACCTCAGAGGGAGTAGAGGAGTCGGAGAAAAAGAGCTCTGGGGCCCCAGAAAGAGAAAACCATACCAGGTAAGTGATGAGGGCTGGCTGTTGAGCCAGGGCCTGCCATGCCCAGCATACTTGGCTGTGTGTACTGGAGCACTGGGGTGCAGTCAGGAGCTATGCTGCTGTGGCCCCTGAAATGTTTGACTGTGACAGCAGACAGCACCCTGGGCTGTTCAGTATTCTCCCTGTGTGTCTCCAGGGAGACAGGGCAGGCACTGCTAGTGGTGCTGAGTAACAGAATTTGATGGTGTTTCTGGTCCTTTTTTCTTTGAAAACCCAAGCGTTTTGTCATCTGGGTTGAGAAAGAGAAATAGTAATTAGAAGCAAAGTTGGTATCTAGATCTTTTCCAGTATCTTCTAGACCTTCAGAATGTGGGAGCAGCTCCAACTCCAGGTGTTTCCTGGTTTTTGTTTGTTTGTTTGTTTTTGTTTTTTTACTGGGTAAGGCCAGTTCCTGTAAGCCTCAAGTTAATGGGGCCTGTTCTTCATTCTTCTTTTTTTTTTAAATCCTCACAGGAGGACATTTTTTCATTGCTTCTATATAGAGAGAGAGTCAGGGAAAGAAACATTGTTTTAAGAGAGAAGCTTCCATCAGTTGCCTCCTGTATATGTCTGGACCTGGACCAGGGATTGGGAATCAAACCCACAACCCCTCAGTTACAAGATGATGATCCAACCAACCAAGCCACACTGGCCAGGGCTGTTCTTCATTATTCTTATCATTATAGCCCTGTCATTGGCAAAGATCTTTTTATATTTGGAAATGATTGAACATTTGTCAGGATCAGCCAATCTCCTGAAGAAACCAGGGAGGCTGGGCCTTGAAAGGCCAAGTTTTTCTCACTCTGGTGGATGGATTATGTGTACACAGAAGCCCCTGCCCAGTGCCACCATCTTTAGGGTCGTGTTCTCTGTCTTGTCTGGTACTGGCATCTGTCAGCATAACTCCATCCTGTGTAATTTTGTTAAGCAGCACACATGTAGGTCCTGCCTGGCTCTATCCTTGCCAGCATTTACCTCATTCTCATCCTACACCTGGACCCAGCCACAGGTAGTCCCGGAGGGGCTGAGGGTCCAAGGTGGAAGGAAGGCAGCAAGCCTATGCCAGGAGATCCATAGTCAGTCTTTCACAATGGTGTGCATTCTAGGGACACATTCCCAAAGGCTGGCTATTCCCTGGAGGAGTCAGCAAATGCATGCTTGGATAAGAGGTGTGTTTCTTTGGGTACCAGCTGGACACAAAAACAAAGCATCGTTCATTTGGATGGTTAAGAGAGACAGGGACACCATTAAGAAGTAGGTTACTGTCATCCCACATTTCACACAAGCTCTTGGAAGCAGACTTGTATCTGCCTGCTCTGTGCTTCCTGGCAAGACCTTGCATCTAGGCTGGAGTCAAGTTTCTCAGCAGCCCTTGCCTACCAGGTTACAGGTTAGCAAGCCAGACACCCTGGGGCTGGGAGGGACTAATTTACACATGCATACATACACATGTATATGCACACACGTACCTGGTTTCTGTACAGCAGTGATTTTCAACTGGTGTGCTACAAGAACTTTTAAAACATGTAATACCTGGCTAATCAGGGGCACTGACCTCTTTTCCCTTAGATTGTCAAATTAAAAAATGGTAACAGTCAACACAATAGCAGTCCCATGTGATTGCTATGTCTTGAACCATAAATACATAGATCATATAATTGAGTTGCATTTTATTGGTCATGTTGCATAATAAGGTTGTGTCTGATTGGTTAATTCTTGGTACCAGAAATCCTTATATATAAATATAGGCATCTGATTTTTTTTTAAGATTTTATTTACTTATTTTTTGGAGAGGGAAGGGAGAGAGATAGAGAGAGAGAAACATCAATGTGCAGTTGCTGGGGGTTATGACCTGCAACCCAGACATGTACCCTGGCTGGGAATTGAACCTGGGACACTTTGGTTCCCAGCCTGCGCTCAATCCACTGAGCTACGCCAGCCAGGGCGGCATCTGATTTTTTAAAAAAGTCACTGTAGAGTGCCTTGGCCAGGTGGCTTGGTTGGAATGTCATCCTGTACATCAAAAAGGTTGTGGGTTTGGCCCTGTCAGGGCACATACCCAGGTTGTGGATTCAATCCCCAGTTGGGGTGCGTACAGGAAGCAACTGATTGCTGCTTCTCTCTTACATTGATGTCTGTCTGTCTATCTCTTTCAAATCAGTAAACATAACCTTGGGTGAGGATTAAAAAAAAAAGTCACTTCGGAGCAAAGAGTGTAGGTTATTACTACTACTGTCACTTTTTGTAAATCAAAATTGTACCTATTTTTTGTTAGATTAGTAAAAAATATATTTTTTTGGTGTGCTGCACAATTTTAGTACCGTATTTTGTTGTATATAATGTGCACTATTTTTGCCCAAATTTATGAGGGAAAAATAAGGATGTATATTATATACATGGGTATAATGATTACATACCATGGGTATAATAATCCCATGTATATAATGCACACAAAACATGGGTGCACATCATTCACACAGCAAAATATGGTAATTAGTTTATGTGTGCCATGAGATTAAAAAGTTTGAAAATCGCTGCTCTGCAGGATGGCCGACCTCTCTGAGCTCCTGAAGGAAGGGACCAAGGAAGCACATGACCGGGCAGAAAACACCCAGTTTGTCAAGGACTTCTTGAAAGGCAACATCAAGAAGGAGCTATTTAAGGTTTGTGCCTCAGTCATGGATGATGGGGTCAGGTTGGGGGGGCTTAGTCCCATGAGGAAGGTCCCCCTGGAGTTGCTCCAAGGGGCAAGTGAGGCTTTCTTACATTCCACTCTTCTTCTGATGTCAGCCCATAGTTTTCATGGCTTAAGTGGGTTACGAAAGTGATGTAAAGAAAGCAAAAGTATCCATGTTCCAAAGAGTTCATGTCATTCCTTTAAGAAACATAACAGTTTGCTGGGTGTGTGAAATAATTCTCTATAAAAATGGGCCTTTGGGGATTTGAACAGGAGTTGCTATCCAAGCCTTTGTCTCCGGCTGCTCCTATGCAGTTGGTGGTAGGCTCAGGAGCCACATACACGCCAGGACCCACAGCCCTTTCTTTCCATGGTTTGTCCCTGTCACCCTCAATAGCTGGCCACTACTGCACTTTACTTCACATACTCAGCCCTTGAGGAGGAAATGGACCGTAACAAGGACCATCCAGCCTTTGCTCCCTTGTACTTCCCCATGGAGCTGCACCGGAAGGAGGCGCTGACTAAAGACATAAAGTATTTCTTTGGTGAGGACTGGCAGGAGCAGGTGCAGTGCTCTGAGGCCACCCACAAATATGTGGAGCGGATCCACTATGTGGGGCAGAATGAGCCAGAGCTGCTGGTGGCCCATGCCTACACCCGCTACATGGGGGACCTTTCGGGGGGCCAGGTGCTCAAGAAGGTAGCCCAACGGGCCCTGAAGCTCCCCAGCACAGGGGAGGGGACCCAGTTCTACCTGTTTGAGAATGTGGACAATGCACAGCAGTTCAAGCAGTTCTACAGGGCCAGGATGAATGCTCTGGACCTGAACCTGGAAACCAAAGAGAAAATCGTGGAGGAGGCCAACAAGGCCTTCGAGTACAACATGCAGGTACTGCTGGGGGCTGGGTGGGAAGGGGCCTCAGTGTGAGCTCATCAGAGCTGCTTAAATAGGCTTTGGTGCATTAGGACAGATGCACTGCAGCTGGCTTGAGAGGAAGTTGAGGGACCAAACAGGCCATAGAAAGCAGGAGTCTAGTGATGGCTCCACCTTACTTGATGGACTGCCTTTGTGTAATATTTTGGGAAGGTTAAGGCCTTACCATGAAGTGGGCTTGGGGAGAATGGGGTTGTCTCCTTCCTTCTCACTACAGGATTATGGTTTTGAGGAATGGAGTTCTTCCTTTTTAGCATGGGTTGCTATGAAAAATCTTGCTTGGTATGTTCAAGGAGAGAAGGGAGGAGAATGAGGACCATAAATCAGTTTACAAGTCCCTTTAGATGGTCCAGAGGCTGGGAAGGCTGATTTCTTTACTGGGCACCAGTAAAGTGGCCCTGGAGGGGTGAGGGAGTGAAGTGCCAGCCTGACCACAGGCCCGTTAGCCCTCTAATCTGACAGCAGGTCTCCAGGGTACACTCAGGATGGGTCACCACTTCTGGGGCTTCATTCTTCCCTGTTCCTTTTTCTACTGTTTTTTGCTAAAAAATACCCAGTGGCTGGAATTGGGCAAGTACCAGTACTCACAAGAGTGTTTTGGGTCAGCACTTTTGCTCTTATGTCTCTTTCCTGATAGTTTCTCTCGTGAGCTGTGTGTGGTCAGTGCCCAGGAATGATCCACCATGGTCAGCAGCCATGGGGTGTGGGACAGCACAGGCATGGGCCTATTTCCCAGAGCTTGTGCTAGGGAGAAGCGCCAGGTCAGTGTGGCTGTTCCTGAGTGGAGCTGCTGCTTTGCTGGTTTGTACTCATGAGCACGCCTTACCTGCTGTAGTTCCCTCTGTGCAGGAGAGATTTCTTTGAAAGCAGTGTATGCAGTCCAGTAATGGTGCTGATTCTCTGCTCCTACAGATATTCAATGAACTGGACCAGGCTGGCTCCTTGCTGGCCAAAGACACCCTGGCGGATGGGCTCCCCGTGCACAATGGGAAAGGAGATGTGCGTAAATGCCCCTATTATGCTGCTACACAAGACGGAGGTAGGTCTTGTCTGCCACAAAACTAAAACTTTCAGCATAGGTGTGTCAACATTCCCACTGATGCCATGTTCCCTGTTGGTGCTGCCACACAGGTGCCCTGGAGGGTAGCAGCTGTCCCTTCCGAACAGCCCTGGCTGTGCTGAGCAATCCTAGCCTCCAGCTCATTCTGGCCACTAGTGTGGCTCTGGTTGCTGGCCTCTTGGCCTGGTACTACATGTGAGAGACCATCATAACATGTTGGCGCCCTCCTCCTGAGTGACTGCTGGCCTGCCTCCACCTCCACCTGTGACAAAACCACCACCTCAGGTGAACTAAAAAATATGCTGGATTTGAGAAAAACATCCAATAAAAGCCAGACACTAAAGCCTCTGCCTGTTAGTGTCCTCTCTGGGCCAGATGCTGAGCTGGGTGCAGGCCTACCCTCCCTGCAGCCTGCAGGTTATAGCATTGGGAACAGCTAGTGCCGCTCAGTGGACTGGCTTGGACCTGTGGAACCAGCTGTGCTTCTGGGTGCCTGCACCTCTCACCTGAGGTTTGCTCCTTTTCTGTTGTGTCAGCATTTAGGTGGGTATCTTTCCCTTGCTGGGAGGATAGCCAGTCAGGCCCAGACCAGTCTGCTGTAGCTCTGTGGAAGAGAGGGGGGCCCCCAGATGCTCCTGCTCTACTGCAGGGCTCTCCTGCAGGGCTCTCCTGGGGGTGAAGTGGGGGAACAGAAGCCCTGGGAGCCAGTCCTCATCCCTCTTCAGCAGAAACCCCCAAAAAGGATGTTTCCAGCCATGGCCTTGCTCCTTTTCTGACTTGTGTCATGCTACAGCATTCAATAAAAAGTGGACTCTTCGAAAGCTGTTTCCTCCTTCTTGGCATGGATGTTGTCCTCGCTGGTGCCTGACAGCCCCTCCTCCTGTCCTCCCAAGACTGTTGGTGGGTTACCTTATAAATAATCATTAAAAGCCATGTACCCACATTATATAACAGTTGATTGTCTTAAATAGAAATATGAACTTAAATATTTTTATTAATAGGAATCTATTACTTGTTTTATATATTGAGGATCTGCGAACATACTATTCACAAAGAGTTAAATGGTGGGGAAGCTTCTATTTTAAACTTCTGACCAAACCTACCTACTTCCACAGTTCAGATGAAGGTAGGGACAGAGCTGGTCTAAAACCTGGGGCCCAGACTAACTGTCCCACCTCCCCCAGAAGCCTTAGCCCCATTGCCTCTGTCTTATGTAAGGGAACAAAGCTACCTATTTCCTGGGTAGGATGACCCTGAGCTTGAGCTTGAGCTGGGCTGCTCCAGCCTCCAGCTCTCTTGGGCCAATGCTGTGGTGTAGAGGTGGGTAAAACCAGTATCAGTAAGGTAGCCAACACATGCCCTGGCCCAGCCATTGCTGGAATGCCAAGGCTTGTCCACACTAACTCTGGCTTGGTTTAATTAGGTACTTAAGTGCCAGTGTCATTCATGGGCAGTCAGTATAGCGTAAGCACTGAGACCCTGACGACTTGACCCCCCAGGCCCCTCCCCTCAGACTACCTGTAGCTCCACCCTCTTTCCCTTGCAAAAGAAGGAAGCCAGGCAAGAGAGCACAGACCCAAGGCAGGGAGTGAAAGGACCAATTTAATGAGAATCTACAAACAGACTGACCACAATTCACAGTGACAGAAGGCCATGCAGTGGCAGTGTGAGACCAGGAGAGAGGGGTGGCAGCAGGGTACAGCGGTCCATAGGAGCAAGTTCACAGACAAACCATTCAGAAAATAGACAGCATGGCCTCAGGCCCACGGCAGGATTAGCATCCACCAGGGTACTTCTGCCACTTGTGGCTGCTGCTCCTTCCTGGTCCCCAATCCAGTGCTACAGTTGCTCCTGCTGTAGTGCCTGGAGCAAAAACAGCAACTGAGTCAGCCTGGGTGAAGGGCCCAGTGTTCACTAGAGGGGATCCACAGAGAGACCACTGTAAATCTTCAGTGTACCCACAGGGAGGGGCCCTATCTGCCATCTCTGGTCCTAGCTGGGCATTCCTTTTGGCCCCCGTAAAGATAATCATAGAGGCACAGCCAGAAAGGGAGCTGGGCAAGTGCCAGAGGCAAGTCCCTTGGTGACTTATCCCATGAACTTCAGCTGTGCCTGACCTCTTATTCCAGGTGGCTCCTGGGCACTTGGACAAGGTGTTGAGTTCCTGAGAATTCTGAGGGCCAGTCTCATTGCTGCTGCCCATCATGCCTACCTCTAGCAACCCAGAAATAAGCCCTGGCCGTATGACCCTGTCTATTTGGACTCACATCCCTACTTCCAGCCCAACAAATCAGAACCTAGCTACAGGAGCAGTCCCATTGTAGGGCCAGGTCTGGAAAATAGCCATTGCTCTAGCTGGTTTTGGTCCCAAGGATAATCAGGACCAAATCTGTACCTCATACAAAAATGGAGGAGTGAGACCCCAGCAGGGAGGCCCTTCCTAGTTTATCTTCTTAAAGCAAACCAGCAACACACACGCTCAGTGCCAGCTCCCTGCCACTCGCTGACCCTTGGCCTTAAATCCAACAGAACTGTTGCCGTAAGAGTCAGATGCTCAGGGAAGGGCAAGGCAAAGAGGACAAGACTTCTAGGGGAGCGGTAAAACAGCTTCCACCCCCAAGTGGGACTGGGGACGTAAGTCACTGAGCGTGGGGAGCAAAGCACAGGGGGCCAGACTGACAGTGGGATCCAGTCCAGCTCCGTTAGCACAGGCGCTTGTATGTGTAGATGTAGGCTTTGCAACTGGGGCATGTGTGTGTCACATCCTTGAAGTCGTTGATGAGGCACGGGATCAAGCAGCAGCCCAGGTCACACCTGAATCAGAGATTGGGAGGCCTGAAGAGAAGACGCCAAGGGCACCAGACCTACTCCAGCTGGGTGGTGGGCAGGTGTAACTCCCACTGCCCGCCTCCCCAAGCACCGAGACACCACCTACCCCATGAAGCAGCAAAAGAAGCCCAGCACGAAGTTCATCAGGCCAATTTCATAGGAGATCTTGGTGGTGATGGCCTGCTGGCAATGGGGACACACTGTCTGCACGGGTGCGCCCTCAAAGATCTCTCCCTGCAGCACTGTGACCGTGGTGGCAGCCCCTGAAGGGACCAGGACTGTGGCTGTGTGACCCCCAGGGCCAGGGTAGGACCCTGGTGGGTAGGGCCCCGGCTGGTAGTAGCCCATGGGTGGAAGGGGGCCTGGAGGAGGGTAGAAACCTGGAACGGCACAGAAGACAGAGCAGACAGGTCACTGATTTGTCACCTGTTCCACGTGAGAGGTGAGCACAAAGCCCCAAGGCCCCCAGCACCCAGGACATAGTAGAGGCGTTGGGGACCAGGCCCAGGGTCAAGGTAACGATCCACCTTCTCCTAGCCCTTCCTGGTCCCTGCCCTGTGGGGACCAAAACAGAGAAGATACTTTACCTAGCCAGACATGGCAGAGAGCTGAGAAGAAGGCCCCCACTTCCCCTCTGTGTCAGCTCGATATGTTTACTCCCTTGCCTCTGAGGACTGGGTGCTGTGCTCAAGGACCTCAGCCATGGGAAGGAAAGCCTCGCTGCTCAGCAGTCCCTCGTGCATGCAGGGCTCTCCCCACCAGTGTCAGGTCCTGCACTGCAGTGCCACTTGGCCCACCTGGCCTGGGGACAGCTGTGCAGGAGCCCTGGGCCATTCACTGGCCTAAGCAGTCCCTCTGAAGAGCTGCTAGGTGAACAGGAGACCAGGCCTCCACCATGGACTCAAGTCTCTGGCAGGAAGTGGCCTCTATACCACCCAAGAGTCCATAGCACCTGCCATGGTTCCCTGAAGAGTCTTCCCACACGTCATCCCTCCTCCTGGCAGGGCCCTAGGCTCCTCTGGCTCGTCCACAGTGCTTTCACAGTAGCACCTGGCTCTGTGATACCTTCCCATGTCCCCCTGCCCCAGCAGTAAACACCACAGAACACCAGCCTGCCTGCAGCAAAGGCTGGATAGCAGCCCCGCTGGGCTGGGCAGACCCCTGAGCTCCCCTGTGAATCCCTTCCCAACTTACCTGGAGGCATGTAAGCGCCATCTGCATTCACATGTGGAGGGATAAAGCCGGGCTGGGGCACTGGGTGACCTGGTGGCTCATATGGTGGGGGGCCAATGTCTGCAGGAGGCAGCGACATGCCTGGTGGGGGCTGCATCACGGCTGGGGAGGTTCGGCCTGGACAGAGAAAAGCAGGGAGAGGAAGCTCAGAGGGCACCAGCTGCACTGTTGGTAGAAGGGCTCTTCCATGAGAAACTTCAGCAGTGGGCAAAGGGACAGGGCCAGGATCACACAAACTCAAGAGCACGGAACCCTACCTGGGGTTTGCGGGGCTCCACTTTTCTCCTCCAGAAGCGGGGCTGTGGGGCCTCCAGGATAAGGAGGGGGTGGGTCATGAGACATCTTTGAGGCTTCTGAATCTGGAGGAAAAACCCGGAAGTGAACTACACTCCCACCTCCCCGACTGCCAGTAGGCACTGATATGTGACAAGGGGCTGCTGCTGTGTGGCAGTCCTTAGAGAGCCATGCTCACTGAGACCAAGCACATGGCCTCCTGTGGCTCCTACTGCAGGTGTCCCCTGCCTTCGGGCTCAGGTCATGTTTTACTCCCTTCCTTGTGTATCTTCACACTAGGCAGAGCAGGGCTGATGGGCTGGGACCAATTCCCCTCAGTAGAGCTGTTACCACCCTACCTCTAATCCTGGAGATGTCCCATATCGCCTGGGTGCCCAGCCCAGGGCCACCATCCTCCACATTTCTCAAGACGCTACTAACCTCAGTGGTCACCTGCACTGCCTGTGTGGAAGAGGGTAAGTTAGGGCAGCCAAGCAAGGACAGAAGCCAGTCAGTAAGGAGGACAGAGCTGGTCAGGTGAGCCCTGCCCCCATCAGGAACCTAATTTAGGGCTCTCCAGTGAGGTTCAGGCACTGGTCCTCTCCTCTCTTAACACTCAGAGTGCTGTGCCAGCCTCCTTGTAGGAGGGGATCTGGGAGACTTTACCTCTAATCCCAGGTACTCAGAGTTGGTAGACAGATGAGGCTCCTTCCAGTTCGGACCTGGGTGGACTGAGGCTCTGGGGAGCTGTTTCAGGGAGAAAACAGGGCAGCTTCCTCAGCAACAGGGCTGGGCCAGACCTGGCTTCCATGAAGCCAGACTCCATCCCTCATCGGTCTGGCTCCCCCTTGCTGCCCAGCATAGTACTGTCTCATCCCCTGGTCCTCTCATCCCCTTATTCCTTGTATACTCACTCCTCAGGGGAGCCCCGCTTCCCCTTCTCACAGCTGCCCTCTCCTGGGCCATGGCTGGTCCTCTGCATCCTCTCCCCACCAGGCCCAGACCAGCGCCCCCAGAAGTGGCTCTCAGAGCCAACTGTACAAGGCTGTGTCTCTGCCCATTTTTGTTTTGTTAGGTGAAAAGGGTAGGAAGGAAGATGGGGTCAGTTAAGTGGACACTTTTCATTTCCTTCATAATGTTTGTTCACTGAGCACCTGTTTAGATTTTATACAGCACAGAAGATCCAGTGAAAGTGACTCCCCTAGTGGATGCAGCTTCCTCCTGGAGCCCGCCAGTATTCAGTTCAGAACCATACAGTGTTGGGGGCCCCCAAATAATCCTGCCAGGGAGGAGGAAGCCTGGAGTCACTAGATTTAAATATTAAATCTGATGAATCAGGGTCAGGACCAGAGGGACCAAGTCCAAGCAACAAAACACATTCAATTTCATTAAAATTAAGAACTGTGCTTCAAAGGACACCATCCAAAAAGAAGAAAGACAACCCACAGAATGGAGGGAAATTTTTACAAATCATGTATTTGCTAAGGGGCTTGTATTTAGAAAATATAAAGAATTCTAACCTATTAGCAAAAAGACAACCCAATTAAAAAATGGGCAAAGGATCTGAGTAGGCACTTCTCTAAAGATAAACAAATGTCCAATAAGCACATGAAAAGAGACTGAACATTGTTAGCCAAAAGGGAAATGCAAATCAGAACCACAACAAGGCACCATTTCGTACCTACTAGGATGGCTAAAGTGAAAAAGACGGTAACAAGCATTATGTAGAGAAACTGGAGCCCTCACACACTGATGGGGGCCAGGGTGCAGCTGTGAGAACAGTGCATCTGCTACAGAGAAGGGCAGTTCATGGAGAGTTACCACATGACCCAGTAATTCCACTCCTAGGTAGATCCACACAAAAACTCGTCCACAAATGTTCACAGCAGCATTATTTATAATAGCTGAGAAGTGTAAAACATCATGTCCATCAACTGATAAATGGATAAACAAGCTGGATATATCCACGCAGCGGAATATTATTTGGCCAGGAGAAGGAATGAAGTATTGACACACACACTACAACATGGATGAACCTCGAAAACGTGCTCAGCGAAAGAAGACAAGACACAAAGGACCAAATATTTTGTGATTCCTTATTAAAACATACAGAACAGGCAAACCCATACAGACAGAAAGGGTATGAGTGATTGCTGGGGGATAGATGGGCAGAGAACAGCAAGGGCAGGGTTTCCTTTTAAGGTGATAAAAATGTCCTAAAACTTGACTAATGATGGTTGCACAATTCTGTGAATATACTAAAATCACTGAATTATACACTTTAAATGGGGAAACTACAGTGTGTGATTATTTGTTAATAAAACATTTAAAAACTGAAGGAAAACAAAATTGCCCAATTTGGTCATCTTAATGCAGCCAATCTCTCTGCATGTCCCAGCTGGTGAGATGCACAGGCACCCATGTGTTTACACAGCGGCTGTCGTAACAAGCAAGTTTCAGCCTTTTTAATGTTGCGTGTGTCCTCCATCTTGCAAGACCCATGACTATTGATTTTAATATTCCCTAACATGGGCCCATCACTGTTTACTTGACTGACCCCTAAGATATTCAGAATGCTACTTGTTATTTTCATTAAAAAAAAAAAAAAAAAAGGAACACCTTTGGCTAATGCCCTTTCCATTTCTTGGATTACTTCCTTGGGCTAAACTTGCCAGAAGTGAGATTATCAGGTCAAAGGGTACCGACATTTTATACCTTTTGTGAAGGGTGATGCCAATTTACGATGCAAACTTTGGATACTGCTATCACAATCTGTAATGTTAAGATGACATTTGGTTACTTTTATTTCTTTGGCCATTATGAAGCAGAACATCTTCCAAGTGTTTATAAAGTATATGCCTGCTCTTGTGAGTTGCTGGTTGTAATTATCCTTTGAGGACATGGAGGCCAAGAAAAGACAGGACCTGTGTCCAAGGTCACGTGGCATATTCATATTAGAGACAGAGCAAGCCTTGAACCCTGAGTGACCCTCCCACCCCGCATGCCCAGCGGCAGGTGAATTCCAACAGCACAGGGTCAAGAATAGGGAGCGGCAGAGCCTCTAGAGAACATCTCTAAAGGTACCCCTGTCCAGGCGGGGAGCCACTCAGGAATCCTAATGGGAGAGAAAGGACTTTTCTTTATGAGGCTTGACTCCTGTCTGCAGAAAATTGTGATACAGAGTCTGTTAATACACTGAGTCTGTTGGAACAAGGGCCAGCACCCGCCAGAAACTCCCATCCTCTGTCCATCTGGGATTCTTCTAGCGCAGGGGTATCAAACTCATTTTCACTGGGGGCCACATCAGCCTCGCTGTTGCCTTCAAAGGGCCGAATGTAATTTCAACTCCTTAACAGTTAAGGAGTAGCTACATTTATACAGTCTCAAAATTATTTCAGCCCTTTGAGTTGAAATTACATTCGGCCCTTTGAAGGCAACAGCGAGGCTGATGTGGCCCCCAGTGAAAATGAGTTTGACACATCTGCAAGTGTCTTGCAGTTGGGCTCATCTGATTGGATCCTGTGACGAGATTCAGGTAAGAGATTTTGACTACTGTCTACTATGCAGCCCCAACTCACCAGGGAAGTGGCCAGGCCCTGGGGATGCTCTGAGCAGGCTAGGAAGAAGAGCTGCATTGCACTAGGCGAGTGACTAGAGCACCTTTAGGTAACAGGAGGGAGGAAACAGCCTGGATACTCCAATCCCCTCCACATCCAGGGAGCACATGCATGCACACACACCAGGCATCACCTCTGAGGATGCAGGCATGACTTGCCTTTTCATCAAAATCGCTAGATCTGCCCCGGCTGGTGTGGCTCAGTGGATTGAATGCCTGCCTGAGAACCAAAGGGTCGCTGGTTCAATTTCCAGTCTAGAGCCCATGCCTGGGTTGTAGGCCAGGTCCCCAGTAGGGGGCACATGAGAGGCGACCACACATTGATGTGTCTCTTCCTCTCTCCCTCCCTGCCCCTCTGTAAAAAGTAAATAAATAAAACCTTTAAAAAAAAAATCACTAGGTCTAATTATTATCTTCCAGAGCATAAGAATTTTGCTTTTGGAATTCTAACGGCATAATGATGGTACACATGGGGCAAAGGCCTCCCTTGGTGTCCACCCAACCCTGAGCTGTCCTCTGCACCTAGAGCAGGCACTGCCACAGGCCACATGCTCAGAACATACACAGGGGCACTTCCACTCCAGGCACTGACCACATGCCCTTCTCCTGCCCCTTCCCTAGGGAGCAGGACCCTGCTCCTCCTCTCTCTCCTCCCCTCCACATCCACACTCACCCCTAGCTACCTTCTTGAACTGCAGCAGAGACTAGGGTGGGACCCTTCAAGGAGTATCCTATCGAGGAGAAAGGTTTCTGAAAAATGGCTCATGAAGATTTCTAGAATTCAAACCCCGGTTTCCCCACCACCTGCCTTCAATATAAAACCAAATGCTCAGTTGGTTCATCATCCCACAAACTGGAAGGTCACCAGTTCGACTCCCAGTGAGGAGAGGTTGCCTGGGTTGTGGACCCGCTCCCTGGCTGGGGAGCATACAAGAGGCAACCAATAGATGGTTCACTCACACATTGGTGTTTCTCTTCCTCTCTTTCTCCCTCCCTTCCCCACTCTCTAAAAAAAAAAATCTTAAAAAAAAAAAAACAACCCTAAACTAAACAAACCTCTATTGTCTAAGGTGTAATAAAAACTACAGAAATGCGGTATTTTAAAAAAGTCACATGTCTAACAGCCAAACAGTTTTCCAATAAAAACACACACTGCACAGATGAAGCGACAAACACGTACGTGCCATTGAGATCTCGGCACCTGTGACTTTGCTGTTGGGCAGCTGCCAGAGTGTGGGTGATGAGAGGCCGAGGAAGGGGCCATGAGACCCATGGGTCTGCAGTTGCCAGCAGAGGACAGCCAGGCCTGGGGTCCTGGGAGTTCAATGAAGTCAACTTAGAGCCCCTGAAACCTAAGGCAGGCCTTTCAGCCTCCCATTTAGATCCTGTAACTATGAATTGTGAAGAAATGGGGAACTGTCTGAAAACCTTCCCAAGTTTATCATTAAACAGAACAGGAGCTCCTCTGGCAGCCCAAAAGACTTTACACAGTATAGCCTTTTACAGCCTCTGGATTTTGTAGATGCAAAGGTATTGCCCAATCAAAATAATAAAGTACAAAAAATTCAGAACAGAGCTAGAGATCCAGCTGATCGATCGCTCAGCAGCTGACCAGCCAAAGCACAGGTATGAGGGCCAGAGCAGGCACCCTGGGGCTCAGACTGCACCCGCCTCAAGTCTGATGAGCACCTGGCTCCTCTCAACTCACCTGTGAGCACTGGGGCAGAAGCGCTCTCGGAGAGCCGAAGCACATTAAATCCAAAAAGTCTTGCATGAAGTCCCTGTATAACAGCACCGGCACACCTGTCTGAGGCCCACCAAAGTATAGCAAGAATCATGCCCAACACAGGCTGAGAGGACAGCATGTTCCAAGAACACACTTCTCTCCCAAGCCTTGCGAGATTGCAGAAGTCCAAGAGACATCGCTGAGGAAGTGCCTAGAGGATAATCCTCCCACCACCATCGGAATGCGGTTATTAACATCCCTTGGGCACTAGCTGTGGCTGTGACACTGAACAATATGAATTCAGTCCTCAGACCAGCCTATGTCAGCTCTCTGGCATCTCCATTTTAGACAAAGTCAACCCAGCTCAGTTACATGTCCTGGATCACATGGCCTTGCAAGTCAAAATTTTAGATGTTTACAAGGAATTCCCCTGAACCTTCAATTTCTATTTACCTGTTTTCAGGCCCAGTTCTGGGGGTGCAGGGAAATTTTCCACTGAACACTGGAAAAACATGATATGCTGCCACAGCTCCAGTGACTCCTACTTGAGATGCCACTGGCCCTTGGAAGCTGAGCTGCTTCAGAAATGTGTGTAGGGCAGAGGCTGGGCTACTGGGGCTTTGAGGATCTAACAAAGAAGATCAATGTCCCCTCAACTGTGTTTTCAGGTAGAGGCTTTGCCTAAAAGGAACAGTCCAGAGCAGGGAGGCGGCCTGGGGTGAGCTGCTGACGAGTTACAAGGCACTGTGGGGCCCCGAGTGTGTGCTGTGAGCCTGCAGCTTTCCCATGCTGTTCATGCATTCACACTACAGGTCTGTGTCCTTGAAGGGGTCAGCAAGGCAACTTTTAGGAAGAAAAGGGCCATAGGTTGAGGCCCAGAGGAGCTGGGGACAGACTTAGGTGAGCCCCAAGGGAGGAGGGGGTGGTGTGTCTAGGAGAGGGAGGCCATGAGTGGTCTCTGGATCCGTTACAGAGGAGGGAGGAGAGGACAGGCTTGTATGTGCCCCTCGAGGCCTAATCTATCCTGTGCACCCACAACCAAATGCAAGCCTAGCGCCCACTGTGCTTTAGATAGGAAGGAATTATTCTAATTACCCTAAAATTACGTGAGGCCTGTCTCCACGTCTGTTTGTTGACCCACCGCCTGCCCACTCCCCACTGCAATCTCACCTCACCTTCCCACAGGCCAGGCCCTGGGGGACCTGGGGGTGGGGGCACGATGGCAGGACAGCTCTGCCAGGCACAGGGCCAGGCACTTTCTGCAAAGCCACCCCCACCCCACCCCAGCAGCCACTGCTCTGCACCCGGATGTTGCAAGCCCAGCTTTAGCCCCTCCTTCTCCAGCATCTTCATACAGCTCCACCATCAGCCATGTCTCGAGACTCATCAGTCCTCATATACATAGAGCAGCGGCTGAGTTTCTTCCGGGTGAGCTGGGGGAGACCTGGTGCGGGTTTTCTGAGGTGGGGGATGAAAATGATGTTCTGAGACTCCTGCTGTGGATTTTAGGGTATGGTGCCATGAAACCAACCAAAACTGCTTCATTATGCCCCACCTCAACCCCAATCCCAGGGCCTGTCTTTATCCAACACAATACTCTAGGCAGTCACTGAGGAATGTGACAGCTTCAAGGAAAGGATGCAGTCTTCTAAGGGGGTGCCAGGATGGCAAGAAGCCAAGACCCCACCCCCTCTCCCATTCACAGAGCAGCAAGGATCTGTCAATCCACCAATTAATGGGAAAATGGGGAGCACGGAGAGTGTGGAACTCCACAGTCAGTAGCCCTGGCCTTGAATTGGACGAGTCATGGATCCTCCCTGAGCCTCAGTCTTCCCAGGGACCGGGGACTAGAACCCCTGCCTTCTGGCTAGTTGTGTGCAGAGCAGTGATGATGACATGTGCCCAATACCTGGCAGTCTTGCTGTGCAGGGGAGAAGAATGCTTTAGAGTGAAAACACTCGTCTACCAGGGTGATGAAAATGCCCTTGAATTAGACAGTGGTGATGGCTGCACAACTCTGTGACATTAAACCCACTGAACTGTGTGTGCACTCTGAAAGGGTGAATTGTATGGTTGTGAATTATAATTTTGTCTCAAAAAACTCCAAACCCACTGAAGTCTAGACAGTTCTCTCTGTGCATGTATGGACAGAAATCAAAGAGATGGTGAAGAAACACTCCAGACTGAAATCCTCACCTCTGGGGTTAAAGCTTGACAGACACAGTCAAGAGCAGCAGGCTTTTCTTCATGATACTTTTATTTTTATTTGTTTAACAAGAAGATGGCATTTGTGTATTATTTGCATAATTAAAAATGAAAACTTAAAAAGAATACAATTGTAGGATAGGTCAGTGAGGGGCAGCTTTGACTCCTGGTGACATGAGGAGGGACAGAGTCTCTATCTCCTGGTGCCAGGTGTTAGCTGCTCTCTCCTCTAGGTCTCCCCATTTCCCAGAGGGAAGGGCAAAGCACAAGACCTCTGGGCCGTGGGAGACACCTCTGGGCCCTGGGAAATGCCTCTGGCATTCTGCTCTGCTCCCAACTATTCATTGCTCACTACAGGGAACACTGGTGTTGATCCAGGGCCAAAGCCAGGCCAAACGGCAGCCTAAGGCCGCCAGGCGGGCTCCCAGTGGGAGCTGGGAGGGCTTGAGCCCCTGTCAGCAGGATATGCTCCTCACTGGCTATAGCCACTGCTGCAAACTCAATTCTGCAGTCTAAACATTGCCATGGGGGTGCCAACCCTGGCCCCTCATCTCTTTCACCCCTAACAGGACCTGTCATGGATAGGCACCAACACCCTCTTCTGGAGGAAGGGTCAGTCTGAGAGGGTGGGGAGAGGCAGTTTGACGCTGAGACCAGTCTCCACAGGACTGGGCACTCCTGGCGGACTGAGGACAGCGCCAAGGAGGTGGACCTCCTAATGTAGTTTCCTTCCAGCTCTGCTAGAGCAGTGGTTTTGAAAGCTTTTGGTCTTAGGACCCTCTCCACACTTGAATACCAAGGACTCCAAAAAGAATTTGTTTTGTGGGTTTTACCTATCAGTATTTACCATATTAAAAGTCAAAAATGAGGAATTTAAAAAAGTACTTATTAATTCATTAAAAATAACAAACATTACATGTTAACATAAATAACTTTTTTAAATAACTATTTTCTGCAACAAATTTAATGATAAGACTGGCCTTGTTTTACATTTTCGCAAACGTTTTAAATGTCTGGCTTTAGAGAAGAGAGCTGGACTCTCGTGTCTCTTGCTCTATCCAATCTGTTGTGATATGTGGTTTTGGCTTGTAGTACCTGAGGAAAATCCAGCCTCCCACAAATAAGCAGTTAGGAAATGGAGGAGTGTCTGAAGAGTCTCTTCAGATAATTGCAGACATTCTTCAACACTGTACCCAAATTTGACAAGTGCTAGTTTCTTAAAGGTTGCATCATGGAACCTGTAACGCTGTTGCATTATAACTCATTGGTCTACCTTGCATTGTGATGGACATTTTACACATGTGTGATTCTGTAACAGCATACATGAGCCCAAATTATGCACATTAGCAATGCCGATACATCTTACTATGTAACATCCCCCTCAAAAACTCACATTGTCAGTATCACCACAGATCTCACCAGAAGAATGTAGCAGGAAGCTCTCAGGCTCACAATGATAGATACAAGTTTTCCAAAATTCTAATTAATTTTTACTTGAAAGCTTACATTTTATCACCGGTAACAAATAGAAATAAATCTATCATTGGCAACATAAAAAAAAAACAAAGATGAGTTGTTTTCCTTGAAGCAGCAGGCTCATTTCATTTGTTTTCAAGAAAATGTCTGCTCACTCCCCAAGTCTGAGCAAGCACAGGGGGTGTGTCAGCTGTCAGAGCAGACACGGAGTATCTACGAGACACAGAGTGCGAGTCCACCAGCTTGCAACTCGAACTGTGACTGCCTCTCCCTGAGGCAGCTGTCATACTTCGTGTGTGTGCTTTCTGTGGGCCTCATATTTCATCGCACAGATTATTAAAAAGATGTGTACTCAAGGGTCAAGACTTAATAAAGCTAAAGATTGTTACTGCTTTTTCTGAGATGAAACAGGCACATGTGTGTGCACGTGTTTGGGGAACACAGTTACAATGACTAGTAGAGTTTGGTGCCACCGCCTTGGGTGGAGCTCAGCAGTGCTTTCACTCCCCACTGCTTTTGTACATGGATGTGAACACTGACACAACAAAAAAGGTCAACAGAACGGTATCGCCTTAGTGTTTACAGAAATACAATAGTGCTGACCTTCAGACTGAAAGGTCTCAGGAAACCTCCAGGAGACTGCATCTCACCTTTAAAGAAACGCTGTGCTAGAGGAACGAACCCCCACGGAACGCACGGGAGTACCTGCAGGCAGAGGAACCGCCCTGTGACCCAGTGGACTGTCCTGGTGAGTCCCTGGGCTTGCTGCTGTGGCACCAGGCCCCACCCCAGGAATGCCTGCTTCAATGTGCAAGGCTTTAAAGGAAGCATCAGACTAGTTCAGACAAAGGTCCACCCCTTACTTCCTAGCTGTGTGCCCTCACTGAGCCTCAGTTTCCTTATTTGTAAATGAGGTGATTCCATGTACCTCTCAGGATTGGAGCAAGGTTTACAATAGTGTATGCAAAATGCCCACAGTAGCTCAGGACCTAGCGCACAAGAATACTGAATAAACAGCACCCGTTATTATTGTCATTCATGGTGAAGGGCTTCCAACAGGAAAGAAAATAAAACAGGCACTAGAGCCTCTGCCAGGGCAGCTTCTGTTCCCACAACAGTGGGGATCCTGGTGTGCGCTCCTCACAGGATCCTGGGGGACTTGTAATCGAATCCAGCCTGCTCAGCTAGCCGATCAGAGTTCATCTGCAGCACAGCCAAGTGGAGGCTACGTGCTCTGGGGCTCCCGAGACAACTCTTGGAAAGGAGGAGACAATAGCAATCCTCCTACAGGGTCATCACTCCTGTCGGTCGGCTGCCTGGGATCTCCATGATCAGTGACGCACTCTGCTCACAGACCTTGGGCATCCACCTGAGATGCTGGCTGGCAGCAGCTGCATTTCCCAGAGCTGGACTGGCCTGCTCCTACCTCTCCCCAGAGGGGCTCACCCTCCCTGCAGCCATGGCACCAGGATGCCAGCTGGCCTCTGAGGGGCTCTGCTGTCCCCAGGAGGCAGGTTCCAGGCATCTGGCCAGGAGCAGGGCTTTGGGTTTTGCTGGGAAAACTGAAAGGCAGCTTCCATGTGCTTAATAGAAGCGCCCACTGCTCCAGGAGGAGCAAAGGCTCAGAGGGAAACCATACACCCTGCTAGGTCCCCGGGATCTGCAGGGCCGCCCAGAGGATGGGGTAAGGAGAGCACACTCAGCCTCTGCCAAGTACGCAGGTCCAAGTGGGGCTCGTCCCTTCCTGGGAGGCCTGGCTCAGACATGACTTCCTCATTCACACCCTGACTGACCACCTTGGAGGCTGTGTGAGAATTGAGACCTGGATGTGGAGAAGCCATGAAGAAGGACCATGCAGCATGAGGTACCCTTAGACCGGAGGCCCTTATTTGCCAGGAATGGCTGCTGACTCCCTTGGCAGCGCCACATACTGTCCTATTCCCTCACATCCCCCAGTCGGGGCTGAAGAGCAGTCTGTGTAGTGGCACTTAACAGATAACAGAGGCCCTCGGAAGGGGGGCAGTGCTGCCTCCCGGAATGACCATCAGTCTGTTCATGGTGATAGTCTGTAGCTCCCACTCTGTGCAGGGCTCAGGCTGGGGAAGAGGCAGGGAGTAAGGGGGCAGTCCCTACCTTCCAGAAGCTTACAATCAAGTGGGGGAGGCAGGTGTTATAATCACAACAAAAACCCAAAACTTAATTGCAAAGTGAGACCAATGGTGTGCAGAAAAGTCTAGCGAAAGATCAGATCCCACGCAGGAGTCAGGGCACATCCCCAACCAAGCTGGGAGGAGAAGGCAGAGTTAATGAGACCAGCAGGCGACGAGGGGATGGGAAATAGTCTATAAACAAGTGCTCCATAATGGAAAAGCTCCCATTACAGACTTGGCTTTCTCTAGCTCATACCACCTCCCTCAGAGGCCATTGGCTCGCTGAGCAGGCCCACAGGCTGCCAAGTTCTAGCACCAGCAGGATTGGGAAATCCTGAACACAGTCCATCTTCCACTGTCCTCCCCGACAGAAGCAGGATGAAAAAGACAATCCCTCTCTGAGACAGCATCACTTGTGGGTGGCTGAGAAGCATTTACTTTTACACTTGAACACAGGTGTCTCTGATGCCTTGGGAATTCTTAATACTCTAAAACAAGACACAAAAAGGACCAGAAAGATCTTGTTTTCCCATGTCTGTTCTCCTCCCGCCCAGCCCTGCACGTCCTCCCCAATCAGTAAGTATCACAACTCGAAGGAGCCAATGCATCAGCCTAAGCCACCCTTGAGCCCCGATGTCACAGGCTAAGCTGCAAGGGCAGAATCCTCCCCACTAGAACTAAGTCCCATGCCAGCCATCAGGCTACCTGTCCAGAATCTGTGTTGTCATCTGTGAAAGAGCAGCAACAGTCCTGACCTGCAGAGTTGGGATGAGGCAGACATGAGCTTGTGTATGGAGAGCACGCAGCTCAAAGCTTGCCACAGCATTCAGTAAACACAAACACTTGTTTGCATTACTTGTACTTACGGAGACACAAGCGGAGCATGGGAAAGTGGGCACATAAGGAAAAAGAACAGAGACTACATGGATGGCTCTTAGAAGCAAAATCAAAAGTAGAAAGGACTCAAAGAATGGTTATAAACTAAAGGCATCACGATTTCTAGGAACTGTGATAATGACAATAATAACTGCACAATTCACATCACGCGGAATTCCTGTCAAAGCCTCGGCAAACCACTCCGACTCCCCATGACAGAGTATCTCCAGCACACAGGCCACGGCAGAACGCGGGAGTATGACTTTTCTGAGGACAGTTTTACTACTTGTACATTTTTTTTTTGGCTCGTTACCATTTCCAGGGACTTGTCCTAGAGATAAATGAACACATGAGAAAAGATTCACATGGAAGAATGTTTTTAGGTGTCAATGTTTTGATGTTCAAGCAAAGGGACTGGTTAGCCATCTGGTTTACCCAGACAGTGCACCTGTGTTCCCCCTGTAAAAACAACACAGATCTATCTTTACTGCCAGAAAGACGGTCCTCATATGGCACTGGGCAAAGGAGGAATGTGAAAGCGGCACGTGTGGTATGGCTCTGCTCTCCGAGTGCACACTCCCATGTCCAGGGGACCCCTGACTACGGGTGTGAACTGCAAGTGTTCACTTTACAGATTTTTTTTCAATAAATACCATAAATGTATGTTTTCTTACTTGTGATTCTAACAGTTTTTTTCCTAGATTACTTATTGTAAGAATACAGTATATTAAACATACAGAATATGTTAAGTGACTGTTCACGTTATCTGTAAACCTTCTGGTCAACAGCAGGCTATTAGTAAAGTTTTGGGGGGAGTCAAAAGTTATACGTGGATTTATGACAGCATATGTGGGGGGCTGGCGCCCCTAGCCCCTGCATTGTTCAAGGGTCATCTGTCTATTGCACACCATCATCTGTATAGTACAGACCAAATGTTAAGTGATAGTGGTTTCTCTGGGTAGTGGGATTTTAGATGATTTATATATAGATACACATACAGAAACTTGTTATTTATGTATAGTTTCTCATTTTTCTAGTATAAGCAGCTCCTCTGATGCATCTTCCTCAAAATAGTCACTATAATTGTGCTAAATGTATAAATGAGTATCCCTCCTCAGTACGGAAAGGTGACTGACTGTAAGCCAGTTTTGCCTGCAGGAAGAGAAATGCTCCAAGGAGCACTGGGCTGTCTGCTTGCTTTCCTCTCTCAGAAGATGGTGTTAGGGTCTTTCCATTGCTCTCACAGGAGTTTGGTAGCATGAGTCAGTTCTCTATACTACGTCACCTCCCAGGGTTCCAGTAAAACTGAGGGTCTAGACCTGTCATTGCAATGTAAAGGCCATCCGATGTAGTTCTAACCTCAGAGACCCTACCCGGAGAGCTAACAGGTCAACAACTGGCAGACAAGGGCAGGTAAGAAAATCCCCAAAGACACAATAAAACGGACACTGATGAGGTTGCAGGGCTTGCCGAGGCCACCAGCCAGAGCCAGTGCCAGGAGGACAGCCCAGGCCTCTCTGACTTGTTACCCGGCCTTCTTCTCCAGCCCTTGGGGCTGCCTTCCAGGCTGGACAGGACTCAGAGTTCTGCACTCTGCTGTTGGCACAGAACAAGGAAGTACAGACAGAAGGGAACGAAAACTAGAGGATGGAGAAACAGACACAGCTGCACCCACCAGTGAATAAACAAGTCGTCTGTTGCGCCTGTTGGACAGGCAGGACTTGGTAACTAAAATTTGGACTAATTTTAGAAATGCAATGAGTCTAAACAAACCTCACTTAGACAATCAAAATGGAACCCAGAAAAGAGTAATTCCTTACCTCTGCCTTTGTGAAGCTGACACAAAACAGTCTTTGGACTCACTCTATTTTAATCAGTTATCTGAGACCAAGACACACCATCAAGGAAAAGGCTCGAGGCCTTTAAAGTGCAGCCAAGCCACGTGGCCACTACACTCTCCCTGCCACCCAGCTGCAAGAGTCTTATTTCAAACACAAATGCCTGCTGGCCTCACTCGCCCAGGGAAGAGCTCAGCCTGCAGCCAGGTCTTGCCCAAGTTCCCCTAGCCCTAGTCCTACACTCCCAAGAAGCTGGCTTTGCCTTTCTGCTTTCACATGCTCAGAGCTGCTGTATGTACCTGAATATCTACTAGAGCTTCCCTCATTGTCCCTCAAAACAGTGAGGGCTGTGTCTCTGCATCATTTCATTTTCCAACATTACAGGACAACCTCAATTCTTTTAAACAAAGTACTGTTGGGTGAAGAACATTAGTTGTAGTAACCGTAGCACCAGTGTGGCATGCTTCTAGAGGTCACCTGGATGGAATCAATCTAAACAAAAAAGCCCAAAACCAGTAGACATGTCACAGACAAGTAACTACCGTACTTTATGCCCAAAATTTTTGAGGGAAAAATAAAGATGTGCATTATACATCTGTATAATGATTACATACCATGGGTATAATAATCCCATGTATAATGCACACATAAAACGTGGGTGAGCAGTCTACACAGCAAAACATGGGATTCGGCATGAGACCCCACTATTGCAATGGTTGTACGTTGCTGCAAACACCCTTTTGAGGGGCACATAGTAAGAAGCTGTATGACAGGACCAATGGAAAACACCTGAGAAAAACAGAACAGTCCAGTGAATGGGTCCGAGTAGCGGGGGGTGCTCAGCCAACCTGCACTGATGATCACACAGGGCTGGTGTCTGTGACGAGGACAAGAAGTCCCAGAGGTGAGAGGGAAGAAAGGAAAATTTACATTATATGAAATAGTATATGAAAGTGGAACTGAATTTACATCACTCTAAATGGACGTCTGACCTGAAGAGTTTACTCCTGCAAGCTGAGATTAAGAACTATTTTGGATCTTCTCCTTGGAAACACAGGAGCTCACATTGTATCTGGGACTGCCTTATTTTTAGCTGTGTGTATATTGCTCTATGACTCACATACATCAGGAGACCACCTCTCAGTCTGGAAACTTCATGAAAAAATCACAAAGTCCTAAGTCTCATCTGACATTCAAGCAGTCTTCCAACATTGACTAAGCACCTTCCAAAGGCGGGACCAGGTATAGTGCTGGAGATAACAGTGGGTTATCTCCACTAAGCACTCACTGGCCACTCCCTGGCTGCTTGAGGTGCCCTGACTCACACCCAACGTCCCTTCCACTACACCTATTTTCACCCTCTTTTTTTCACACATTCACCAACATGTTTTTCAAAATATGCTGAACAGGATTTTACACTCCCAACACAGTGCTTTGCATGGTGGAATTCCATCATGGGAGTTTGCACGGATTTCATGTACCCAGAACAAAAAGACAAACACTGAAACGACCTGACCAGTCCCCTGCTTTCATCTTGATGAAGGGGAACGGAAGCCAGGGGCACACATGCTGTCTCCCCAGGGGACACATCAGTGCCCCTGAGCTCACGGGCCACTCAAGGACAATACAGAGTAGGGCCAATGGACTAGAACCTAACCGATGAATGCTCATTTGGAAATTCAACTCTGTATTCAGAACTGTATTTCCGTACTTGGAGTGACAGATCACAAACAGACCGTGGTCCCTGCAACTCAGCACTTCACCAACATCTGCCTTAATGGAGCTTACTCGGGGGGCGGGTGAGGGGCTGTAAAACGGTATGGCAGACAGTGACACTTGCTGCCATGAAGGAACAAAGAGCAGGAAAAGGAGTGCTGAGGCCTTCTGTTTTAAGCAGGGAGGATTTCTCTGATCAGGGAACATTTGGGCAAAGATTAGACAGGTAAGGAGCAAGCCCTGCGCACAGCTGTGGAATGTCTAGGCAGAGGGGCTAAGCATAGAAGTCTGGAGTGTGCCCACACAGCCCAGGGGCTGGGCAGAGTGGGTGCCAGGAGAGTGTGAGGAGCTGAGGGCAGAGGGGCTTAGCAGGCGGCATGGGGAGATGGGCCAGATCCTCAGCTACTGAAGTACGTCCACCTTCGCTGCTAGTGAGACGAGGGCCTGAAAATCAGGTTGTCCCATGGCTCTCCACATCCTGTACTATGCCTGGTTTACTACTGTGGGTCCCCAAAAGTCCTGAAATGAATAGGTGGCTGCTGGAGGCAGGGAAACCTGCAGTGCTTGGCCCACCCATAGCAGGCACAGCTTCTTCCTGGCCAGTTTGACTGGACTACACTTGGGGGAAACGGCTCAGTGTGGCCTCCATGCTCCCCAGGCAAAGCAGGTAAACATACGCGTGACCTGACCTGTCTACATGGAACAAACACCGTGGCCTGAGCCTCAAGCAACACAGCATAAGGAGGAGGGGGTAATGACCAAGCAACAAGTGGTGGTCACACAGTCAAATGACCACGTGAGGCCTTCTGCCTGGAGCAGCACAGAATTCCAGTTCTAAGATGAACCAGTTTTATTCAGCAGAGCTGCCACTGCCCAAGTTTATTTCTCTTTTCTTTCGAGTAACTATCTACTTGAAAAAACGTAAGATTCCTGACTCTGTCATTCAGCCATTCCACAGAAGTCAATCACTCATGGTTCCGGCTCTCAGGATGCTGCAAATTGAGCTGGGAAGCCAGCTCACACTTGAGAGGAATTTACAAAAGGTACTCAGCAAAACCCAAAGGAGAATTTGTGATGGCAGGTGTTCCTGGGGAGATGAGGGGTAGTCTGTGGTGGGGCACTGAGGAGGCCTCAGGGACTGGGTGGGCCCTTGCTTAAGGCTCTGCAGGAAGGTGGATGGAGGATCCTTGCCTGGCCAACAGAGTCACTAAGAACAGGGGGGACAGAGAAAGTTGTGGTCAAGGGCCCAGCCTCTCCAGCCAGACTGGCAGCTCCCGAGGGTAGCGACGGTATTTGGGGCCAGCCCCTTCACAGCCTGGCTAGTGCTCCCGGGCAGGAGCTTTTCACCCCATCTTGTGGGCCCTGTTTCAGTCAGCAGTACCCCAGTCACCAAGGTGGATGCCTGAGTGGCCTTCCAGACTTTTCTCTGCACCTTAATCCTTGACCTGTCAGCAAGTACAGCTAATGCTCAGAAAGCTCTCAGACCCGTTATCTCATCTACTGGTCAGGTTTCAGGAGAAGTCTGGACTTGGCCCTGTGTTCCAGATCTCGAACACACCGCATGCCAGCCCCCCCAGACCCACCCGCCCCCACCAACGGATCCCTCTGCAGATCCTTCTCCCAGCCTCCCGAACACTCGCCCAGCCCACCGTCTTTCCAGAAAACCTGACCCTTTCCTGAAACTCCCCGCCAGGGGGTCTTTTGTCCCTTACTCCTCTGCCACACCAGAGACACTGGGACTCCCCAACTTGTATGAGCACATGGCACAGGTTTGTTAAATAAGCAAATCCATGAGGTTTGGGGTTAATTTAAATTAACTAGGTTTCCCATCCTATTATTCCTAACTTAAATGCACCCCCCTCCCCCAAATGCTACTGGGCCAGAGCACAGCCTCAGCTGAGATGCAGTCCATGCTTCTTGATGAAAGTGCTTTTGTTTATGGCCAAAAATCCAGACAGGAGGGGGAGAATACTGAAACCCTTTCTTGAGTCATAGTCAACTCCAGGGAGCAGTCTCCATGTTGGGGCCAGGAAAGCCGACATTTCCCTTGGCCCGTTGTTTCGGGAGGGCTGGGTCTGAAGCCCCGTCCCCCATTGTTCAGCAGCCTTGGGCAAGTCACTCAGTAGCTCTGGCTGCTTCATGCCTGTGCTACCTCCCGGGGCTGCTGTGAGGACAACACAGGGGACAGCACTGCCAGGGGGTACAGAGCACAGGCAAAGGGCACACACTGCAAATGATTTCATTCCTTGCTGTTTCCTCACTTGTAAATTGTGAGGCTACTGCTAATTAACACTATGACAACCATATTTCACTTCTTCCTGAATTAATAAGGGGTTAGGATTCTCCTCAGACCCCACCCAGGGAAACCCGTCCATGCTTTTCTACTGCCTTCCACCTTCCCTGGCCTCTATTTCTCCTTGAAGGAAAAAACGCAGACACTGGAATAGATCTGAATTCAGACTGAATCAACACTTACTGAAAACATCATGTGTCTGGCAAGTTCACAGTTTTTATTGGACCCTCACGACACATAATTGTGGTAAAAATAGATGGCACGGGATCACCCAGTGGACACACCACACAATGGCTCACAGCACCTACAGACTAGGTGCACCAAAAAGGGGATGAAAAATGTCTTCTGGAAATACATCGTAACTGCTTTCATGGAAAGCATCAGAATGCCACTGGACTTCCTTACCCTGCATTGCACAGTTTCATACTTTGTGTGATGTTAGGAAACCCTAGTCTTCGCAGCACACACTGGGGGTATAGGTCTTCAACTGGCCCAGTTGTTGCTTTTCACCTATTACAGGTGTAGTGAAGTGAGGCTCTGAGAAGGCAAATGCCTGTCACACAGCTTGGAAGTAACAGAAGGGCCTCCAGAGTGGTCTGCCGAATCTGGGCAGTTCTGGTCCCAGGATCCCACCATTATCACGAGAGCCTGCTGATTCCCAGAGTAGCAGTAGGTGGGGGGAGGCCTGCAGGCTCAGAAGTGACCAGACCTGCACATCCCTCGGTGGCTGGCCCTCTCAGAGAGGGGTTCTGCTCCAGACCCCGGCCCAACAACCCCTCTCCTCTGCAGCACTAAATTGCAGTGCAGGGAGCTGTCTTCCCAGAGACTCTCTAGAAGAATCCTGATTATATAGAGAGAATACAGCAGCCTCTTGTGGGGTCCTAGAAATAAGCATACTTCCATCCTGTGCATTCCCATTTTCAAGCCCCCCAATGGGGGCACAATAAACCTCACGCCACTGCTGCTGGCCTGGCTCTCCTGTCTCCTCCCACTAAGATCCAACATTTTCTGTAGGAATTCCCACTGCTTCCCACCAGCAAGACTTCCTTCCTTCCACATAAGGACAGAAACATCAATATAAGATGCCTTAACTTTAACTGCCACACTTCTCTATGTCCCCTACGAGTAAAAATATGTGTTTTTGAAAGTGGAGATGTATTTTCACAGGATTTGTCCCTTCTGTCCCTCTAAGACAATTGAGAAAGGTGCAGGGGTGTCCAACCCACAGCCCATGGGCCACGTGCAGCCCAGGATGGCTGTGAATGCAGCCCAACACAAAATCGTAAGTTTATTTAAAACATCATGAGATTTTTTTGTGATTACATGTTGCAATGCATTTAATGTGTGGCCCAGAGACGCCAGAAGGTTGGACAGCCCTGGTTTTGGGAGAGTGTCTGTGGCCAGAGAACGAAGTACCTGGATCCAAGGGACTTAAAGTTTATCTACTGGGCTCTGCAGCCCTGTTCCGCTAGAGCTTTAAAAACATACGAAACCAGCAGCTTTCAAACCAGGCAAGCTTATAGTGTAAAGAGCAGAAACAGAGCATGCAAGCTAATGACAGAAATCAATTATTGCCAATGTGATCTGCCAGGGCAATCTGGCCATCAGGGCACATTCCTTTAGCTCCCCGTCAAAACAACTTTGGTTCCTGATTATTCTGTCATACAATCCATGTTTCTGCTCTTCAGGTGATTTAAAACCACTATTTAAAAATCTTTGTAAGAGCCCATGTAAAGCTCTTTTCTGGTTCCAGAGGCCCAGTCCATGGAAAAACCTCCAGCTCCTCAGGAATGGAGGTTTCAAATTTTCAAATACCCAGGGCTTCTGTTAGTTAAAAGAAAAGAAAAGCAAGAATTATTCTAAACTCTACTCAATTATAAGCATGATTAATTATTTGGGAGAACTAGGCTGGTGTTTGCAACTTTAGCACACATAAAAAAATTAGATGAGCTGTTGATTAGATTTATGATAAAATACAGTAAAATGTTATACATTCTAGATGGTGTTCTATAAGTATTCGCTGTAAAATTTCTTCAACTTTTCTACACGTTCGAAACTTTTCATGGGCAGAGAGCAAGGCAGAGCTGGCTTATCGCTCCTACTTGACTCCTTGATTCTTAGGTTAGCCTTGAGGGAAGAAACAAAATACCAGTACACACTGGTCTCAGCACTGCCCTGCCTTGCCCAGTGGCATGAAACAGAATACATACAAAATTGGCATAAATGCTATACCTCGGGTTCTCCATCCTCCTCACTCCAGGATATAGGTCCTCAGCCTCAGGTGTGCCTTAAGGATTATCTGGGGAGCTTACTAAATAGCGAGTTCTGGACCACATCCCATAACTTCTAGGAGGCCCCAGGAACTGGCCTTTTTACCGAGGGCCTTGGTGATTCTGATGCAGAGGATCTTCAGCCCACTCTTAGAGAAACTGAAAGCTGCTTGCTCCTTACCTGACACCTGTTGAGAGGCCTCCTGGGAACATTTAGAGAAAAACAGAAACACACACACAACCATAAACGAGTTAAGTGCTCAAACCCAGGCTCACATGACGCGTGAGTTCAACCAAGATTGTGGATGGCAATGAAGCTGAGCCCAAAGCCAGGCCAAGCCACTGCCTCCCAACCTGGTCCAGAAACTCGCGGCCAACAGTGGGGTCACCAAGGAGGCTCAGCAAGAACTTATTCATCGCCATGACCCTCCTCACAATCTCCTTTCCTTGAGAAAACAGCGGAAAACCGAACATGGTGTTTCCTCAGCCTGCCTTACAACAGGATGTGGGAGCTGTGATAAGCGGGACCCCGGGGCCCGCAGCCCGCCGTGGCACCGAGTCCCTCCACCCACCCAGGCCAGGCTGTCAGTGCAGCCCCGCGGGTGGCCGGCCAACCCAGCAACAGTACGTGAAAACCCCGAGGCCCTCTCTGGATCGCATCAGCGTCCTGGGAGAAGGCGACGGGCACACTGCGCCGACCCCACTGTCCCTTTACCTCGAGAGAACGGGCACTCAAGTCCGAGCAAAGCAAACAGGGGCCGGAGTCCAAAGGCTTAGAGGACTAGACCTTTAGCCCCGCGGGGCTTACGCGCACACCGCCCACCACCCGCCTAAAGGTCTCTGGGAGATATAGTCCATCCATGTACCCCAAACGCAATCTGCGCACCATGGGGACTACAGTGTCCACCATGCACCGCGCGAGCGCCGCGGGCGGGCGCAGCAAAGGGGGTCTGCGGTCCTGGGTCATCCCCTCCCCACGAAGGGCACAAGCGCCCAGTCCTGCTCGCGGGGGGCTCCGGGAGAGGCCGACTGGAGGGTCCCAGGTGACTCACCGTTTCCCCGGGTTTTGCAGCAGCGCAGCAGCAGAAACTGCGACCTCCGCAGGTCGTCGCGCGTCTGTCCTAGGGCAGGCAGGCTGGCTTTGGAGCTGGGCCGAGGCTTGTGGCGTCACGGGGGCGGGGCCATGAAGTCTGTGTGGGCGGGGCCAGGGCGACACGTGCCAAGCCCTGGTGACGTTAGGAGCGCTTGCCTGCACGAGGTAAGCGGGAGGGCCTAGGGGCCCTTTATTCTAGTGAGAGACTGACTGGAATATAGGGGAAGGAACTTATTAGCTGTATGTGTTTCCCACGCCAGCACCAGGGCGTTAATCAGAGGAAGCGTACCTTCCTTTCTCCAGGCTGTGTCTGAGTTTAGGCGCTATACATTCTGTAGACATGCATAGAATGGAAAAGATTTTTGTCTCCTGATGTGCACTTTCCCAGCTGAGATTAATAAGGCAACACTCTTATTGTTTCAACTCTAATATTGGGAACAAGGGTCTTTTTTGTGTATGTTTAGTGCCGCATATTTTCTCATTCTTATGCTTTTTGGTTGGTGATTTTTAAAACGTTTCTTTTTTACTGTATTTTTTCCCCTTACCATTTATCCCCCTTTTACTCTCTTCAACCTCAACCTAACCCCACCCCTAAACCCCTCCCAGAGCTGTCAGCCTGCTCTCTGAGTCAGTCTGTCACTATTTTGCTTTTTAAAATGGCTCCCAAGCATAATGCTAAAGCGCTGCCTAATGTTCCTAAGTGCAAGGAGGCTGTGATGTGCCTTACAGAGAAAGTGGGTGTGTTAGATGAGCTTCCCACAGGCATGCATTACATTGAGTCCAGTGTTATCGAATCAATAAACAGTTGTCTTTAAATAGAAACCCTCATTAATGTGGTTATGTATTGATCCATATGCAAGTGTGACCAAAGGCTGGCAGGAACCTTACCCTGTGTTGTCCCAGGTGCAGTGGTTCAATATTTGGTAATTCAGTGTTTGTGGCAAATTTACGGACTATAACCACTAATAATGAGACTCAATTGCACTTGATATTTGATTCGATTGACATTTTAAAGAATCATTCTGATTGCTATGGAAAGTATGGTTTATACCAAGAGAAGCAATTAGGAAGCTGGGAGACCAACACAGATGTAATTCAATTTTTCTACTCTCCACATTTAAAAAAGTAAAAAGAAACAGGTGAGTTAAATTTGAATTAAATTTAAGTAATATGTTAACCCAATATATGTAAAATACTGTTTAAATATTTAATCAATCATATAAAAATCATCAGAGATATTTTACATTCTTTTTCCACATGAACTCTTTGAAATCCAGTATGTTTTTAATGCAGCATGTCCCATTAGCCACATGTGGCATGTGGCTCTTGGCTACCATACTGGACAATGCAGATACAGATCATACATTACTTTGCTCATTCAACCAAGCAAGGTCTTGTTCTGGAAATATACAGAATGGAATAAATCCCAATCTCTGTTTTCAAAGTACACACAGGCCAGCTAAGGAGTCTGATACAAGACCTTGTGCTGAAGACTTCAAACCAAAGTGCTTTGAAAGGTTGAGTAGGGAGTACCCATAGGAAGGAGGCTTCAGAGAGAAGAGGGACATTGAAGTTGGGACTTTAAGGATGTGTAAGAGCTCTGTGGGGAAGGGCACTCCAGGCAGTGAGAACTGGTTATGAAAGTTCAAGAGAAATTGACACGCAGTGTCTCTGGAGAATTGCAAACAGTTCTTTGTGGCGGGATTGTAGGGTGTGACATGGGAGGATAGAAGGTGGGGAAAGATGAAGGTCTTACAGATCAGTCTATGGAAGGTGGCATTTATCCTGTTTAGTAGTGATGGGGAACGTTGAGACTTTTAAGCTGAGTGATACGACCAGATCTGTGTTTTAAGCAGACTATTCAGGCAGTTTGAAAAGTGTAGGAGTAGGAGGTGGGAAGACCCATCAAGGAAGGGAAGGGACTCTGGAATAGATACAAGAAAGACACTAGAGACTGAGAAGAGGGAAGGGAAAGAGTGGTCCACAGTGTCCCATGTAGGAGGGTCAAGTAGAACAAGACATGCAGACCTTACCACCCTAAAAGCCGAGGGTAAAAGCCGACTAAAAATTAGCTGACCCTCCAGAGTCCACCAAAAAGCAGAGGGTTTGGGAGCCAGTGAGAACCTAAAGTTTACTGAGATGTAACTGGGTTCAGGTCTTGGGCCACATCGCTGTATGGCCTTGTTCAAAACTACTTAAATTTTCTAACCCCAAAATGAGGATAAAGATAATGTCAGCTTCATAGGGCTGTTGCAAGGATGGAATGGCTTCCTGCAGTTATGTCACTTTACACGATGATTGGCATGTGCTGGCACTCCATGCAAATGGTAGCTTTATGGTTCCCTCACACACACACACACACACACACAAAACGGAGCTGCCATCTCCCACTTGCTGTTAATAGGAATCAAAGAATAAATGAGATAGGTGAATTATATTCGCACTTAAAGCTAAAGGCAAATGTTCCTCAAGAGGTTAAGCGTTCCTTACCCTGAACTCTCCTTCTAGGAATATACCCAGGAGAATGAAAACATGTACACATGAAAACCTGTAGCCAGATGTTGGCAGCATTTGTTCACACTCACCAACGCCAAAAAGTGGAAACAATTCATTGGCTGTGATCTGTCCATACTCTGACATATTACTCAGCCATAAGAAGGAATGAAGCTCAGACAGACACTACGATATAGGTGAACCTTGGAAATGTGACGCTCAGTGAAAGAAGCCAGGCACATAAGACCACGTATTGTATGATTGTATTGATATGAAATGTTCAGAATAGACAGACCCACAGAGACAGAAAGATGAGTCACTTCCTAGGACTGGGGCAAATGAGGGGGGCGGCGGTGACTGCTAATGGGTGAGGGGTTTTCTTTTAGGGGTGATGAAAATGTTCTAAAATAGATTGTCATGATGTTGGCACAACTCTGTGAATATTAAAAGCCTTGAATTAAAAACTTAAATGGGTAAATGTGAATTATACCTTAAGCAGTTGCCAAAAATATAAAAATAGGGAGAGACTATAGCCAAAGCAACTTGGAAGAGTTCAGACAGATAATGAAGCAACAGATTTAAGGCAGGCATCTCTGTGCAGAGCTGGGTTGGTCTGATCCGTCCTGTTTGCTGTGAGAAGCTTCATGGGGCACGTGGAGACCAGGAGCCCACGACTGTGCCGGGAGGTGTCATTGGCAGTCTTGCAGTGCAGCTGCTTGTTTCACTTTTGCCTGGGGAATATTGGCTTTCTGCAGACACCTGCCCTCCGTGTGAACATGCACACACAGCTCCTTCCATGTCACCTGCTCCTTCCTGGCCTCCATGAGTCACACCTGTACTACAGCCAGCTGCCCTTTATTTTTAGTACAGATTTTACCATAACTGGAGCAGCTGCAGCACTTTTGACCCAGCATGCCTTCAGTGACAGGTTTCTTTGCATCTGGTGGCCCCTGCCATCAGTGCATTCTTATGCTGCAGGATGAACACTGGTTGCCTTCAATGGGGCCAACCCCTGGGGTTCCTGATAGCTGTTTGCCTCCCAGATTGTGCTGAAAACAGCCCAAAGATGGGGAAAGAGAGCCCTCTTCCATCTTCCAACCAGTGCCATCTGCTGGCAAAAGGATGGCGCCAGGGACACGATGAATTCTTCTGTCTTCCTTCCCTACTTGGTGCCTGCATTACAGAGTGCTGGGGATAACGTTCATCCCTCTAGTTTAGTTCTCTTAGGCTAGAGTTAAAATTAGGCCTTATTCCTACATTGAAACCTATAAGGAAAAGGGCATGTATTTCAAGTATTGAGCTTGATGCATTTTCACAAACCTCACTTGTTAGTACAACCAGCACCAGGTTAACAAGATAGAGTGTGACCACCCCCCACCCCCACCCAAGCAGCCTCCTCTGTACCCCTCCCACTCACTGTCCTCCCACAAGGAGTCACCTGACTTGCTACTAAGAGTAGATTTTTTCCCCCTGTTTTTGTATCTTCTGTTACAAGTTGGAGCCAGTTGGAGCATATGGTATGCAGCTTTTGTAATGCAACACTGGAGGTGACTAAAGGGGCTCTGTCCTTTGGAGCAGAGCCTAAACATCCTGAAGGGTACCTCTCTCCTCCCATTACCTCTGCCTCCTCCTCAGCCCCCTCCTTTTATTAAGCCGATTTATCATTGGCTTGAAAGCCTCAAATGAAATCATGTAACCATTTTGGAAGTTGCAGTTACCATCCCTGAGCACTTCCTTTTTGGTAGGCTCCAGTATAAGCAGTTTAGACACATACCTCTCTTGATTCCCACTAGGAGCCTATGCACATTTACGTAAAGCTGAATGGAGGGTGTAGCATGCATAGAGTTGCAAAGCCAGTGGCTGGTAGACCCTCACTCTTGTGATCCTAGACGGAGGGTCTCTCACTACCCAAGCTGCTTACAAAAGCCAGTAAGAGCCAGCACACACACGAGGTGAAAGGGAAGCTCTCATGCTCAGGCAGTTCTCTACAAAAATCTGTCTTTATGCCCAGCACAGAATAGGAAGGAAACCCACACCCCTGTGGAATCCATGTGGTTGGGTCACTGATTTGTTTGGATTGTTGCAGATTCCCAAACTGTTGATACAGAAAAGCACACTTATCAGAAGTGAACAACAGGATGCAGTTTCACTAAATGAACACGGCAAATTGCCCATTCATTCACTCATTCATTCATTCCCAGCAGCTCATGCTGCCTTCCAATCATGAGGCCAACCCAGAATCCCCATGCTCCTGACTTTTAACAATAAAGGTTAGCTTTCTCCATTTTTGTACTTTTTATAAAAATGGATTCATACAGGATGAGTTCTTTTCAAAATGGCTTCTTTTGCTCAGTTTTAGATCTATGAAAGTCATCCGTGTTGTGACACATGGTTGTCAATATTCACTCTCATTGCAGTATGTTGATCCATTACATGGCTATATCACAGTTTGTCTGTTTTACTGTTCCTGGGCATCTGAGTAATTCCTACATGGGAACTTTTGGCCATTATGAATTGCTGTCACAGGCATCCTAGTGCATGGTGTGAGCATATTTCTGTCAGGTGCCCGTCGAGGAGCGGAATGGCTGGGTCGTAGCACGTGCCTATGTTCAGCTTTGTGGACCCTGCCACGTTGTTTCATAAAAGTGCTTCTACCAATTCACACTCCACCAGGGCATTTGAATGTTCTTCTGGTCACATCCTAACCAACATTTGGTATGCCAGACCTTCAAATGTTAATGTTAAATGATTCTAAATAGAAACATAAATTATTTCACTGTTAAGATCTCTTATGTAATATTTCTATCATTATATGGCTCATGAGAATTGACAGCTCCTTTGCACCTATTATCCATTTAGCAAATGTTTACTGAGCCCCTATGTAGTGGGCTCCGTGGTCTGGTGCTAAAGAGACAGAGAAAAAAATGAAAAATCTTAGTTCTGAAGGAGCTCTAAGAACGCTCTCTCCTCAGGTCTCAGCTCAGATGTCCCTCCATAGACACCTGAGCACCTGCCACCATTACCTTTTTGCCTGCTTTGTTTTTTTTTTCATAATACTTACTATCATTTAAAGTATTGGCTTGGCCAAAGAGTCTGTTTAATTTTTTTCTGTAAAATAAAAGGCACATTTTTCATTTGCAACAATAACCTTATTGATTTGGCTATTTTGAGTATGTTGGCTATATCCCACTATTGGCTTCTAGTGGGCAGAGGCCAGAGGTGCTACTAAACATCTTCCAATGCATAAGACAGCCCCACAGCTGTGAAGAATTATTTGTCCAAAATGTTAGTAGTACCAAGAAACTTTGCAAACCACTTTTGACATGTTCAATCCGTCACTACACCTTCTCCATACACTGCACAACATTTTTTTTGGCATTTCAGTTGTGTTTTTGCCTTTCTTCAAATAATAAAGCATAATATGCCAAAATATTGCTCATATTTTTCCATCTTCAGTATTAAAATGGCTACACAAAAATTCACCAATTTGGTAAGTTTTTTTAAATGCACTCTGAGATGACAGCTGTCACAATAAATTGTAACAAAATTGTTTTAAATGAAGCTAAAGACAACTAAGCACTATTAGAGCCATTGTACAGAAAAAACTAAACAAACTTTTTTGGCCAACCCAATACTTTATTTATTTGTTTAATCATTTAATGTCTTCATGAGGGCAGGACTCTTATCTGTTTGGTGTTCTCTAGCCACCCAGAACAGTTTTCTGGTATATAGTCAACGTTCAGTAAATACTTGCTGAGTGAACAAGTGACTGAATAAGTGATAGGCAGGATGAGAGCTGAGATGTTAAATTAAGTCCTGGCCATGCCACTTCTTAGCAAAGTGTGACCTTCAGGAAATTACTTGTTTTCTGATCTTTATTTCCTCATCTATAAAACAATAGTAACAGTGCTTGAACTAGCAGAAGAGAGAACTAGTGGGCTTGAAGCTAGATTGAAGAGATTATGCAATCCATAAAACAAAGAGAAAATAGAATGAAGAAAAATAAACAGAGCCTCAGAGAAATGTAGGATACCTTTAAGCATACCAACATATGTGTAATAGGAGTATCAGAAGGAGAGGAGAAAAAGAAAGGAACAGAAGAAATATTTAAAGAAATAATGCCTGGAAAAAACCCAAACATACTTCCAAAAAACCCACTAATCAACTCATCTAAGAATCTCAACAAATTCCAAGGAGGAAAAATACAGAGATCAGCATCCAGTTACATCATAGTTAAGAGACAAGGCAAAAAAAATCTTGAAAAGAGAAAGAGAAAAATAGTTCCTTGATACCAGTAGACAGACTGTTCAGAGTACTGGGTCTCCCTCCTCAGCCAAGATAGCAGCAGGAGGAGGTTCTTACACTGAATGTGTGGACAGCCAGCAAGGTAATTGGATAGAAGAAGAAAAGCCCTTTCCCATCCTCCCTTACCAGATTAGGGGTAGGACCAGGGGAAGAAAAGCATGTGTACCATAGAAGTCAAAATGGCACAGGAGAGGTGCTAGACCAAAAGGCCTATCAGTCTAGCCTGGAGAAAGAAGGGATTGGTTGGGAGGTGGACCCGCCTGAAGCATGTGAAAGTTTGGGAAGTTGATTGGCCATTTTTAAGAGAGCACCTGGTCCATCCCTCACCCAAGCTAATATAATCCTAGGGAAACAAAGAAGCAGCCCTCTTTCTTGCTCTTACACACTCTGGCTCATGATCTATACTCACACTGTGCACTTGTCTATTCTTTCCATGGGTCACGTGGCCTTAGCAGCCACGTGGCCCGTGGCCTCTAGTGGGGAGTCTCTCTCTTGCCCACCTGGTGATGAGCTCGTTTGTGTTTGTGCACTCTCTCTTATGGGAGTATGCAGCCTGGCAGCCCCAGCAGCCACATGGCCCATGGCCATGCGGGCTCCATGCACAGGCTCCAGGAGGGAGCGTGAAGTGGACAGCAGCTGGGAACAAGCTAAGCTACCTGGATGGGGACTGACGACTGCTTAGCAGCTAACTGCAGGCCTAAACAAGTGTAATTTAAAATAGAACAGGAACTCTGGACACTGCCTTTTGACTTGGTTTTGTGGAGGAGATGAGCTTTGAAACAGGAGTACAGCATTCTCCCAGATCGTGCAGCACCTGAACACAACATCTTTCCTTTTATTCCAGCATCTGCCTCACAGGTCTGGCTTTTGCTCACACGCTTGGCAACAGGCAATCAAACTTCCATTTTTCGGGGGAGGGGTTTGGTCCTGTTACATCATCACTACAAGAGAACCCCAAGTATTATTCATACCTAATTTATCACTAGAAACAGTGGAGCCTAGAAGGCAGTGGGATAATGTACTGTGTTCATGTAGCTAAAGCAAAAATAAGGGTAATCCCTGCCTAGCGGTATTATTGTTTGGATTAAAGAAACCGTAAATTCAGTGTCGGACCACAATGGTTCCATGAACATATTAAGGATCATATAGTGTATCTTCAGATTACCTTTAAGTTCTTTTGTGTTATTTAATCCACCCTATGTGAGTCAACAGGGGCAGCTCAGTGCTGTTGTGGCAGAAGGTAAAAATCAGCCTTCCCATACTCATCCAGAGGTTTAGCCAAAAGAAGTGTATATATCCACTTGTGGTTCTTCCCACAAAAAAGGCTGTCTACAAATGACTCTGTTTTATTCATTCAGTCATTTTGTGTTTATTAAGCACCTACGATGTGTTAGGAGCTATTGCTTGGTGGATAGAAGATATCATCTCCCTCACGGGCTCATAGAGTAGTTAGAGATAACGGCGCTAATCAAATAGTCACATAAATGATGATGAGAAGCATGCGAAGGAAAGACATGAGAAATACTAAGATCCCAGAGTAGGTGGCCTTTACCATAACCCAGGATGTGGGGAACGCATTGCTTGGAAAGTGATGGCTATGCTGAGGTCTGAAAGATAAGTGGGAGCTTTCTTTCTTAAGGGAGATGGAAGGAAAAACTGTTTCAGCCAGGGAGCTATCATGCGCCAAGGGCCTGTAGCAGGAGGGAATAAAACAAGGACAAGGGGACTAAAAGAAAGTTAATTTGAACATTTTATGTCTGGTAAGTTATTAATATCCAGAATATATAAAGAATTTCTACAATTCAACAACTACAAATAAACAACCTGATTTAAAAATGGACAAAAGACTGAAGAAAGTATACAAATGGCCAATAAGCATATGAAAAGATGCTCAACATCACTAATCAGTAGGGAAATGCAACTCAAAACCACCATTAGGGTGGCTGTTATCAGGAAAACAGAAAATGGGACATTCTGATGAGGATGTGGAGGAATTGGGACCCTTGTGCATTGTTTGTGGAAATGGAAACTAATGCAACCACCTGGAAACGGTATGGCAGTTCCTCAAAAACTTAATCATAGAATTGCCATATGATTCACAAATCCACTTCTGGGTTAGAGAATGGAAAGCAGAGAATTGAATAAGTATTTGTACTCCCATGTTGATAACGGCATTATTCATAATACCCAAAATATGGATCAACCCAACTGTCCATCATCCATTGGCAGATGAGTGGATAAGCAAAATGCAGTACTGTATACACATTCAAGGGAATATGATTCAGCCTTAAAAAGTAAGGAAATTTTGGACTTCCAGCCAAGATGGAGGCGTAGGTAGATATGCTTTGCTTTCTCATACAACCAAAAGAAGGACAACCACCAATTTAAAAACAAACAAACAAAAAAAAACCCAACCAGAAATTCCAGAAAATCGAACTGTATGGAAGTCTGGCAACCAAGGAATTAAAGAAGAAATATTCATCCAGACTGGTAGTGGGGGTGGAGATGACACATGGCAAGGCAGCTGACCAGGTGGGCAAGGTGGCAACTGGCAGACCAGGTAGTCCCACATTCGTGTGTGGATAAGCCAGGAGGAACAACTGAGGAACAAGACAGACCACTCAACCCAGGGGTCCAGCATGGGAAAAGAAAGCCTCAAAATCACTGCTGGTAAAAATCTGTGGGGGTTGTGCTGGTGGGAGAAACCCTCAGCCTCACAGGAAAGTTCTTTGGAGAATGCACAGAGCTCTAGAACATACACAAACCCATCCACATAAAAATCAGCACCAGAAGGATGGAAATCCCTTGTGGGTAGCAGGGGAAATGACTGAAAGTGGGGCGGGGCAAGAGCTGAGCAAGTGGCAATGTTCCCTCTCTGACCCCTCCCCCACATATAGCATCACAACAGCAGTGAAGTGGGTTGCCTCGCCCTGGTGAACGCCTTAGGCTCTGCCCCTTACTATGTAACAGGCACACTGAGACAAAAATATATGGCCCAGATGAAAGAACAGATCAAAACTCCAGAAAAATAACTAAATGATGAAGAGATAGCCAACCTATCAGATGCAGAGTTCAAAACATTGATAATCAGGATGCCCAGAGGAATGACTGAGTACAGTCACAAAATAAAGGAAGAAGTGAAGGCTATACCAAGTGAAATAAAGAAAAAAATATACAGGGAACCAACAGTGAAGGGAAGGAAACTGGGACTCAAATCAACAATTTGGAGCAGAAGGAAGAAATAAACCTCTGGGACAACTTTAAACATTCCAATATCTGAATCATAGTGGTGCCAGAAGAAGAGAAAGAGCAAGAAATTGAAAACTTATTTGAAAAAATAATGAAGGAAAACTTCCCCAATCTGGTGAAGGAAATAGACTTCTAGGAAATCCAGGAAGCTCAGAGAGTCCCAAAGAAATGGGACCCAAGGAAGTATAAACCAAGACACATCATAATTAAATTACCCAATACTAAAGATAAAGAAAAATATTAAAAGCAGTATGAGAAAAGGAGAGAGTTACCTACAAAGGAATTCCCATAAGACTATCAGCTGATTTCTCAAAAGAAATCTTACAGGCAAGAAAGGGCTGGAAAGAAGTATTCAAAGTCATGAAAAATAAGGACCAATATCCAAGGTTACTCTATCCAGCAAAGCTATCATTTAGAATGGAAGGGCAGATAAAGTGCTTTCCAGATAAGGTCAAGGTAAAGGAATTCTTCATCACCAAGCCCTTATTATAGGAAAAGTTAAAGGGCTTATCTAAGAAAAAGAAGGTTATCAAAATTATGAACAATAAAATGACAACAAACTCACAACTATCAACAACTGAACCTAAAAAACAAAAACAAAGTAAACAAACAACTAGAACAGGAACAGAATCACAGAAATGGAGATCACATGGAGGGTTATCAGCAGGGAAGGGAAGGGGAGAATGAGGGGAAAGGTACAGGGAATAAGTAGGTAGCATACATGGTAGGTAGAAAATAGACAGGGGAAGGTTAAGACTAGTATAGGAAATGGAGAAGCCAAAGAACTTATATGTATGACCCATGGACATGAACTAAGCGGGGCGCAGGGAATGCTGGTGGGAGGGAGGTGTGCTGGGCAGAGGAGGATAAAGGGGAGAAAAAAATGGGACAACTGTAATAGCATAATGAATAAAATATACTTAAAATAAAGTTTTTTTAAAAAGTAAGGGAATTATGACATTCTACAACATGGATTAACCTTGAGGCCATTATGCTAATGGAGATTAGCCAGTCACAAGAAGAGAAATACTGTATGATCCCACTCATATGAGGTACCTAAGTAAGTAGTCAAAGTCATAGAAAGAGAAAGTAGAAGGGTGGTTGACAGCGGCCAAGGGAGGATTGGGGATTTGGTTGAATTGAAAGAGCTGCTGTGAGTTGGAGTTGAGATCAAAGAGGCAAGAGGTGGACCGACCCAAGCAGACAACAGACCACTTCAAGTGGTTTGGTCTTTGTCCTAGGCAAGGGATGCCAGGCTGGTAGTGGACAAGAGAGGAGTGGGTGAAATTGGGAGATATTTAGAAGGAAAAGTCAATAGGGCCTAATGAGACATGTGATGTGAGTGACTGGGGGGAGGAAGATTGCCCCAGATTCTTGGGCATCTTTAAGAGGCTCCAAAAACCTTGTGCAAGGTCTTGTTAAGGAAGCTGGACAGTGCCCTCTCTGGGTCTCAGTGTAAATGTAAACTAATATTTTATAGTTTACATATATTAATGTAAACTATACTAATATTTTCTTCTTCTCCACCCAAGAAGAAATTTGGGCACCTATAGCCCTTCCTCCCAGCTGGACATACCCTCTTTGGTGGGTGGGCATCAGGGGACACAGTGAGTATAGGCTTTGATAGACTATAACCTAGACACACACTGACCTTCACCACTGAGCTCTGTTTGTGTTTTCCTGACTGTGACATTTAGCCAGCCTTACAAATGGGCACTTTGGACCAGTCGGGAGTGCTTGGTTGCAAGCAACAGAAACTCACTCTGGTTACCTGAGCAGAGAAGGACTCGATTGGAAGGTCAGGTTGCTCACAGAATTATGTTCCCTGGTTAAGGAACCCAAGGTAGGAACCAGGAAGCTGGACCTGGGCCTGGGGTGACTAGACAGGCTGCTTGGGAAGTTTAGTGAGCCACTGCCCAGTGATGTATCCACTGGACCCTCGATGCCAGTGTGGGCATTGTGAAAACTCCCTTCCCTTTCTACCTGCCTTTCATACTGTGAAATAAGGGCTGTTAATCCCATTACAGAGTGAGGAAGCTGAGGCTCAGGGAGTAAGTAGCTTGTCTGTGACCAGGTATCTTCCCTAACATGGTAAGTGGCTGAGTCACTGAAGTTCCACCCACCACCCCCAGACTGATGGCCCCACAAGTTCCAGAAGGTTAGTCCAGGGCTAATTCACATTTAAAGAGACTTTTTAAAAAGTATTTGTCCTGAAATTCAGAACCAGGGACAGCAGTTGCCTTGTTGATTTTTCACACCTAACCACAAATAAGACTGAGGTGGGTGGGGGAGATCTGATTGGATCACCAGATTTTGAGTAGAGGGCAAGTTTGCCTGCACTTGTTATGACATCTGCCACCTCCATCTTCACCCCCATTTCAAGTGAGCAGAATGCCCAGATACTAGGTAGCCGGAAACAGCAGGCATTCACCACAACCTCTAATCCTTTACCATGGGTCCTTCCTCCTCTCAGTTCTTTCTGGAGCAAGAGAGGAAAGAACACCTGGTTATCATTCTTAGGCATTTATCCAACATAAAAAATGGTTTGGCTGGGCCCTGGCTGGGTGGCTCAGTTGGTTAGAGCATCATCCCAATATGCCAAGGTTGCAGGGTTGATCCCTAATGGGGCAAGTGCAAGAGGCAACGAGTGAGTGCATAAATAAGTGGAACAACAAATTGATTTTCTTCTCTCTCTTCTTCCTGTCTCTCTCTCTTTAAAACAAAAAAGGCTCGTCTGGGCAAAGCAGCTAAAGGGCACTTTATAGAACTGATGTAATCTTTAACCTCAATTTATTTGGGAGGAAAAAAGTGTAACTCCTTCACATTAATTGGTTTCTGGCTCCAACTAGCCATTCAAAGTCTATCCCAGTAACAAGTTCATTCTGAAATTGTCTGAATTAGGGTTCTGTCTTTAGAACTGAATGGTGCCAGATCACAGCTGCTGTCTATTGACCCAAGTAAGGGCAGGGTCCCTCTCTGAGGCCAGCAAATCCTCCAGGAAGCCAGGAACATCCTATGGAGTCGCCAGGTCTTTAGGTATTTCAGCTTTGTGAAGCATTTCATTTCCAGACCTAAAATGACATGATTTTTAAAGTTTATGGATTCTTTCAAGTCTAACACATTGGCTTTTCTTAGTATTTTTATCATACATATTCCAATTTAGCAACATCAAATCATCTGTAACATACACAATTTACCCAAACCTTGCCATTCTGTAGTGTGAAATGAATGAGTGTATGTGTGCACACAGATGCATTGGTGCATAAGGTCCATGACCAGTTTTGCTGGGATTGGTTGGGAGCAGACCACATAAGTGTGAGAGTCCAGGCTTATCTTGGGAGCCGTCTTGGAGGTTGGCTAGCCCAACAGCCCTATTAAATTAGTGCCCATCCCCTCTCCTCATTTTGTCCTGTTTTATATCTTTCTAATTCCTATTGCTACCTGCAGTGATTTTCTTTCCTTTTTGTAAAGTAAGTGTCCATCTCCCTCACTAGCCTGCATGCTCTGTGAGATCAGAGACCTCATCAGACCTACTTGCTGTAGTCTCCTCTGTATTTAAGAACATCATCTGGCACCGGGTAGGTGCTTAATAAACACTGGTTGAAGGAAAGACTGAAGAGTTGGTGTCAGGCCCAGTGACAGGTGCCAGGAGACATATCACTATCTTGTTGTTGGCTTGTAGCCCTTACTTTGAAGGCCTGAGTCCAGATTGGGCTCTTTAAACTAAGTTTCCACCTCTCTGAACTGTTGCAACCTAGGCAGATTCAACAGCTTTATTTTCTTAGATCCTAGAGGACCATATTCTATGGGCCCCCGGAGCTGCCAGCACCAACTGTGGCATTTCCATAAATGTCCATGCCCCAGCTTCAGAGTAACCTGGGGAACTAGTAACTGACACTTGACCTCCCACAGGGCTGTTGAAGTGGAGACCTCTCCAGACACAGGAATGATTTTAGATGCTGGGCATTCCTCCAGAATGACACAGAGCCATTACTTCCATGTACCCAGTACCCAGCCTGCCCCCCAAGAACCGAGAATTGCTTCACATTTTATCACTCACATTTCTTTGTAAGGCTCATGGGCAGTTCCTTGGTCTGGCTTCACACTCACCTCTCCAGCCGTGTGATTGTCCTGAACTACCCATTTCCCCTGATCTTCCCTTGCCAAAGTAGGAAAGTCTTGCTTATGGTTCCATAATAATGCAGTTCCACAACCCTTTGTCTGCAGTTCCAAAATCCAAAAAGCTCTGGCCACTGCAAGGTTTTTTGGAAGTTCGCAGCGTCAGCCTCTCCAATCAAGACCATTAGGAACCTACTGTAGTTGGGCAAAGTTGGGTTTACTGACTTCTGCTACAAGGGAGAATACACACCATGCATGTTCTGATATCTCCTTTTCACTCCGCTGGTGGGAGGGACCTCTGCCCTCAGTAGCACAACAGCCCGTAGTAGACAGGTGAGATCGGCAGCAGTTATCAGCCACGTGTACTGGTTCCCACACGCCAGTCAGGCTCCCTCAGGGTTGCACTAAGGAACAGAATGAACCAGCTGAGGAGGCAGGATGCAGGCTTTGTAGTAATGGGTTGGGGTGCCCATGGTTCCAACAAGAGGAAGGTTGTGGGGAGCTTTGCCCGCAGAGCCCCCCATCCACCATGGATGAGAATAAGTCTACCAAGACATGATCTGCTTGGGGAGGAAAGGTGGCCGTTCTCTCAAAGGAGAAGGGCCAGCAGCCTGTTCCTCAATGGGCTTTTATTGGGTTCAATTTGCATAGGATGCATTCCTATGCAAATGAGCAGGTAAAGTTCATTCATCATTGTCAGGCAGTAAGAGTGAAACAATAGATAACATACAAAGAACTACTAAGGTTTATTCTGAGTCAGAGTCTGTTAGCTAAAGGGCTACAAAACTTTGAGAAACAAACTCATATCCTGCTCAGACCCTTATCAGAAAATTGAGGACATTCTTAGCAAAGCAGGTTTCACAGGATTTTATGTATTCTTTTTTAGGCTTGATTGCCCTGGGGAACCTGCCCTTTCCAGCACAGAACCACGCCCCAGCATTGTTTCAGGCTTAGGTTGAGCAGGGGAAGTAAGGCAGCCAAGAGAGTAGGAGCCTTCTTTTGGACAGAATGAGGACTCAGGCTTTGTCAAAGCTGAGGGTCCATCACCCCCTTTTGCTATAGCCCCCCAAGTCCTTCCCTGAGGTCCCCCTTGTGATCATGCCTGTCTTAGATCCTCCGTCCCTTAAGGAATCCTACCCATCATTGGCTAACTGATCATGCACTGGGGACCAAGCAGGATGAAGTAAAAGAGGGCAGAGGCAGTGCCCGTGCCAGGGAGATAAGCCTTGTCTCCTTAGTGGCTTAGGGTCCCAAGGTCTGTCACTCAGCCTTAGCCATGGGGGGTTACAGCTTCTGAAACCAAGCAGGGTGGTTCCCAACAGGAGGTGACTGGCTTGTTTGAATAGTTTCTCAAGCTGGCAGGGAACTGAGACGGAAGCCCCTCAGATACGGATGGGGTGGAGTGCAGCTGGTCTGGCTGATGGGGGAACTAGCTGAGTGAAGAGCCTTTCCTATCGGGTATGGGTGGGGGGCATGTCTGAGAGGAACAGGGGGACTCAGGTCCCTGTGAAGCTCAAAGATGTCAGGGCAGCCCTTGAATTTGTAGGTCATGCAACACAGTGGGGAATCCAGGGGAATCTCATAAGAGGGTTAAGTTAGGACTTATTATAGAGTTTGGGCTCATGTTAGGTGACTAGAGGGAGTGTTCTGGATTGGGTACTGCCAGGAATCAGGGCTAATTCTATGACTGGACATTTTAATCAATCTTATGTAGAAGGCAGAAGGATTGAAACAGATAAAGTTCTAGTTGGCCGACAAGCAGTGGTTACTCATACTAGTCGGGATAGGGGGCTATCTGGTCATATTAGTGGTTTGGATAGTATTCTTATTTTTGTCTGGGTTCAGACATAATTACAACTGATCTGGCTTGTCTTGGCCTTTCATGGGAGCACAGCAGCCCTGGAGAGCCTGGTGTTCTGTGACGCTGCTTGTGTCTACTACACTGTACCGAGGCCCTCTGATGTCTTGCAGGGTGAGTTGTCAAGCCCTCCCACAGGGCAGTTGCCGCACTTGATTTTGGACAGAACACATCAGCCACCTGCAACACAAGCTATTATCAGAAACAGAACTGGCTACTGGGCCTGGCACCAGACCCTGGCAACAGGGGCCTTGATTGCTGAACCCAGACTATGAAACATCCCTAAAACCCAGCCAGTCATTTATACAAGGTCACATAGCTGCTGAGAAAGAGTCATATGCATAAACCCAAAGTGGACAGGCGACTGCTATCTCTTCTGTGGGGAAGCTAGGAAAGACTGACCTTGACACAACTCAGCCCCTGAGGAGGGCTCATGCTGTGTGGTGTGTGTGAGCAGTGTGTACTTATGCCAGGAATTTGGGGGGTGAACCAGGAGTGGGGGCTCCAGAGGTTGAGTCGGGGCCTTCCTTGCAGACTTCCCTAGGAGACCAGGCCCAGCAGACTGTTGTGTTCTTGTCTGGGAACTGATGAAAGCAGGGCCTGAACATACAGGGGCCTAGGCAGCCTCCAAGTTCTGCAGCAGCAGGCCATGCCCTCAAGGCTTTTAGAGCACTGGGGTCTTCGTGAGCCCCAGCTCAAGGGGTAGCACAGCAGAGTTTGGGATATCACTCACGTCCCTGGGAGGGCAGGGACACATGCAGGATCCAGACCTAATGAAAGTTGGCTGCTTCGTGCCCTTTAACCTTCCTCCTCCAGAAACTGGAGCACCTGTGTGGGCTTTGGCCACTGTCCTGCAACCAGCTTAGCTCTTCAGATTCTGTTCCTGAAACCTGGGCTTTCCCAACTCCAAGAACTCTGTCTCCTATTCTAATCCTAGAGACTTCCAAGGAGCGAGCCGCCACTCCCATTACCTTCCCGGCATGCTTCTTGGAAAGGGTCATTGGTCTTATATAATCAAAGGGCTTGAGTTAAAAGGCCAGCCCTTTGTTCAAACATTCATCAACTATTAATTGAGTACCTACTCTGTTCCACTCCAGACCCTTGGAAGCACGCCCACTGCCACATTCTTTGGTATCCCAGCAACAAAAAAACTCTCACCTGAACTCTGGCCAGGACAGAGGCCATTTTCCCTCTGACTGCTGTCACTTGCAGCTTCTCTGGGTCTCTGAGCATCTGTTCGTGCAGCTTGTGGATCCAGTGAAAGCCACCACTTGTCCCCAAAGGTGCCCAGAACCCCATTCCCACCAACACCCCTGGTAGAATGAGCTTCTCACTCACATTCTCTGAGCTGGTCAACATCGCCATCCCACAGTGCGGTGTGGTGAACTTCAAGGCCATGCACCTTCTGCTCCATGGCATCCTGGAGCACATCCAAATGGCTGAGCTTAAGAAGGTCCTCTCGGGGGATGAGGACTTCCTCCAGTCCTCGCAGGCTGTGTTCATGCCCCGGGAAGGAGATGCTCAGCCCATCCTCAACCCCATGAAAAGGCTGAACAATGTCTTTGACCACGTGGTGAGCCGCATTGACAAGATGGAGAGCCAGATGGCCACGCTGCAGGACCTGCCCTCTACCTCTGAGCTGGTGCAAGCCAGCCAGGGGGCCTGCCGGCCAGCCCAGGAACTATGGCAGCTGATAAAGCTCCGGAAGATGGTGGAAGGCAATGAAGAAGCCACTGAGAAGGTAAACCGCCAGGCCTCTGCAAGCTTCTTGCCCCCTTGCTCTTCTCCCAGGCATCTCGCCACCTAGTCCCTCGTGTCCCTTTGTGATGGGCCCACCCTGTCGGGGTCGTCAGGCAGACCAAAGCTCCAAGCTTGTATTCATCAAGTACTGAGGCAAGAAGCCAGACACAACGGCCACATATTGTGTGATTTCATTTATATGAAACGTCCAGAATGGGCACATCCATAGAAACAGAAAGCACATGTGTGGCTGCCAGGGCCCGGGTGGAACAGGGAGTGGGGAGGGACTGCGTCCTGGTTATAGGATCTCCTTTTGGGGGGATGGAATGGCTTTGTACCAGATAGAGGCAGTGGTTTCATTGTGAATGCAGTAAATGCTACTAAGTTGTTCTCTTTAAAATAGTTCCTTGTATGTTATGTGAATCTCACCTCAGTAAAAAACAGTAATAATTGTGGACCACCCACGAGGGAGGTGCCAGGTAGTCATGGTGAAGAGGAGTTCATGTTCTAGCAAGGGTGACAGACAGAAAGCGGGTGAATAAAAATCTGTAGGGAAAGTGGGAAAGAGTACTATCTGTACTTTACAGGTGAGAAACGACACTCAGAAATGTTCACTACTTTGCTGCCAGTGACAGTGGAGCAGGAGAGGGCTTCAGCCTCTGCCCCAGGGCCTGCCTTGGGCCACATACTCTCCTGCCTCCCCGCTCAGCCGGTGCTTCTCCATCACAGCCTGTGGTCTTGGGGAAGACTCTGAATACCAGGAAATAAATACCCTGCCCTTTCTCCTGTCATTCTCCCATTGGTTAAACTGGAGGGTGAGTGGTATGGTGAGCACAGTGCCTGTGGGCCAGGCTCAGGGCACGGAGTGTACAGCGAGGATGAAGGATGGACATGCAGGGGCTGATGGAGAGCCTCCATCAAATGGATGGACCACTCTGAGGTGCGTGCCGTAAAGGGGACTGGGAGCAGAGCTTTGGGAGAAGGGTGTCAGGCTTGAGATGGTTCTGGAAAAGCAGATAGAAGATCAGCAGACAGATATTTGAAGGCACCCTTTCCAGAGGAGCAAGTGACAGCTGTCAGCACAGGGCATACTTGGGACACAAGGGACAGTCTTATTGGCTGATCCCCTGTGGAGGGTCATGGAGGATGAGCTGGAAGGTGGGCTAGGGCTCTAGCCTGAAGGTCCTCAGGTGCCAGGGAAGAGCGTTGGATCTCATCCAGGAAGTGTGCAGTCTTTCCTTTTGGGAACTAAGCTGCCCCGGAGAAGGCTAGTCTGGCCTCAGGGGAGAGATTAGCACAGGAGGCAGGGCCAGTGGGGGGAAGCCACAAGACCGAGAGCCCCCAGCCAGAGAGTAGAATAGCCGCCAGGTGTGGCAAGCACAGAAGGAAGGGCTCATCATTTACCAGGTAAGCTAGATACTTGTGTCTGTAAGCTTCTTTAATCTTCAAAGCAACTCTATGAGGCAGATTCTATTATTATCCCAAATTTACAGATGAGCAAATTGAGGCACAGAGAGGTTCAGGAACCCACTGGGTGTCACAGGGTTAGAAAATGGGCACTTGACTTGTCTTGGGCAGAGTGGGTTAGTGAAAGGCATAGTTATGTGGGGCGCTGGGCATGCTGCCACTTCCCAACTGGAAAGGGTGGGGAGAAGGTGATGGTTTCTTTCTCCCAGGATTGTTGCAAGAATTAAGATGAAATCAAATGATGTATGGAAATTGCTTAGCACAGAGCTCCACCTACTCTAGGTGCCCAATCAGTGTTCACTATTATTATTATTCAGAGATTTGAACTGAGAAGGGCAACTGAGATGGATCAGGACCTCAGCAAAGCCAGGCACCCAGAGCCCTGCAAAAACATCAACTTTTGGTGTGGGTGGGAGGAGGGAGAGTCCAGTCTGGCCACGGTGGGCTGATGCTAGGCAAGAGAGGCAAGTCAACAACACAGAAGAACTGTAAGTTATCATGCTCAGTGGAAGCAGCCAGACACAAAGACCACATATTGCCTGATTCTGTTTATATAAAACGTCCAGAACAGACAAATCTGTAGGGATAGGAAGTGGATTAGTGGTTGCCAGGAGCTGGGGGTGGGGCAGTGGGGGTGACTGCTGATGGATGTTCTAAATCAGGGATGTCAAACTCATTTTCATGGGGGGCCACATCAGCCTCGTGGTTGCCTTCAAAGGGCCGATGTAACTTTAGGACTGTGTAAATGTAACTACTCCTTAGCCAGGGGCAAGGAGCTCGGCACTGCTGCTGGGTAGAAACAAGGTGCCAGGCTGGATATAACAAAGGTGGAGGGCCAGATTCGGCCTGCGGGACTTCTGTTTGCTGCCTGTGTTCTAAATGTTGAAACTGTTCTAAATAGAGATGATGGTTGCACAACCTTGTGAATGAACTAAATGCCACTGAATTTTTCACTTTAGTATTGTTATGTGTATTTTACCACATACACACAAAGAGATTGGCAGAATCAATCTTTAAAAACAAAAAATAAAAAAACGTGTTCTACCTGTACTCTGTCTACAAGAGACACGTTTTAGATTCAAGGACATAGATAGGTTGAAAGTAAAAGGGTGGAAAAAGATAGCCCATGTAAGCAGTAACCAGAGGATAGCCAGAGTGACTATGCTGTTAGACAAGATAGACTTTAAGACAACAAATTGGTACTAAAGACAAAGAAGGCTTCATGGGTGGCGGAGGGCCGATTATGGAGGGCTTCAGAGGTTGGAGAGGTGCCAGCCCCTTCAGAGAAGCTTGCCTTCTACTTACCTTGATGGATGAAGGCTTCTAGAATGCATGAGTACCCAGAGTGACCCAACCTGTGCAGGAAAGGGGCAGACAGATGAGTTTAGACCGGGGTGTGCAGCCCTTAGAGGACTGTTTGTGCACTTAGCAATGTCCCTACAGTTAGAGAAAGTCACCTTGTGAGAGCCCAGCTGAGGCTGCCAGGGTTGCCTCGATGACCCATTGTAGGGAGCTGCCATGACAGCTGTTCTCAGATGGCGCAAGCTGCTAAGTGCCTGCACCCAGTCAGGTTGGTAGCCAAAATGCCATGTTGATGGCAGGGGTCACCTCACCTGCCTCCTTCTGCCTCTTTTCTCCCGGATGGCTGGGTGTGTCCTCAGCTGCCCTTTATGGGCACTGGTCAAGGTGAATGGTGCCTAGAAAACTAGGGCAGGCACCATGGAGGCTCCTGGAGAGGTTTGGGAGGACCCACAGGCATGGCCCAAGGGCTGTGCCCTTGGTCATACCACCACCAGATTTAGGGGCTCAGATACGGCAACAAGTTGTTACTTAGCAGGTAGATTGATTGCAGGGGGTTTTCACCCTTGGCAATATTGACTTTTGGGCTGGGCGATTCTTTGTGGTGGAGACTGTCCTGTGCAATGTGGGATATTAAGCAGCATCCCTGGGCTCCACCCATCAGGTTGCCAAGAGTTCCTCATAGTCATGACAACCCCAAATGTCTCCAGATGTTGCCATAAGCCCACTGGGGCCAAAGCACCACTGTTGAGAACTGCTGAGTAGATGCCCTGGCTGGTGTGGCTCAGTGGATTGAGTGTCGGCCTGCGAACCAGTGTTGTTGGTTTGATTCCTAGTCAGGGAACCTGCCTAGGTTGCAGGCCAGGTCCCCAGTGGGGTGCATGTGAGAGGCAGCCAATTGATGTTTCTCTCCCTTTCTTTCTCCCTCCCTTCCCTTCTCTCTAAAAAATAAGTAAATAAAATCTTAAAAAAAAAAAAACTCCCTCACAATTTTACTCTTCCAACCCAAAACTCCTACTATATATCCCACAATTAAAATAATTTGAAACTTATATGGGTTTTTGAGAATTTCTTAACCAAGTTTAAGGGCATGGAAGACACTTTGGGGATTTAGAGAATCAGGGTCAAAGTTTCTGTAAAGTAGCAATAAATTTCATAGGTTGGCAGCACCCCGGCCCCTGGCCCCAGGGCCCCAGGAAGTGTCACTGCACTCCTAGGTCTGTCTGGAAGGTGTGGGGTGTTAGCATTCCCATTTCCCAAAGCTCTGGCCACATAGATCAGTCTAGCTGCTTGTCTGAGGGGGTGTTTGCCTTGAACCCCCTCACTGATCCTTTACAGGCCTCTTGAAAGCACTGGGTCACCAACCTGAATCGACATTCTGAAAGCCCCCTTCAGAGACGGAGAGCAAGAAAGCCAGAGTCAGTGCAAGTCTGGACAAGTCTAGTTGCAAGTGCCTGCAGAGCGTTCCACACACCTTGGGGTCCACTTCCAGCAAGGGCAGCTTTCCAGGCTCACCTCCCCTGAACATGGCTCAGTCCAAGCCCCGTTTACAGTCTGAGGGGCCTTGTGGGCCCTTCTAGGTTATTCTCCCAGCAACACAGTCTAGGCCCTGACCTTTTCTCCAGTGCCCCTCCACTGGCCTTTCCTCCCTAGACTAGAGTCCAGGGCATGTCCCTAGGCTTGTGAGGAGCAGGCTTGATCTGGGGTGGGAAACCTGTAACTGACTATCATAGGGGAGTACCTGTGGAGAGCAGGACCAATAAAGTGGCACTGGTCTGGTCAAGAGAGCATGAAGTATATAAAACAAAGTGGAGTCACTCATGTCAACCAAGATGGCTGCAGGTCGGCCTTAACATTTTGGTTCAAGAGGGACACTACCTAAGTCACACTAGATACATCTGGCAAGGAGACACACCTAAGATACCTGCACATGTGATCAGAACAGCCATGTCTGCAGAATGGGACCACCCATAGATAGGCTCCTGGGCAAACTCCCCACTTGCCATCAAGGCTGCCAAGATACCTATTAAGAGACCCAGAAGGGTGGAGTGCACCACTTTCAAGGTATAACTGAGGCAGGCTCCAGACCACTGCTGAGACAGCTGAGTTCCACACACCAGAGAGATGCTCCATGCCATGCTGATCCCCCTTGGCACTGGCCACTGGAGGCTCTGCCCTGCTGGACTGAAGACTTCGTCTGTCCACCTGGCTCCGGAGACTCTGATGACTCCCTTGCCCACCGCACTGTCTCTGGAACCTGCAGACTGAGACTCTGGGCCTCTGGTTCAATATTCCCTGCTGACTGCTGTGTGTGTGTATTATATATCTCTCTTAGATTGTTAGAATGTGAGTAGGATATTGTATGTTGATGTCCTACTTTGAGTGAACCTACATTCAGTAAAAGCTGAGTGAATAGCATAGTTACCTTGTGTGACTCACCTATTCCTTGGTGCCGGGCTGCTCAGCAGGCAGCACTCGGCTGACATCTAGGAGAGAGTGTATCATGAACGTACACTCACAACAGCAGCACCTCACGAGAAAATAATCTTTCTCTTTCTCCTCTCGTGTGCAGCCCTCGATCATTGAGCTGTCTGTAAAATCTACCACCTTTTCTGGGTTTGTTGATCTTTTCAAAGAATAGGCTTTTAGTTTTGTTGACTGCCTCTATTATTTTTTACTCTTCACTCCATTAGTTTCCACTCTAATCTTTTTCCTCCCTCCCTCCCTTTCTCCCTCCTCCCTTCCCCCCCTCCTCTCTTTCCTTGGAATAGGTTTAGTTTGCTCTACTTTTTCCAGTGTTTTATAATAGGAGGTTGGGCTTGATATGAGACCTTTCTTCTTTGTTAATATAGTCACATCCAGCTAAAATTTCTCTCTGAGCACTACTTTAGTGGCATCCCATAAATTATTGTGTGTTGTTTTAATTTTAATTCATCTCAGCGTGTTTTCTAATCTCCTTTGTGATTTCTTCTTGGACCCATTAGTTACTTGGGAGGATGCTGTTTGATTTCCACACATCTGTGAATATCTACTAGTTTCTACTGTTGATTTCTAATTGTATTACATGTGGTCAGAAAACACATTTTTTTATGATTTCAGTCCTTTTAAAATTTATTGAGACGTTTTTATGGCTAGTTTATGGTCTATCCTATAGAATGTTCTATGTGTGCTTAGAAGAATGTATATTCTGCCATTGTTAAATGAAGTTTTCTATAGATGACTGTTATGTCTGACTGGTTTATAGCATTGTTCAAATCTTCCTGTTCCCTTGCTGATCTGTTTAGTTGCTTTATCCACTATTGGAAATAGGGTACTGAAGTCTCCAACTATTCTTGTTGTCTGTTTCTCCTTTCAGTTCTGCCAGTTTTTGCTTCATGTTTTTTGGGGACTCCATTGTTAGGTGCATATATGTTTTGCTTATTATATATCCCAGTGGATTAACCCTTTTGCCATTATAAATGTCCCTCTGTGTCTCTAGTAACAAGTTTTGTCTTAAAGTCTATTTTGCCTGATACTAGTATAGCCACTGCAGTTCTCTTTTGGATATTGCTTGCATGATATATATTTTTATATCCCTTTATTTTCAACCTATTTGCACCTTTGAAGCTAAAATGTCTCTTAGGGCACCATGAGTTTGGATCATGTTTTTTTCATTCATTCATTCTGCTAATCTCTGCCACTTAATGGAAATTTTAATACATTTACATTTAATATAATTACTAATAAGAAGGACTTCTGTCATTTTGCTATTTGCTATTTTTGTTAGCCAAATGCCTAACTATACATTAGGCCCTTTATATACATTATCACATTTTTATGACCATTTTATGATCGAGGAATCCAGAACTTAGAAAGATGCAGCAACACCTCCAGCCAGCAGTGAAACTGAGCTATGAGCCCAGCATTGCACCCATCAGCTCTTGCCTGAAGTTTCCTCACTGGTCTTCCAGCTCCCCCTTTTGTCTTCCGGGACAATCTACACATGCAGCCAGGAGGACCCTTTAAAAATGTAAATCCAATAATAACTCCCTTCATGATCCTCCTATGGCGTCCACCAAAGGCCATGAGATGCTTCATAATGAGTGATATCTGGTTACTGAATACATTCAAACACAGGGCTGCTTCCTTCCCACCCAGGCTACTTGAGAGCTCAGAGCACTGTAGACTTAAGTGTCATTTGCTGGCCTCTAAGTATGTTCCAGCCTCGGCATTACAAGAGCCAAGAAGACTTCTTAGAGCGTGGCAATCATCAGAGAGCTTACTTCTCTTCTCAGCCAGCCACACCAACTTTGTGTTTTCCCCTCCTCTCTCCCTCTTCAGTCCATGAAGACCCTGCAGGATTTGCTCATTGACATTCGTGCACTGAAGGCCACCACTGAAACCCTCCGGAAGGATGTGGACAAGCTGATGGACATAGTTAATAAGGTAGACCCTCCCCATCATCCTCCAAGCTGGCCATGCTGTTCATACTGCTGGTGGGTGGGTGACAGAATAAATCTAGGAAGCCTGTTATTAGTCAAAGGACACAGCCATGGGGGCAGGAGATGGGGGCTGACGTGGTCCAGCCACTTGGCCCATCCGCCTGAACTCTCCATGGCTTCCACCATGCTGTGCTCCTCACACTGCAGTGTTAGGACACCATTTGCAAGTATCAGAAACTTAAGCCATTCTGGCTTAGGTAAAAAGCCCAGGATGGTTTCAGGTACTGTTAGATCAAGGTGGTCATGCCACATCAATACCTCCCTCTCAGTGATGATTTTCCTTTGGGTTGGCTTCATATTTAGGTAGGTAGGTATTCCCTAAGTCTTGGCTACTCCAGGCTTACATTCCATCAACTTAGGAGAAAGAGAACACCTCTTCCTCTTCTAGAAAACTCTGTTTACTCTGCGAAGTGGAATAAACCTAGTACAGGCCTACATGCTAGCTCCTTCTTTAGCCACAAGGACATCAACCCAGGCATGTTACAACTCCTTGCCATGATGTGGAAGGACATGGAATTTCTGAAGTGTGATCTCATAGCTGAGGAGTCAGAACTGGGCTCAGAAGCCAGCTCTACATACCCCTCAGGTTGTATTGTGGCTGAGGTGTTACAAGCAGCCTCCCAATGACATGATTTCATTATTGTCCCCAATGCACAGCTCAGTGTACGCATTTGATTGTCAGAGCAACTGTGAGAATTTCAGTCTTGGGCTAGGTAGCTCCCATCTGAGCAAAAAGAGTACTGTTAGGAAACTGTGTCATGAAATACTAAAAAGAACTGTTGGACAAATCTATTGAGAAACAATGCCCACTCAGCTTACCTCTTGGAGATTCTTAATGTACATTTGCCCTTTAAAGGCTCTGAGAAGTCCTACAGTACAAACACCCATGGAAGGCTTTTTAAGCCTAACATTTTCCAAACGTATTTGCCCAGAGAACCCTTTTCTACTCCTTTCTTACTCTCTGGGAAACACTTTTTCTTGTTTCTCCAACTCTTAGTCACCTAGACCTAAGTCCTTGTATTCGAGCAGTGGGAGAAGCAGGGCTGGGACCAGAACTTGCACTCCTAACCCATGGGTTTGGCTCATTTGACAGATACATGTGGAAAGAATAGCCACTTTCTTTGATGATTTGAAAGGGCAGAATCGGAAGATGAACGCGCTGCAGCGGGATGTGGTGAGAGCCGTAGTCCCATTTTTCCACCCTGGTCCTCTGACCTCCGGGGCCCAGGGGTGCCTAGGACTGGGAGGGGAAAGGAGGGGAACGCAGTCTGGAAAGGCCCATTTATCTGCAAGCGTGAAGGACAGGGTGGATGAGGGAGTCACCCGAGGGCTTCATACCCTTCAGGTTCACGTCCCTCATTCACAACCCCCTCCTCTACCTCCTAGGCTATTCTCCAGAACAAGATTCTCACCATCCCCAAAACTGAGGAATTGGTACTCTGGAGCAGCCTCCATGAGGCTATGTTCACCCCAGTAAGTGAAGGAGGAGAGAGGAAGGGGAAGTAGGTGTGAGGGAGCAGGCAGGGTGACCACTGAGCTGGCCTTGGGCAGCCCTGGCCAGCCCAGCTACTTTTTCCACAGGGAGCTACTTCACTGCAGCTGGAGGATTCTGATCTGTGGCAGATTACAGATCAGCTCCAAGAGACTGACCTTCCCCAGACCACCAAGTACCTTGAAACTGCTCATCAGGGCCAGATCTCAGAGGCTGTCCAACTCCCCAAGCTCCTGGATACCACTTTGCATTACCAGGTCCCAGAGAAACTACAGGAGGAGGAGTCTACCCGGGCAGTTCCACTCACTGCGGCACCGGGGTTGGGGAAGCCTCAGGTGCTGGAGCGTCAGCCAGCAGCCAAGACTGGGTCTGCACCTGGACCCAGGCCTGGTTTGATGCCGAGGCCAGAGCCTAAGTCCATGCCTGCACTTGGACCCAGGCAGGGGCCCCATCTGACACCTGACTTCACACTAGCACCTTGGCTTCCATTCATACCTACGCCTGCCCATGAACCTGGGCCTTCCTCTGGACCTGGGCCTGCCCCTGGGCTTGAGACTGAGTTCGGACCTGGGCCTGTCCCTGGGCTTGAGACTGCATTTGGACCTGGGCCTGCCCCAGGCCCTCAACTCGCCCCACCAGGAATCTGGCCTTTTATGCCAGGTAGCTGGCCTTTAATGCCAGGTAGCTGGCCTCCTCCCAGAGGCTTGCCCTGGCCTAGTGCTGGGCCTTTCTGGGACTTAGGTTCCATGCAGCCTAGCCAAGGCCCAAGGGGCCCCCAGCCCCCAGGCTTGAGGGCCCCACCACCAGCCACAGAACTTGGCTCTGCTTGGCCTTATCCACGGTCATCACACTCTCACCGTGCAGAGGTGCACGAGCTCCCAGTTGTCTCAGAAAGTGCGGAAGAAGAGGACTTACCTTACGAGAAAATATCTCAGGATGAAGCCCCCAGAGCTGAGGCCCCCAAGGAACTGGCCCCTAAGGAATCCCAGATTGCCCTTCAAAAGATGAAAACCACTGCTGCCGTTGCAGCTGCCGCCGCTGCCGCCTATGCAGCTGCTGCAACCTCAGCAGCCCGGGCAGCCGGGATTGCTGCCAAGGTCGTCAAAGATGCCCCCGCCACCAAACTGGCCACGGTAGCAACAACCGTGGCCGCATCTGGGCCCTTAGGGGTCTTTGCAGATGTCATGGGCGCTGGGTCTTCCCGTGGGGCCACAGGCTCCGTGGTCTTCCCTAATGACACCGAGATGGAAGACTTGCAGGAGCTAGACTACGGTGACCTCTGGCCTTCTTCACATGTTGCTACTGCCTTCATCCCACCCGATACTGCCTTCTCCCAGTCCATGCTCGCAGCCAAACAAGCTGTGACCCCCGAAGACAAGAAGAAGGCCGTCAAGTATTCCATGAGCCACATAGCGCAGATACCTATTCGACACGACTCCCTGAAAGAAGAGCTTGTCCAGCTGTCAACCAACTTGGAACAGCGCATAGGTTATCTAGGTAGGCCCAGACTGGCTCTGGGAAAGGCGGTAAGGGCTCAGGCCCTCCCTGTGGCCTGCAAGAAGCACCTTCTCTCCTTTGTTTAACTGCCCCAACAAAGTCTATATTCCTTTGGTGTAAGCATTAGCCTCTTTCTAGTCTACTCTATCCTTTACAATGAATGTACAGTGAGGTCTCATCTTAGGACTGAGGGGCAGTTTCGAGTCTAAAGCTGGTGCTTAGAAAGGAAAATTTCATGTCAAAAGTCACTCTTGAAAATCACCCATAAAACCCAGTCCTACTGTATGGTGTTTTGACAAATCCAGATCCTCCAGAGTGTCCAACAGTGCTGAACAGGCCCCAGGTGAAATGATCAATTTGGGATTAGGAACAACTGCCAGGCAAACATGGAGACCCTTAAAGACCATACTCACATTCTGGGTGGCCATGGGGCCAGTAGATTTATGCTCCATTTCATGCCCATGATGGGCATGTGCTCACTGAGGGGTATGGAGGGACACGGTGGCCCACTTCGGCGGTTCTCAACTTTGAGCCTGCCTCAGCACCCCCTGGGGGGTTTGGTAAAGCACAGACTGTGGGGCCCATCCCGTTTCTGATTCAGGCTATTGGCAGGGGGTGGGGTGGGGGGTGGGCAAGAATGTGCATTTCTGACCCTTCCTGGGGAAATGCTGCTGATGTTGCTGGCCTGGGAACCCACTCTGAGATCCATTTCCCTACCTTCTTTAAATCATTATCTTTCTGTTTTGCTCTCTGCCAAGTATAATTGTTGAATTAACCTAAGTACAACCCATGTACAGTGCTGCCCCTGATGGGTGGTGCTACTCCACAAACCTTGAAAAGAAAAAGAATTTTGCATAGCTACAAAGAACCACGCTGAACCCTGGCTAGTGTGGCTCAGTTTGTTTGGCGTCATCCTACAAACCAAAAGGTCGCCGGTTCGATTCCCAGTCCGGGTACATGTCTGGGTGCTGGGTTTGGGGACCCAGGCATGGGTCCCCAGCTGAGGCCAGTGAAGCAGTCAACCCCTGATCAATGGTCCTCTCTCACATCAATGATTTCCTCACTCCCTTTCTTTCTCCCTTCCCCTCTCTCTGGAATAAAAAAACAAAAACAAAACAAACAAAAAAACACCTACACTGATATCAATGAATACTGGGGCACAGCTAAGGTTCTGATAGTAATGAATTTAAATTTAAAATGTAAAGCTGTAGTAGCCCAAAGTCTACCACTGATCAGCTGCTATTTTTGTTAAAGCTATAGTTAGGCTGTAAACATATCGTGACTACAATTTTTCATACATCCCTAGCTCTGAACTGTATATTAGTTTTTTGGCCTCTCATCTGGAACTGGAAATAGCATATTATTTTTTACATTGTTTTTTTTCACTGCCATTTATCTCACCCATCCCCCTTCCACCTCCACCCACCCCTCCCCCACAATGTGTTTTTTTTACCCCTCTCCTCTTTTGTTAAATATTCCTTTTTATTTTGCAGTGAATAATATACTTATAAATAAGGTACTTCATAGTTTTGCTCAGGGTGTTTTTTGGGAGGGGAGTTGATTCTGTTTTGCTTTGTTTTTAGTTAATTCTGGAGCATGTTCCTTAGATCTGCTCTGTCTAATATGATAACCTGGAAACACTTGTGGCCATCGCTTGACCTGGGGCAAGTTCAAGGTCAGATGTGCTTGAAGTGGGAAACATACAGTGGATATTGAAGGCTTAATACAGAAACAAGAATGTAAAATATCTCAATAATTTTTATTATATCTTTAAATGATACTATTTTAGATATACTGGGTTAAAAATGTCTTATTAAAATTAATGTCACCTGCTTCTTTTTAGATTTTTAAAATGTGACTCCTAGAAAACTTTAAATGACCTCAAAGGCCCCCAAGCTCACAGCACGATATCTATCAGACAGTGCTGCCTCCGACATCTCAAAACAGAAGCAGGTGGGACTCGAAACAAAGCATCTTCCCCCATTCCTGCCCCCAACAGCCACCCTCTCCTTTGCTTTCAGCTAGTATGGGAGCCTCTGCCAAGATTGGGACAACAGTGGACATACTGCAAGAAAAGCTTGGCAGTCTCCAGAAATCCAGGATGCAGGTCAGTGTCTTGGGCAGAAAGAGCTTTTACTGAGAAGATGATGACGTGAGACAAGCTGATGGCGGACTGTGACCCGGAACTAGACCGAGCATTTGTCCTGTAGCTAAAAAGAGGCCTGGGGCAACGAGGGGCGGGGGAGGCAGCTGCAGCCCCACATCCTGCTGCGGCTGGGGCAGGGGCCCCAGGGGTGGGCATGTGTCCTGGTGGTGGTTAAGAGGGCAGATTGGAGACACTCTGGGCTGATACATTCTTCAAGCCCTGTCTCACCCATGGCGACCTCAGCAGCGGAGGCCTAGGATGTCTGTTTCTGCCCCCTTTAGGAAGAGGAACTCGAGAGAGTTTGGGGCCACCAAATAGCAGTGGTAAAGGATCACTACATCGTGCTGGACAGGGCAGTGGAACAAATCCATATTCGCCTGGACGAGTTAAAGGTTCGGAGGTCTGGGGTCCCAAAACGGGCAGCTGAAGGGACAATTCTTCATCGCGATATTAGACCCTCTCCAAGGTTTCACATGTACACCGAAGGCAAGGGAACCGGTGGAAATTTTAGCGGCATTCTCCTACGCATAAGTTACGCTTCAATTAGAAACAAACAAACCGAGCCCTGGCTGGCGTAGCTCAGTGGATTGAGCGTGGGCTGGGAACCAAAGTGTCCCAGGTTCGATTCCCAGCCAGGGCACATACCTGGGTTGCAGGCCATAACCCCCAGCAACCGCACATTGATGTTTCTCTCTCTCTCTCTCTCTATCTCCCTCCCTTCCCTCTCTAAAAATAAATAAATAAAATTAAAAAAAATTATTAAAAAAAAAAAAAAAGAAACAAACAAACCCCTCCTTCCCCACCACGTGTGCACACGTGGAAACAGAAGGGCCTGGATGGCGTCCCTCTCGCAGACCACGGGGTCACCCACCCCTAGAAGTGTGCCCGGTGCAGAGTGAAGGCTCAAAACGTGTTGAAAGAATCCAGTGACTCAAGAGGGTTTCTTGCACCAACTGTTACATCATTCATAACTCTCCCCTATACCACCTCGTTTCTGACCAATCAGTGCCAAAAGGCCTTTTTGGAACAGCAGAGTTGCTGACATGAGAAGTGTGGAGACCATACAGAGCCCTTACCAGGGGCTCACTCCACCAGACACTTTCTCCATGAACCTGAGGGGTTCTGACCTTCTGAGCTGGACCTCAGGGCCAGACATTTGGAGAAGGGACCACAGTCATTCCCAGTAGAAAGAGAAGTCCCAAACACAATCAGCCGGGGTGGTTTCCATGAGGGCTTCTGATTCCCTGTCAGGGGGCTATTGGTAGGATGCAGTAGGATGCAGAGGGTAAAAGGGAAGGACCCATACAGGGCAACTTAGACAGTAAAAGAACTTCTTCTATGAGGGGAACTGGTTCCCAGCCTACCTGCAGGTGGAAGGTAGAGCTCTGGGGCTCCGTGCATGCAGAGGAGACTAGGGCTATAGGACTGTGTTAGTACCAAGGTCAAGCATAACATCATCTCCTGCCAACTCTGGGCCCTTTTTCGTCACTGCCTCAAAGAGGCCAGGTTGCCATGTCCGAGGCACATGTTGGTGCCCTTCCTTGATGCAGATGAGCCAGTCCATTAAACGTGTCTGATGTGCACCCAGCACTATGCCCTGCCCCACCTGCATGGGGGGAGGTGAGGTCACAGTACCTGGCTCCAAGTAGTCATCACTCGAAAGAAACTCCAGAGGATAAGGCCCAACCACCAGCACCAAATAGATCAAGGCAGTTCTTTGTCTCAACTACCTTTCTGTCCTTCGGGCCCACGAGAAAGAAGTAATTGCCTATGAAAGTTAAACCTGGAAGAACACACTTTGTATATAACACATATTTCATTAAATATATCTTAAATGAACATGTGCAACAGATCAGCAGCCCCCGTGGAGCCCTTCCAGTAGAGAAATGAGGGTATGCAGACGCCCTCATTTCTGGAGTAGCTGTTACTGCTTTACCTGGATGTGTGTGAGAAAATGTTATGAACAAAGCGGGTGATGCACAAAATCCTCTTACTCATTCATCCAGTCACTCCGCCAATGTTCCTGAGCCTTCACCCTGCACTGACACCCCTCTAGGGCCTGGCGATGCAGCAGCCAACAGGACAGACACCATCGAGGCTCTTCTGTGTTTGAGAGTAAGCAGTGGTATTTGTGTCTTTGATCAAAGTATACTTTATGCACAGTAAAATGTCCAAGTTTTAAGTATAAGAGGTGGATAAATTTTTGCCTATTTACATATCCGTGTCCCCACTACCCAATCAAGATGGAAACATGTCCATCACCTTATTAAATGTTTGTTTATTGATTTTTACAGAAAGAGAAGAAGGGAAAAAGAGAGAAAAACATTAATTTGTTGTCCCACTTTTTAATGCATTCACTGGGGATCGAACCCACAACCTTGACATATCAGGACAACACTCTAACCAACTGAGCTACCCAACCAGGGCCATATCTGTTACCTTAGAGTGCAATCTTAGAGCGTTTCCCACTAAAAACACAGCAGGAAAATAAATGAGAACAGAACTCTTTCTTTTTGACTCGATGGAAAACATTACTTTCCCTTTGCAAGAGGATGTGATGGAGCTTTGCATTAATTAGAATTAGGTTTAACTTTCAATAACCTAACCTCCCCAAATAACTGACTGAAACAAGGTACCTCAGAAAAACAAGAAAGTCAGAGATGATAATCTATGGCGGGTCTTGAATTCCCTGGTGTGTGATTTCCATTCACAAGGTCACCTCAGGCTCCAAAGTGGCTGCTGGTGTTCTATGCATTAACTCCACACTCAAGCCAGCAGTGAGGAGGACACCTGCCCACTTTCATATTTACTCCAAGGGTCACACCAAGCTGTAAGGGAGGCTGTGAAATGTAGTCTTGATTCTGGGAGGTCAGATGGCAGCTAAAAGTGAGAGGTTCTGTTGCTGAGGGTGAGAGGAAGGCCAGATATGAAGGGAGAAGTAGAAGCCTGTTTTCCGATTTGGAGGAAAAGTGACCTCTGGGGACACGGCCCAGTGGCTGTGAGGCTCTTCCTAACCCACTGTGAGGCCCCAGTAAGTGGGGAGAGGGCAGAGTTGATGGAGGGAATTGGTTCTTTGTGGAGTCACGGGGATGGGAGTGTGTCCCCCCAACAGCGGGGCGCAGCGTGTGCCAGGTGTAAGTGCTTGGCTGGTGAATAGACTGGGATTCTTGCTGGGACCTCACTACAGGTCAGAAGAGATGAGCTTGCCCGAAACATCTAGGGAGCTGAAGCATCAGCTTCGGCTTATTCTTTCCTTCCTCAGGTCTGCCTCCCTGTGCAGTGAAGTTGCCATGCCCATCTCCCAGATGACAGCTTTTTCCAAGTCCCACATTTCTTCCCTTCGAACCTGGGCACCAGGAGTCCAGGAGCCCAGGCCTTCCCATGTGGCCACCCTACCTGCTGTTCACCTGGCCTCAGTGTCCCACAGCAAGGGTGGAGTTGAGAGGCAGGCATTATCCACAGGGCTTCCAAGGTTGGCTGACATGCCCTTTGCTTCTGTTCTTAGATTCTCCGAGCTCAAATAAAAGACCTAGAAATGCGCAAGGTAGACAAAAATGCGATGGAGCAGGAGTTGAAAGAGGTGAGTAAGCAGATTCCTTTCCGCCTCCTGCTCCCAGGTCCTGAGCCCCAGCTCTGCCACCCAGGGAATGGAATCAATCAGCCAAGACAAATCCTGGCAATGATACTTCAGAGTCTTACTCATATGGAAAGGCTGTGGAAGCTTCTCAAAAGTTGTTCTGTCAATTCCTAGTTTCAGTGACTCAGGGTTAGTGACAGTGTGTTTCGTGAACTTAAAAATCATGCACCAACTTCTCTGTCATAGGAAAACCGTGCCTCAGATGTGACCGTTGTTTTTGAGTCAACATAGGCTCCAGGACAGAATTTAAGCTAAGGCTACACGTCCAGGGTCCCAACTTGAAAAAACTAACCACAGTGGTCTGATCTCCCCCAGCTTCCCCTTGCTCCCACCCCAGCAGCTCTGCTTCTCTGAGTCCCTTCTCTCTCTAGAAAGCCGACAGGAGCACCCTGGCAGGCAAGGCAAGCCGGGTTGACCTGGAGGCGATGGCAGTGGAGATGAACGAGATGATGCAGAGCATGCTATTCAGGGTCGTGTCCCATGAGGATGACTGGAAGAAGGTTGTGGAGCAGCTCAGCAAGGACCTGGGCACCAAGGTGAGTTTCCCTGTATTAGGTATTACTTGCTGCATGACAAATTACTCTGGATTAGCGACTTAAGGCAACAAGCATTTTGTTTCTGAAGGTCAAGAATTTGGGAGCAGCTTAGCTGGGTGGCTCTGGGTCTCCCATGAGGTTGCAGTCAAGATGTCATCTGGGGCTGCAGTTCTTTGCAGGTGACTGGGGCTGGAGAAACCACTTCTAAGGCGGTGTTACAGAAACACAACAAGGGGGGCCCTGGGATGATATACTATTATTGAAAGAAGGCCCGGGTCTGTTATGTCCGCCGCCCTAGGAAAGAAGTTTCTCAATGCCAGAGATTCGTGAAAAGGAAAGGAAATGTTTATTTAGTGCTATACTAACTTAAAGTAGTGACCTAATGTCTTTATCAAAAACCCTAAAGTCCCTAAAAACACCCACAAACACACACAGTCCTTCCTTCCTTCCCCCTTTGCTCAGTCCAGAGTACCGTATCTCAGGAAAGGAAATAGAAGTCCATGGCTCAGGCAGTCCTCTGGTTCTTCCCAGTTAGTACTCCATCTCAACTGGGAGGCCTCCCTGGGTTCCCAGCACCCTCGGCTGAGTCGCCAGGATCTCTGCTAAAACCAGGTGGTGGTTCCCCCTTCTAAAGCTGTGGGGGTCCCCACTCAGGCACAGGCACGTGGTCCTCTCTCCCAGGGCCACGGGAGTCCCCACTCTGCCAGGCCACGTGGTTCTCCCTCTCAGGGCTGCGGGAGTCTCCACTCTGTCAAGGCCGCGTGGTTCTCCCTTTCTCAGGGCTGTGGGAAGGGGAGAGTCCCCACTCTGCCAAAGCCACGTGGTTCTCCTTCTCTGGGATGCGGGAGTCTCCACTCTGCTAAAGACGCGTGGTCCTCCCTCTCTCAGGGCTGCGGGAAGGGCGAGTCCCCACTCTGCCAAAACTGCATGGTTTTCTCCTCCAGGGCTGCCGCGTGGTTCTCTCCTAATGGCTGCCGTGTCTGGGTTTAAATCCCCCGCACCAATCTTCTTCTGCAGCCCCATTTCTGACTCCTCCTACACTTGGGCACACTTGCCCTCAATCTACTGTCTTCTCCAGCTTTTCTGGTCGCCATCGTGGGGCTGGGCAGGTGTGGCCCCATGTCCTGGAGTCAATCATCTCCAAGCTCCCACGCAGGCAGGCGCTGTAACTCGGGGCACCTGCCCCCCCCAGTTACGTCTTGGTGGAGAAGTTACTTCCATTCCCCTGGCTCAGGGTATGGCCACAGCTATTTAACATATCTAAGCGACCAGCCAAAGGCTATAGATATGTTAAATGACCACGCCAGAGCTTAGCTGCAAGGCTGTTGCTATGCAAAACAGCTCTCAATGGCCCTGCTCCATTTGTTGCTTCCCCCAACCCACACCCTGGGTGGGGGGGGATGGAGACATCCCAAAATCTCCTGGACACCTTAAGTTCTGGACCCCGTTTCAAATGCCCATTTGGGGTCCCCGCTCTTGGCTGCACCCTGTAACAGCGGCACCCTTCTGTGGCTGTGGGCAAGGCTCCTCATCCTTCATCCCATGAACTCCTTAAGGCCACTTGGGGAGCCTCACAACACTGCAGCTGACTCCCCTCAAAATGGGTGACCAAGGGAGAATGACAGACAGAACTTTTACACATATCAGCTGGAAATCTGTGAAGAGCTCTCTTTCATCAGTTTGAGCTGATGACCCTGAAATATGGTCCTTTCAAGGAAAGAAAGAAACAATGATGAATTATTTCCTTTATGACCAGTTTTCATGGTAACATATTGATGGAAATAGCCACATCCAAAACACGGTGGCAAATGAGGGTTTCGATTGAAACCGAAACCCTCATTTCAGTGGATTGAGCGTGGGCTGCGAACCAAAGTGTTGCAGGTTCGATTCCCAGCCAGGGTACATGCCTGGGTTGCAGGTAATAACCTCCAGCAACCGCACATTGATGTTTCTCTCTCTCTCTCTCTCTGTCTCCCTCCCTTCCCTCTCTAAAAATAAATAAATAAAATCTTTAAAAAAATAAACTATCGTAATAAAATAAGAATAAAAAATATGGTGACCACAAAAAAAATAAATAAATAAAAATAAACTATCAAAAAAAAATTCAGAAGTCCCACTTTACAAAAGAGTCTGGCAGTTTTTCAGAAAGTTAGACATGGAATTACCATCCTGTCACAGGTGGGCACAGGTAACCAGGTTCTTAGTGATCGGGACAAAGAATTGAACCGAACACCCAGAGTTTATAGAAGAGAACACGGGAGCAGGCCAACTCCAAGCAGAGATTTGCCTCAAGGGCTGGAGGGACTTTATGCTTATAGAGCGGATCCTTCCTGGCTAGTTTTAGTGGGCTTTTACTGAGTATGTACAAGTAGTTGCATTACTTTAAAGCTACTGCGCATGTGGTTTCCCATGATCCTCCCCGATTGGCCACCAGGGAAGAGAGTCCCAAAATGCTAGGGAATTAATCCCTGTTTCTCCTGGTGTCACAGGTGGGCACAGGTAACCAGGTTCTTAGTGATCGGGACAAAGAATTGAACCGAACACCGAGTTCATAGAAGAGAACATGGGAGCAGGCCAACTCCAAGCAGAGATTGACCTCATGGGCTGGAGGGACTTTATGCTTATAGAGCAGATCCTTCCTGGCTAGTTGTGGTGGGCTTTTACTGAGTATGTGCAAGTAGTTGCATTAAAGCTACTGCGCATGTGGTTTCCCATGATCTTCCCCGACTGGCCACCAGGGAAGAGAGTCCTAAAATGCTAGGGAATTAATTCCCGTTTCTCCTGGGGTCCCCCTGTACTAGGTTCACTTTTCTCTAAGCCAGAGAATTATAGCTCTCCATGCTAGAGATTGGTGAAAAAGAAAAGAGTTATTTATTCAAGTTATACAAACTAAAAGTAATGACTTAATGTCTTTGTTAAAATCCCAAAGTTCTTTGAAACACCCACAAACACACAGTCCTTCCTTCCCCCCTTTGCCCAGTCTGGGGTACCGTATCTCAGGAGAAGAAATAGAAGTCCGTGGCTTAGGCAGCTCCTGGTTTTTCCTAGTAATTTGTGCTCAGCTGGCAGTCTTTCCTTAGTTCCCAGTATCACTGGTTGTGTTGCCAGGATCGCCAGCTAAAGCCGCGTGGTGATTCTTTCCATGGCTGTGGGGGGATCCCTCTTTCTGGGAGAGCGACGGCGGCAGCAGCAGCACCGAGAGGGCTACCGTGGAGCTCATTGTGTCCTGGCCAGAGCAGGTGGCTGCAAGGTTAGCTGAGCCCGAGAGAGGTGAGAGTGCGGGCACAGCTTGCGGAGGCCTGGCGGTGGCTGCGGCGGCCGGGCAGTGATCCGGTGTTCCTGAGTCACTTACTGGTGGCCCCTTCTCTCGGCCTCGGCTGCAGAGCTGGCTGGGGCTCGGAGCCGGGTGGTAGAGGAGCTGCAGGCGGCTGCATCCCGGACGGTGTCTGCACGGCTGCGGGAGTCCCCACTCTGCTGAAGCCGCATGGTACTCTCTCAATGGCCGCCAAGTCTGGGTTTTTAAATCCCGCGCCAATCTTCTTCTGCAGCCCCATTTCCGACTCCTCCTACACTCGGCCTCACATGCCAGAACTCTCAAAGCCTTCCAGCTTTACTGGACTGCCATTGTGGGTCTGGGCAGGTGTGGCCCCATGTTATGGAACCAATCATTTCCAAGTTCTCACGCAGGTACAGGCGCAGTAACCAGGGGGAGTTGCCTCCCAGGCTCCGTAACTAGGGAAAGTTACTTCCATTTCCCTGGCTTAGAGCTTGGCCAGAGCTATTTAACATATCCATGCAACCAGCCAAAGGCCATAGATATGTTAAAAGACCACACCAGAGGGTAGCTGCAAGGCTGTTGCTATGGGAAACAGCTCTCAATGGCCCTGCTCCATTTGTCCCTTCCCCTGGGGTGGAGGGTGAGGACATTCTATATATTTTTCTAATATTTCCTGGACACCTTGAGTTCTGAACCCCATTCCAAATCTCTATTTGGGGACCCTTTGGCTGCACCCTCCTACACTGGGGTCCCTCTGTACTAGGTTCACCTTTCTCTAAGCCAGAGAATTACAGCTCTCCATGCTAGAGATTGGTGAAAAAGAAAAGTTATTTATTCAAATTATACAGACTAAAAGTAATGACTTAATGTCTTTGTTAAAATCCCAAAATCCCTTGAAACACCCATAAACACACACAGTCCTTCCTTCCCTCCTTTGCCCAGTCTGGGGTACCATATCTCAGGAGAAGAAATAGAAGTCCGTGGCTTAGGCAGCTCTTGGTTTTTCCTAGTAACTTGTGCTCAGCTGGCAGGCCTTCCTTAGTTCCCAGCATCATTGGTTGTGTTGCCAGGATCTCCAGCTAAAGCCGCGTGGTGATTCTTCCCATGGCTGCCGGGGGCGGGGGGGGGGGGGGGAGCCCCCTTTCTGGGAGAGCGACGAGAGCGACGGCAGTGGCGGCGGCAGCAGCAGCACCGAGAGGGCTAGCGCGGAGCTCATCGTGTCTTGGCCAGAGCAGGTGGCTGCAAGGTTAGCTGAGCCCGAGAGCGGTGAGAGTGCGGGCGCGGCTTGCGGAGGCCTGGCGGTGGCTGCGGTGGCCGGGCAGTGATCCAGTGCTCCCGAGTCACTTATTGGTGGCCCCTTCTCGCGGCCTCAGCTGTAGAGCTGGCTGGGGCTTGGAGCCAGGCGGTAGAGGAGCCTCAGGTGGCTGCATCGCGGACGGTGTCTACGCGCCTGCGGGAGTCCCCCCTCTGCTAAAGCCGCATGGTTCTCTCTCCTCAGTGGCTGCTGTCCTCCCTGCGCTGCCACAGCTGCATGGTTCTCCCCAATGGCCGCCGCACCTCAGTTTAAGTCCCCGCGCCAAATCTTCCTCTGCAGCCCCATTTCCGACTCCTCTCACACTCGGCTTCACATGCCAGAACTCTCAAAGCCTTCTAGCTTTACTGGACTGCCATTGTGGGTCTGAGCAGGTGTGGCTCCATGTCATGGAACCAATCATCTCCAAGCTCTCATGCAGGTACAGGTGCGGTAACCAGGGGGAGTTGCCTCCCAGGCTCGGTAACTAGGGAAAGTTACTTCCATTTCCCTGGCTTAGAGCTTGGCCGGAGCTATTTAACATATCTATGCAACCAGCCAAAGGCCATAGATATGTTAAAAGACCACGCCAGAGGGTAGCTGCAAGGCTGTTGCTATGGGAAATAGCTCTCAATGGCCCTGCTCCATTTGTCTCTTCCCCTGGGGTGGGGGGTGAGGACATTCTATATATTTTTCTAATATTTCCTGGACACCTTGAGTTCTGAACCCCATTCCAAATCTCTATTTGCGGACCCTTTGGCTGCACCCTCCTACAATACCACTCAGCATTTCACTCCTAGATATATATACCCAAGAGAAAACATGTCCATGTAAAAACTTGGATACGGATGTTCATCGCAGCATTATTCATAAGAGCTAAAAAGTGGAAACAACTCAAATGTCCATCAATGGATGAATGGATAAACAAAATGTAGTCTATCAATAAAATCAAATATTATTCATCCCATAAAAAAGAATGAAGCACTAATACATGCTATAACCTGGATAAACCTTGAAAACATTATACTCAGTGAAAGAAGTTAGATAAAAAATGCCACAGATTGTTTGATTCCATTTATATGCAATGTTCAGAATAAGCAAATCTACAAAGTACAATAGAGTAGTAGTGGTTGCCTGCCTCTGAGGGCCTAGGAGGAAATGAGGGGTGACTGCTAATGGAGAGGAGGCTTCTTCTGGGTGTGATGAGAATGTTACAAGATCAATTGTGGTGATTTGATGGTCACACAATTCTGTGAATATATTAAACGCCATTGAATATATATGCTGCACTCAGTAAATATGTGTTGAATGTATGAATACAGGGTGTCGGGACCATGGGAGGAATGTTTCTCCGGCCTGTAGGCCTGTGGTTGAGCATAGGTTTGGCTTTATCACTTGGAGGCAGTAACTGATGCTGTTTCTTTGCCTTGCGTGCTGGTAAGGTCACGTGGCAGCTCCCCTCTAGCATTAGCGTGCCGTTAGGGGTACAAACCATAACCCAAGTTTGTCAGTTCCCTTTCCTTAACCACCTCACTTTGTCTGTTTAATCCTGTTACACCCTCTGTAACTTTGCGGGCTACTGCAAATCCTTTTCTGGAGGGTGGCAGGACGTGAATTAGTTGACTAAACATTCTTTTCTTCCCTTTGTCTATTGCAGCTGGTCCACAGGGATTTGGAGGATCTAAAGAAAGACATAAATGAGGTCGAGCAATTAGTCAAGAAGCTGCTAATTGAAGGCCTCCGATTTGATCCAGACAGCGCTGCCGGCTTTAGGAAGTGAGCCCCTGCTGGGTCGGGGTGGAGCTGGTGGAGACTAGGGGATCCTCCAGGGAGGAAACAAGTGACCTAGCTGGGTAGCTCTGTTGGTTGGAATCCCAGAGCATTCTGGGAGCAAGAATTCCAGACCTATGGACGTGGGGAGGCAGGATGGGTTTCCCAAGTGGGTGTGGAAAGGGTTGGGGTGAGGTTGAGAGTGCCGGGCACTCAAACCTGGGCAGCTCTGGTCTTGATTGGTGGAGGGGCTTCAGGAGTACATCTGCTCCTAAGCTCTTTTGCCACAAATGAGGAGGTTCAGAGAGGGAAGGAGCCATGCAAGTGGGAGCCTGGATGGATCTGGGAACACAGCCAGGTCCTCTGCCCCCATCCACACGGCACCCCCAGACAGAGGGATTCAATGTCCTGGGAGCTCTTGTCCCCGGATCACCCCTCACGCCTCTCTGAAGGCTACTGTGTGTACTGTGAAGGTTAGCTTTCCAGGAGGTCCCTGCTTTTAAAGACCTCCATTAATCATGTTTAAGGCAAGGAGATACACTACACTTTTATTTCCTCACCTCCATCCCAGGCGGCCACAAATGGGGGTCGGCAGAGGCCAGCAGAACTGAGCGGAGCTGGGCCAGGCCAGTGGGTGTAGGATGTGGGTGGAAGTCCTGGCCCTGATGCACAGACAGACCTGCATCCTCCCCCAAGCACTGCCTGGAGATGGGGCAGCCTCGCAGGGCCTGACTGGGGTGCCACAGCTGAGGAATGGCTGTCTTCCAGGAAACTGTTTGAGCGGGTGAAATGCATTTCCTGCGACCGGCCTGTGGAGATGATGACTGGACCGTGAGTACTGCCGCCAGGGGGCACCCGCGCCTTCTTTTGGACAGACACCCCCACCCCACCCCCACCGCCCCCTGTGGCTGCGTTGTTCTGGGAGCATTTATAGGCACATCCACTTACTTGTCTTGTAGACATCATTTTGTTCGCTCCCTGTCCCTGATTGAGCCAGCACCATCCCCTCCTTTCTTCACCTGCACTGTCAGGGTGCCCACTGTCCTAGGGACTGGGTCAGCTCCAAAAGAAAAATAGTGGTGACCTAGCTGGGTAGCTCTGTTGGTTGGAGCGTCATCTTGTACACTGAAAGGTTGCAGGTTTGGTCCCTCCTCAAGGCGTGTGCAGAAGGTATGGGGTCTCTCTTTCTCCCTCTTTCCCTTTCTCTCAAATCAATAAATATATTCTTGGGTGAGGATTTAAAGTAATAAATAATAATAACAACAATAATAATGATGGAAGAAAACTATAGGGGAAAGCAGAACTTTGTGGGAATTTGCACCCTGGCTGGCATAGCTCAGTGGATTGAGCTCGGGCTGCGAACCAAAGTGTCGCAGGTTCAATTCCCAGTCAGGGCACATGTTTGCGTTGCAGGCCATGACCCCCAGCAACCGCACATTGATGTTTCTCTCTCTCTTTCTCCCTCCATTCCTTCTCTAAAAATAAATAAATAAAATCTTAAAAAAAAAAAAGAACTTTGTGGGAATTCCTCGCATGCATTTTTATGGTCTAATACTTTATTTAATGATGTGAAATTCACATAAGAGTAACCATTTAAAGTGAATGATTCAGGGGCATTTATTTAGTTCATTTACCATAATGTGCAACCAACACCTTTAATTCCAAAACACTTTTATCATCTGGAATCCCCTGATTTACTAAGCAATCGCTTCTACTGCCTGCTCCCCTCAGCCCCTGACAACCTCGAATCTACTTCTGTCTATGAATTTGTCTATGCTGGACATTTCATAGAAATGGAATCATCCAGTCTATTGTCTCTTGCACTTGGCATCTTCCACAGAACATAGTGTTTTTCAGGTTCATCCAGGTTGTAGTGTGTGCCAGTACTTTGCTCTTTTTTGTGGCTGAATAATGTCCCATTGTATGGATAGGCCACACTTATTGTTGGTCAATTTATACATTGATGGGCATTTGGGTTGCTTCTACCTTTTAACCTTAATGAATAGTGCTATTGTGAACATGCATGTAATATATTTGTTTGAACACCTGTTTCCAATTCTTCTGGATGTAAACCTGAGAGTGGAAGTGCTTGGTCATATGGCAACTTTATGATGAACTTTTTGAAGATGCAACTGACAATATTCTGGTTTAAGAGCTAGGATCTTGCTATGTCCCTGGCCTCTGCAGTGCTAATCTGGCCCTGGTGACCAGTGAAGCTCAGCAATACCCCCATGCCAGTGCACATTCATGGAGGGGCTTTGGAACTATATTCAGAGCCTTTCTTTCAGACAACAGATACCTAGTTGCAGTATTCCTTATAATAGTAAAAAAAAAAAAAGAAAGAAAAGAAAAAGGAAACAAGCTGAGTGGTAAATGAGTTACAGTAAATTCATGTCAGCCAATACAGATCGTGTTATAAAAGAAACCACATCGCAGGAAATTCTGAGATGTGGAAATGATCTCCAACTGTGATGTCCAGTGCAGTAGCCCCTGGCCACATGCAGCTTGTTGAGCACCTGAAACATGGTTAATACAATTGAGGAACTGAATTTGAAACTTATTTAAATTTAGTTAATTTAAATAGCCATGTGGCCAGTGGCTGCCATATTGGCTAGCACGGTTGTGGAAGAATATGAATGACCTGGGAAAGGTTTTGCAATAACTTAAATGAGAAAATCAAGTAGTAGGTGTGTTATGATTCCATTTTTGTTAAAAAAATATATAAACATCGAAAAAATACTGGTAGGACACATATCAAAGTATGTGTCACATGGTTACAGTACTTTTTTGCTTATTTGTGCTCTTACATGCTTTCTAAAGTTCAGGCAATGTGTATTACTTTAAATTTTATTGTGGCTTAAATACATACAATAAAGTATGTAAATATTTACTGTTCAGCTTGATAAGTTTTTTTATCCTCACCCAAGGACATGCTTATCAATTTCACAGAGAGGGCAAGGGAGGAAGAGAAACATCGATGCCTCTTGCATGCACCCCAAATGGGGACCAAACCTGCAAACTAGGTATGTGCCCTAACTGGGAATTGAACACGCCACCTTTCAGTTTACAGGACATCGCTTCAACCAACTGAGCCACACCAGCCAGGGCTTGGTGAGTTCTACATGTGTACACACCCTCATATCCCCCACGCAGATCAAGATGTAGAACAGGTCCAGCTCCTGAAAAGGCTACTGTTTTTTTATTTTTGTTGTGGTAAAATACACATAACATAAGTTAATCACTTTATGGAGAACATTTCAGTGGCATTTTGGACATTGACAATATTATGCAGGTACCACCTCCAGTTCCAGAACATTTCTATCAGTCCAGAAGGAAATCCCTTACCTGTTAGCCATTCCCCTTGCCCCCAAGCTCTGACCACCTCCAGTCTGTGTCTGATGTTTACTTTTATTATAACTGTAACATTTTTTAATGATAATTGGAACTTTTTTTAGTGACTTACAAAGATTATCGGGGTTCACCAGAGCCCTTGTAGGGCAGCCTTAGGCTAAATTTGAGGGTCGGTTCTTGGAGAAAGTGGGAGCCCTGCGCCCTCTGCTGGCCATGTATGCCTACTACTGAGCTCTTGTTCAACAGACACCTCATCACCATCCGCAAAGCCCAACTGCTGTCTCGGCTTCGTCCAGCTAGTGCCAACAGCTACGAGTACCTCCAGCGGCAACAGATGAGGTGAGCAGACTGGAGTTCTGCCCCACAGAGGACCCTCAGGACCCAGGAGCCCTGCAGAGACCTAAACTCTAGTCCCAGGATCCAAAGACTATCCCAGGGCACTGCCAGCCATCTGTAAGGAGTATGTTTGGGGAGATAGCTAGGGCAGGAGACAGGCATGTGAGAAGAAAGGAATGGACATATTTATTGGGCATCTATTATGAGCCAAGAATCATCAGGGAAGGGTTTCTTATTTAAATCTCACAACCCCCTATGAGCTAGGGGGTAATGTGCCTGCTTCTCGCTGGAGGACGTAAGTAAATTCGGTGAGGCTTGCTGTGGCCGGGCAGACACTGTGCTAAGCGCTTTGACATACTTGACCTCATTAAATCCTTACACTTTGCCCTTTGAGGAATATTCTGTTATCATCCCATTTCACAGTTGAAGAAATTGAGGCTCAGAGAACTTAAGCAACCTGCCTAAGGTCACAGGTAGTAAATGGCAGAGCTGGCACCTGAATCTGCGGATTTCCACCAGACCCAGCTGGCTCCCTGGGTCCCAGCCCCATCCCTCACCCTCTGGACATCCCATGGCATCAAGGTGCTCCCCACCCCCAGGTGGAGGAATAATAGTAACCACAGCCACACAAGGGGAGGGACATGGGACCCTGTGCCCCGTGCCCTTATATGCCTTGCCTGATTCTTTCTGGAGATCAAGAGGCTAAGAGCATATGTTTGGCAGGTCAGATCAGGCCTCCAGGGGTGGCTAGGGTCTGGGGAAACGTAGGCCTTGATTTTTTCTCTGGCCCCACTCTGTCTGCTTCTGTCCACTCACCAGGCCCCAGGCCTGTTCGGCTACACCACCAAAATCAGCTGGAAGAAATTCCAGTCTTCCCTTGTTACTGGCCACGTCCTTAGGGCCTAGCCTTAGGCTCCTTGGGGGTAGAGGGGTCTTCACGTGGCTGCTGACCCTCCTGCCCTGTCCAAGGGAACAGCAGCGGCTGAAGCAGCTTCAGGACCTCGGAGACAAGGACTGGAGTGATGGCCCTGGGAATGACGCCAACCACAAGCTCAAGTCATATAACTTGTCAACACTCTACCCCTATGGGGACCCTGAGTTGCTGGACTATGATACTGTGAGTCAGGCCGCAGCCTGGATGGTGGGTGACCCGGGGCAGGGGGCCATGCTCTTTCTGCTGGGCCTGTGTGTATACTACACGGGCTCAAGGTCACTCCCTTACTTGGGGCCTGGGCCATCCAACAGGCCGAGGTGGACATCCTGGGAGTGGACGGGATCCTGTACAAGGGCCGAATGAACACCCAGGACGGGGCACAGCCACTGGCCAGTGTGGAGAAGGAGTCGGCTGGTGAGAGGCGTCAGGCTTTCCTAGGCACTCCTGTCTAGTGTCCTGGCTTTGCTGGCCAGCATGAACAGAGGCCCTGGCAAGCAGGACCCAGAGCTGGCACCATCCCTGACCGGGGGGTCCTCACACAGCCACTTGCAAAAACAAGGTTCTACTGTATGCCAGACACTGCATACAGCAGACTCAGTGCCGGGGAGACAAAGGGGAGCAAAAACAGTGGTTATGCTCTGGAGTCTCCATATGAGTAGAATAAGCAGACTAAGCAGATAACTGAAGGTGAGGCTGAACAGCTGACCTGAAGGGAGGGCCCTGGTACTAGGACTGTTTGTGACAAAGCATGAGGGCCTAGGAAGGGGTGCTGGCGGTCCCCCCAAAGGTGGGATGCTGGGCTGGTGATGGGAGAGTTGTGACAAAACACGCTGGCCCAAGGAGAGGGACTGGGTACTGCCCTGAGGCCTCTGAAAAGGGACCAAGTTTTCTCTAGATGGAGGGCTCAGGTGGGACAAGAGCAGTCCAGGTGGAAGGAATAGGAGGCGCAAAGTCTCTGGAGTGGATGTGAGCCAGGCAAAGTCAGGCACTCAGAAAGGTGAGTCCACCTGAGGTGCAGAGATTGGGGTGGGGCTGGGCATGAGGAAGAGGGCACTTGGACAGACCATGGAGGCTGTGTCCTAATGTCAAGGGCAGGCTAGGGTTGGGCCGGAGGAGAGTCTGTCACACACGTGGAATCAGTCCTCTGGTTGCTGCAGTATTGAGGCCCTGGCTCCAGATGGCTTCTACCAGGGACCCCACCATTCAGCTCCAGCACTGGGCCACCAAGACTGAAAGGTGCACCTTCCTGGGCTGGTGACTGCATCACTCCAGTCCCTGCCTTCATCTCTGCCTGTACACAGGAGCCTGCTCACTGTGTATTCTCCTCTCTGTCTCTTGTAAGGATACATGTCATTGGACTTAAGGCCCAAATTAACCCAGTGTGCTCTTATCTCAAGATCCTTTGCTTAATTACATCCACAAAGATTTTTTCTCCAAAACAGGTTACATTCACAGGTTCCAGGGGACATCTTTTTTGGGGCCATCCTTCAACCCAGTATAGACCTCCCCCTGGTCCAGGAGGGTGGGACAACCATCTTCAACCCCACATGCCCTCTGGGGCAAGGCTGTGGCCTGCAGTGTTAATACTCCTTTCTGGGTGCCTGGCAGTGGATGCTGTTGGGAGGGGACTCAGGCTGGGCTTCAGGAATCAATCACCAGGCAGAATAACAACGGCATGCCTAACATTTAATGTCTGACTTCTTTTTTTATAATCACATTTTATTGTTTATGCTATTACATTTGTCCCAATTTTTCCCCCTTTGACTCTCTCCACCCAGCCTCCCCCTCCACTCCCTCAGGCAATCCCTACAACATTGTCCTTGTCCATGGGTCATGCATATATGTTCTTTGGCTACTTAATTCCCTGTGCTGTACTTTACCTCCCATGGCTATTCTGTAGCTACCAATTTGTACTTTTTAATCCTTGCACCTTTTCCCCCATCCTCCCCGGCCCCCCTCCCTTCTAGAAACAATTGAAACATTCTTAGTATCTATGATTCTGTTTCTGTTCTGCTTGTTTATTTATTTTGGTTTTAGATTTAATTATTGATAGATATGTATTTATTGCCATTTTATTGTTCATAGTATTCTTCTTCTTCTTCTCCTTAAAGAAGACCCTTTAACATTTCATATAATACTAGTTTTGTGCTGATGAAATCCTTTAGCTTTTCCTGGTGTGGGAAGCTCTTTATCTATTCTTTGATTCTAAATGACAGTTTTGCTGCATTGAATAATCTTGAGTGTAGTTTCTTTTGAGAAATCAGCTGACAATCTTATGGGGACTCCCCTCTAGGTAACTAGCTACTTTTCTCTTGCTGCTTTTAAGATTCTCTTTGTCTTTAACCTTTGGTATTTTAATTACGATGTGTATTGGAGTGGAACTCTCTGTGTTTCCTGGAATTATATGTCTATTTCCTTCACCAAATTAGGGAAGTTTTCTTTCATTATTTCTTCAAATAGGTTTCTAAATTCTTTCTCTCTTTTCCTTCTGGCACCCCTATGATGTGAATGTTGAAACACTTGAAATTGTCCCAGAGGCTCCTTACACTATCCTTTATTTTTTATTTTTTTGGATTTTTTATTTTTTTTTCTTCTTGCTGTTCTGATTGCTTGTTTTTTGCTTCTTTGTGTCCCAAATCTCTGGTTTGATTTTCAGCTTCATCTACTCTACTGTTGATATCCTGTAAATTGTTCTTTATTTCAGTTAGTGTATCCTTCGCTTCTGACTGGATCTTTTTTATGCTGCTGAGGTCCTCACTAAGTTCCTTGAGCATCCTTGTAACCAGTTTTGAACTCTGCATCTGACAGATTGCTTTTCTTGTTTCGTTTAGTTCGTTTTTTAGAGTTTTGTTCTGTTCTTTCACTAGGGTCATGTTTCTTTGTCTCCTCATTTTGGCAGCCTCCCTGTGTTTGTTTTTATCTATTAGGTAGAGCTACTATGTTTCCCAGGCCTGGTGGAGTGGCTTAAAGTAGTAGGTGTCCTGTGAGGTCCAGTGGCACAGACTCTGCTATCACCCAAGTTGGATCCTCAGGGTGAGTCCACTGTGTGGGCTGTGCAGCACCCTCCTTATAGCTGAGCCTTGACTGCTGTTGGGTTGGCACATCCCAAATCAGCTGCCGCCGATGTTCTGCTGGGGGTCACAGAGCATTAACTACAAAGTGACCTGCAGATGGCTGCTACTTGTGCTGGGCTTGGAGGTGACCAGGAGAGGCCAAGCTGTGAACCAAGGCTGGCTGCTGGTAGTGCCAAGCCTGGGGCAACTTAGCAAGAGTTATGGGACTGGAGCCAGATGCTGCTTTTTGGGAGAATTTAGGAAAATCTGAAGCAATGAATCTGACATCTTGCCAGAGCCCAACAACTGAGGGAGGCATTGCACAAATCAGCAGGTAAGGGCACCCTTGGTGCAAGGGCCAGGACGACGTTACACACCTGGGCCATGTCTCCACTCATTCACTGGACAGCGTCCCTCTCCCTCCAGAGGAAAGGACATTTCTCCTCATGGCTCATTCATTCTCAAGACCCATGACCTGCAGAGCAGGACTGAATCATGACACCTCAGCTACTCTGTTCTGCTGGGGGGTGGGGGGCAACAAAATCTATTTAGCCTTAAATATCAATTAGAAGCCAACCTGGACAGATCTTTTGACTAGTGTGCTCTTGGAACTCATTTATTTACTCCAAAGAACATTCCAATCCAAACAATCATCATCTAAACTTAAACTAGCTAGTGTGAGCCCCACCCAGGTTCAGACTGGTCCCAGATGCATCCATCTGTTCATCCCAGTGTCCACCAAATCCTGCTGTGCATTCAGTCCTTTGCTAGTCCCACGGGGTTACTGGGAGGTGTCCAGCCAGCCTGTGGTCTCCAGATGCCTGTACCGTGGTCAGAATCTCCGGGCAGAGGGACAGCTGATCCCCAGTGAGTGACGCCCCCAGTAGGAGGGCAAGGGGGCATGCTGAGGCTGGTAGTCAGCAGGCTGGACTTTCAGAGAATCTCCATGGCAGGCTGCACATGGGCAGGACTCCAGGGGGAGGTGGTGGCAGAAGGTGGACTCAAGGGAGTAGACTTGTCTCCAGCCTACGCCTTCCTCACCAGCTTTGGGTGAACTGCCTAAAGCACACCCCTGGCCAGGCCCCTTCCCAGTTCAGAAAGGCTACTGTAACAAATTACCACACATTGAATGGCTCAAAACAACGTTATTTTGTCTTAGTTCTTGAGATCACAAATCTGAAATGAGTCTTCTGGGCTAATATTGAGCTGTCAGAGTTAGCCCAGGGCTGGTTCCTTCTGTGGCTCTGGTGGAAAGTCTGGTGTCTCGCTGGTTCTGCCTTCCAGAGGCATTACTCTGATTTCAACGTTCGTTCTTATGTCTCCCACTCTCACCCTGACCTCCTTTACAAGGACCCTGTGGTTACATTAGGGCCACCTGGATAATCCAGGACCATCTCCTTGTCTCAAAAGTCCTTGACTGAATCACATCTGTAAAGTCCCTTGTGCCGTGTAAGGTGATGAGCTCACAAGTTCCGGAGATTAGGACATGGACATCTAGGAGGGCACTGCCCTCAGAGTACAGACTCCTGGGCTGACCTGACCCATGGCCCCTGGCCTCGTCTGTCCCCTCCATTCAACCTCATGGAACCGCTCACTCGCTCTCTCTCAACGAGCCCCACTGCTTCTCACCTTCGGGCCTCGGCCCATACGGTGTGCTCCTCCTGGAACCCCTGGAGAACATTTCCTATTTGCCAGGGCTCAGGTGTTCCCTCCTGCTGGGAGTCTCCTGGCTTACGCAGAGGCGAGCCTAGGAGGAGCAGGCATTGGGGTCAGGTGGTGAGTTTGTGTTTGGACATATAGAGTCCAAGCTTGTAGGAAACATCAGGGAGAGCACTGCGTCAGCAGCTGGGCTCCTGGGCCTCCCTGTGTCACCATTTGGGATCTGTATCCTAGGCCCACATCCCTTGCCTTGAAAGGAAGCAGGTCGATAATCTCACCAGTCGGCTGGTTGGCAGGTTCCACTTCTGACTCGTGGAGGGATACAGGTGCCAACTGGGGATCACAGTGGGGGCCAAGGAGCACCCCTCAGCCAGGCATTTGCTCTTGAGCAGAACCCATAAAGCACGTGGGTGGTGGTTCTTAACTCAGGCCTGAGGGACATGACCTAAGCTATACAGTTCCCAGAGGCTCATGGGGAATTAAGGTGGTGTCAGTTGGGTCCTTGAGGTTGTAGACCCTACGACAGAGTTAGGGACACAAGAGATTTTGAAGGGAAGAGCATTAACAAAGAGGAGGAAGGAGAGGGAGGGAGCAGGAAGAGACCCTCAGACAGTGCACAGACCTGATAAGGTCCAGGCCGGACCAATGGGGAGCTTCCGAGCAAAGAGAGCCCAGCAGATGGCCAGGCCCTGTGTTCCCATTGTTGACTGGAAGTGCTACCAGACCCTGAAGGTCTAACAAACCCCAAGAGCACTACCAGACCCCAAGATGCTAACAGGCCCCAAGGTGCTAACAGGTGGAGGCTGTTGGTTTCCTGCACTTCCTACAGCTGAGCACCATGTTCTTTCTTAAAGGGAGACCTGTGTGGCGCCTCCTGCTGCTGCACCCTGGTCTCCTGAGCCCTTGTCGGTGCCAGGTGTGTTTTAGAAGCCACTGGGGAAACCCAGTGCAATCAAAATGAAGGTGCTGCTCCCTTAGGGTTTTCACCCTGCGACAGATGGAGTCATGTGAACGAGTAAGTCAGTGAGTGTGTCAGATGAGACACAGAAATCGGGGGAGGATGGCCCGGGGGCAGTCCCTCCTGAGTGGGCGGTCTAAAGGACTCTCTGAGTCCCTTCAAATGAAGGGACATTTGAGGCAAGAATTGTCAGGAGACAGCCAGAGATGGAGACAGCTGTTCAGGCAGAGGGAACACTTGGTGTCCTGCATAAGAAGGAGCGTGGCACCCCCATAACTCTTGCCAGGCGCCAGGCATGGTCCTCTCCTCCAGGCCTTCCTCCCTCCTCCTCCTCCTCCCTCATCTTTGCTCTTGTGGCCTCTTTTACCCCATGATACTATGTCTTCTGCAGCAGCCTTTCGCCTGGACTCTGGATGGCCAGTCATGGTGGTTCTTGGCTGGACAGGGAGAAAAGGACACCTTGGGTTGAAAGTGGAAGATGGAGCCAAACCCAAAAGACCACATATTGTATGGCCCCCCTTCTATGAAATGTCCAGCACAGGCAAATCACATCAACAGATGCAGCTTAGCAGTTGCTAGGGGCTGGGGGGGGGGGGGTGGAGAATGGGGAGTGACTGCCTCATGGCTCATGGGCACCAGGTCTCCTTTTGGGATAATGAGAATGTTCTGGAACTAGATGGAGATGATGGATGCACAACCTTGTGAATGAACTTACCACCACTGAATCGTTCGTTAAATGCTTAATTATATATTATGTGAGTTTTACTAAAAAGTGCACACACACAAAAGATGGACTGGGAGGTGGGGTGAGAGTGCCACGGTGGTCTGGCCCCCCAGGGTGGGGAGACCTGAAGAGCGGCCTGACACCCAGCCGGTACCCAGTCCTGCCAGCGCCTCCCCTGCGTCTTGTTTCCGTCTCCTCCCGGCCTCGAGTCACCTCCAAACCCCTTTTCCTAGTATCTTAACTGTAAGAAGCCCGAGAAGGTGGGGAGAGAAGGTCCTTCCATAGACAGATGGGGAGGGGTGGGTGTGTGAAGGGGGGTGGGGGCAAAGGGCAGTCCCACCGGAGTGAGCAGGCCTTTGCAGAGCTGAGGATGACAGAGTGCTCCAGGGAGGGGCTGAGCTCCCAGAGAGCCGCCCCCCATTCCCGTCTCTTCCCCTCTTTTCCACCAAGCTGTGAAGGTTCCACATCCCCCGGCTCGAAACCTGTATGACCGCTTGGGTGCCACCTACCCCTGTGAGTACCTGCTCCTCCAACTCCCTGGCCCAAGGGGAATTCTGGTTGGGTCCCCCAGCCACAGACTGGGGTTCTCCTGCCCTACCTCACCCATCTTTCACATGCTCTGTGCCAGTGCCTAAGAAGGCCCCCCAGAGAGGCCCCCACCGGCACCCAGCTCCCTGGTGGGCCTCCAGCTGTTCTGGGCTCCTGCTTCACCCTTCAGCCAGGCTTCCTGGCCTGGACACCCAGGCTGGGAAGGCACCCAGGTGTCTTTTCCCAAGTGTCCAGTCAGCTGCAGAGGTGGGATAAGGGAGTCCACTCATTCTCTTGGCCTCTTGGCTGGGGCCTGTGGACCAGGCTGGAGGGAACTGAGCTCCCCTGATTCACATTGTCCTGGACCAGGCATTTGTGGGCACTTTTCATGTACAAAGCACTCTGCCCCTTACCTCACCCAGGCCTCATCCCAGCCAGGAGTGGTGGGTACTGCTAGCCCATTTGAAAGGGGTGGGGGCAGGGGGAGCGGAGGCACAGTGACCTCGGCGGAGCAGTGCAGGAGCTGGGACTCCTCCGGGTGCTCTGCTCCACTTTGGCGGAGCGGCAGTGAGGCACTTCCATCTTGGGGCTTCTCCTCTCTTAGGCCAGCCTCTGCCCGGAATGTTCTTGAGACAAATCACGGGTCTCTCCTGCCCCTCCCAGCCCTGCACCCCCGTGCCATCATCCGCTCAGCCACCTCCAGCCCCCACCCAATGCTGCCAGCTCGGCCTCCGTCTACGCCCCCGCTGCCACTGCTGCCGCCGCTGATGCCGTCCCTGCAGGACCCCTCACAGGCCTCAGGGTCCACCAGGCACCCAAGGTCTCAGCGCTTCGAATCCCGAGCCAGCACGCGGCCCACCTAGGAGCCTGACAGCCCGTGAGCCCTGTGCCCTGCACCCGCACTGTCCCTTCCATCCCCCTCACCTGCCGAGACGGGCCGGAGCCTGGCCTGAGGAAGGTTCAGGGGCCCTGGACATAGGGAGGCCTCACTGGGACCCAGTGGCTGTTTTCAGCCTATAAATACAGCACAGTGCTTCTTATCCCACACTACATGAAGAACACAGCTTTCTGGATTGAATTTTCCACTAAGCCAATTTAATTCCTTGACCAATTTTCAATACGACACAGTTAAAGTGATTTCATAAACACTTTCCTTTTTATTTTGCTGAAGTGATTTCATCAGTATCAGTTCCAGCTCCAGCTTCCGCCACTGTCCATTTTCTTTGGGGGCCATTGTATCTGCCAGGATCAATTTTCCCATAGGAACCAATTTTACTGTGTGCATTTTAAAAAATTTTGTGTTGATTATTTCCACCATTAATTACTGTTCTGAAGTGAATGTTTAAAGAAGTTTACTATATTTACCTCTGGCTAATCCCTGAGGAACTTGGGCAGTGGCCCTGGAACACTCTGGGACCGCTCTGTCCCATCCAGGGCCGGGGTCCCGCACGCCCGTGTGACCGGTCTGTTCCCATGCTACCCCTGTGCGCCTGGTGGGAACAGAGCAAACTGGGAGGTCAAGACATCCAAGCTGGCAGTTTAGCGGCCCCCCTTAGATCACAGAGCATTGCTCACACACGCCAGCCTGCGTAGTGCATGCCTGGCCTGGTTTCTTCCCCCGGACGGCTTATCTGTCCTGCCCTTCTCCCTCTCAGTTTCACTCCCTCTCCACTCCCTAGCTTGTCTAGTTGTGCTCTCTGTCGTTAGTGTAGTTCTGACACTTCTATCACATTTCACAAAAACTAAAAAAATGTTCCCTCTGTGCAGTATTAGGGCATGACCCACCCCCCACCACTGCCAACATCCACTAGAGGCTCCTGGGATGGTGGAGTGAGTTGGAGTGAGTGGTCCGAGGGTCTGCCCTGGGGAGGGCCGGGGGCTTGGGGCTGTGCCTGGGAGCTGGCATGCAGGGTTCCCTAGGTCTGATGGCCCCTGGAGTCCGGGCACACTGTGCACCTGTCCCCTTTCTAACGGTCCCCCAGCCCTTCCTTACTGCAACCACTGCTGGCCCTGACTTTTCTTTTCTAGAACTCTCCAAGGACTGTGTCCAAATGGGAACAAGCTCTCCCTGACCCGGGTCTACGCTGCCCGCTGTGGGCACTGGCACTGCAGCCCCGGCCTCCGACCCCATGCCCATAGCACAGATGAGTATTTTTGGCAACTTCTCCCCAGAATAAAATTTTCCATCTTTCACTCTTCTGACTGTGGATAAGGGTAAATGGCCCAGTATCTTCTGCGAGGGGTGGCTTTGCCTGCCCCACATGGGTGGGTGAACCTGCTGACCCCTCCCTGGGCCACCATTCCAGCATCAGCTTCCCAGAGCCACTGCCCAAAGCCACCAAGGCTGACCCTCAGCAGAGAATTGCAACCAGCCTCCCCTCCTCTGTCATACTTCCCACTGTGGCAAAGCGCCCTGAGCCCCCCTGGCCTGTGTGGTGGGCAGGTGAGGGGCCTGTGGGGGCAGGGGTATTGGTGTGACTCACCCAGGGTCACACAGTGAGGCCTCAGCTCTCCAGCTCCCACCCACGAGGCCATACTTCCTGGGTACTGTGCACAGGGATGAGGGCCTGGACTTCCATCACCTCCCCAAGGCAGAAAAGGGAAGCATGGCCGGGTTTCGGCACTCAGGAAGCTGAGGGTTCCTAGGGAAGCACCCCATGCCAGCCTTGTTCCCTAAGACCCTGACATGAAGGCATCTACAGGCACCTGGCATGATTCTCAGCCCCTCAAAGCTGCCTTCCCAGTCATTTCTCAGGTTTACATCAGAATCAGTGCCTACTTGGTACCTGCAGCTGAGGGAGTGGAGCGAGGCCCAGGTAGCACTCTGTAACCATCTGCATTCTGACGGACCCCTCAGTGCTCTGGAAGGTAGGAAACCATAGTCCCAATTGTGGCCAGCCAGGAGCAATACTGGAAGACAGTCCTGTCCCCCATGGGGGTGGGGGAAGCTGGCCTTTGGCCTGGTCCCAGGTGGCAAGGGTTCTGCCTCCTAATCCCAGCCCCAGGGCATGGGACCTGAAGGCCTTGAAAGCTGGAAGGGAGGTGCTGTGCCCGCTCCCAGGGCAGCTGCCTCAGGAGTGTGGCCCACCCATGCCAGCAGGGAAAGTGCTTGGGGAGTGGACAGTGCCAGGCACGGAATCCGAAGAGTGGTGATGTTGGGAGAACGTAGGTCCAGCCTCCTCCTCTGCAAAGAGGACCACAGTTCTGAACCTGAGACAGAGGCAGAGCCAGGCTGGACAGGGAGTAGGGTGACCAACTGTCTTAGTCTGCCTAGGAGTGAGAGAGGTCCCTAGAACTTTCAGTTTTAAGGCCAAGATAAATCTGTCATATGAGGGGGAAGTCATGTGGACTGGCCGGGTACGTGGGGCTGCATGAATGAGCCAGCAGGAAGGGGAAGGAGGCGTCTCTTGCCAAGCATTGCGTCCTGCCTCAAGGTTCTGCTAGAATGGAGATGCTGGGCGGTAACCACCCTGCACCCCCAAATCCAGCCCCACAACCCACCGATGGAAGTCAAAGGCCACTGAACATGTTCTCCCTTTCAGTGACCGTGAACCCATTAATCCTATGGTATAAACAGCCGGCAACAGCAAGGGTGTGTCCCAAACAAGTGGAGCTGTGTTGGAAAAAGGAGCTACCAGTACCCAGAAGCACGCTGCCAGAAGGCAGCGGCTGGGGCACTGGAGGGAGGGCCTTTTGTGCAGGAGCACTGAAATCAGTGCTGGTTTCCCCTGCCATCATCATCTCAGCCTGACCCCTGACTTTGTGTGAATTTAGGGACTCTATGCAGAGACCCTCCAAAATCCCACACCAACAGCCAGAGAAGGGGTTCTCCTCTCTCCTTCCTCCTCTTGCTCATGGCTTCACCAGGATCTGTAGAGAACGTCCCCACCAGAATCTGCAGCCGTTATTCCCTAGATGAGAAATGGCCCCAGGAAGCAGAGCCAAACTCTGCCAACACGCTCCCAGCACCTTGTGCTGTGTCATTGACAAGCCTTGGTCACACTGCAGGTGGGCCCTCCCCTGGAGGACCCAGCATCCCCACCCCTAAAAGAGGGGTGTTCCTTTAAGACTTATTTGAAATACATATATTGCCCAATCATAAGCTGTGGCTAGGCAACCTGACCTTTCCAAATGCAGGAATTGGAAATAGCTTTGCCTCAAAATATCTCATTTTGGCCAACCCAGCTGGCCTCCCTGACACCAACACAGGGTAGCAACCTGAGTCAAAGCCGGTCTGTCCTCAGATGAGTCCTGCTATGAAAAGCCCTCCAGGGCCACAGCGGCCCCGCCCTCTGGGTTTGGGAGCCAGCCTCGGGAACAGGGTGGCTTTCTTCAGCGGCGCATGTGTTCTCAGAGAACCCCAGGAAGACCTTCAGCAGCCCTGGGAGCACCCCAGTCATCCAGGGAATACTGCAGGGGAGCGAGCACGAGCCCTTCTCTCTTTAAAGCTGTGTAGAGGGTGCCCTGCTCGCCCACAAAAACCATTTCAGAGTCATCATTCGTCTGCCAGGTGCTGCTCTACCCCACGGAGCAGGGCACCTACTTCAGACACTCCCCTCTGGGGAAAGCAAGATCCTCTTCAGATTCCAGCCGATTCCAAGATGAGAGTCAGACACACGTACACATGCTGGTGGCCAGTGGACTGGGCCGGCCGGCCAAGGGCAAGCTGTGTCCCTACTGTGACGGTTGGCTTCAGCCAGCTATGGTCTGTCTGGGAACTTGGGCAATATTACAAATTCCCAAGATAAACCAGAAGTGAGGCTTTTCATGTAAACTCTAATTTAAAAATGTTGGCAGACAAAAACAAAACAAAAACCACCAAACCACCACGACAGCCAAACTGCCTGCATCAGGGGACTGTGAGTGTGCAACCCCCTAAGATAACCCCGCCTCATCTTTTAAGGGCAGTCCAGAGGGCACAGCTACCTCTTGTCACCCCTAGAGGCCAGATCTCATTCCCACAAACTGTCACATCCCTTCCCAAGAAATCAGACAGAGATCAAATGACACTCTTTTAAGCAACTTCATGGGTATAAATGATGTTTTTTAGAGTGGAATTTTGGAAATAGTCATTTGGAGCTCAAGTCTGGCAATTGTGTAGGAGATATCCAAGCCCAGAAGTGGCTATACTTTGAGGTAACAAGGCTGGTTTTCCCAAGAGGTGCCTGAGAGACATCTGAGATTCAGCTAAACCTGGCTGTAAGTACATTTTCCATTTGTACACCAGAACCTGTGGTTTTTAGCCAGTTTATACAGGAATATGTAGTGGATGGTGATGGATGCCTTCAGTTTTGCTCCCGAGCTTCCAGGCTTTGGGAAGTTAAGGAGGGTTCCAGGTTCTCCGCGTCACACTCCAATTTTGAGGGCATGTGGCAGCTATGTAGGCCCCGCTTTGGCTTCCCCTTGAGTTTGTCTGGCTCACTTCTGTGGCCACTCCCTTGTCTTGAGATGCTGACAGGGGGCCCCAGGCACACCTGGCAGGTCTCTGCACTGCTGGAAAGCACCCGAGTACCCAGGTCCAGCCCTAGCCCTACCCTCTGCTTCCTCCTTCCTTGGGTCCCAATTTGCCTGGGGCTCTTACTAAAAATCAGATTGCTGGGCCCTCCTCCAGAACAGCTGCCTTAGGTACCCAGGAGACTCTTATGCTTCCTAAATTTGTGCTGGGTTGGAAGCGCTTGGGAGCTATTTTACCTTTAGTAACAGCTTTGACATAATGAACACACTACAAAGTCCACCCTTTTGAAGTATGCAATTGAATGGTTTTTAGTTTGTTTACAAGTCAATCAGCAATATCCTGGGAGTGTTTAAAACGATACTGTCAGGGCCTTCCCTGAGATTATGACATGGAGGGACCAGGAATCTGGGGCTGTCATTTCACAGAGCCCCCAGGGGACAGTTTGCCACGTCCACAGACATTTTTGGTTGTCACAGCATGAGGGTGCTGCTGGCACCTAGTGGGTGGGGGTTGGGATGCTGGCCAAACATCCACAGTGCACAGAATACGCCCATGGTAGACAGTGATCCAGCACCCACGTCCACAGGGCCCAGGTTGGGAAAACGGCATCTACAGGAACCTCAAGTCCCTTCCAGCCTAATGTGACCCTCTGGGACCTCCAGGCCCAGCCCACACAGCCCCCCAAAACAGAAAGGGGCCTCACCTCCAACAGACCAGCACTATAGAGATACTTCTCAAACTGGGGCCCAAGGTCTAACAAGCCCCTAGTGATGCTGTTGGTCTGAGGACCCCATTTTAAACAGTGGGGGTGTGCTTCCGTACAGACCCACAGGGGGCCTATCTGGGGTCAAGCCCCATGGTCTCCAGGACAGCAAACTCTACACAGTTCATTGTCTCCTATGGTTCCAAAACACACAGCCACCCCAGCAACCAGCCCTCTGGGAAAGCCCAGGCATGCTCACCACACAGCTGATAACCCAGAAATGCTTGCCTCTGCAAAGCATTTTCCTACCACTTGAAGAGGGGCTGTATCAGTTTCCTGAGAATCTTCTTCCATCCAAAAGAATGGAGAAGCTGCACCCCCAAGTACCCCAGGCAGAGCTGTGTCCTCTCTGGACTCCAAGAGGCTGTCGAAAAGAGGGTTTCAAGGTGAGGACAAACTTCCGGTATGCAAACGACAGCTCAAGTAGGGGCCCAGCGGCTGGTCTCCAGTGACAACCAGAGAGTAAACAATCATCCCAGGTGGGCTTCATCACAGGCCTGTCCAGATTCCAGCAGGGCAGACGCATCCTTGTCAGAAAGCTCCGCCCCATACCTGGGAGCAAGAGAGGACTGTTGGTGGTGGTGAGTGCCAAGCCGTGTCAGGCAGACCTTCCAAAATAGAAGAAACTCTCCAACCCAGGCACAATCCACACAGGGCTGAGATGCTAACCAAGTTCTTCCCGATTAGGGAAGAGGTCTGCTGGTGAGGAACTGCAGAGGCCACAAGGACCTTCTCCCGCAGTGTGGGCAGCCTAGGGCAGAGTGGGGCATCTGGCTTCTTCTTTTGGGCTAGATCAGGTACCTGCCCCAGCCCAGCTTGAAAGCAGCCTGGATCCACTATCTATTGCCCCTGGGTGGCCTGTCTCCTTAGTGACCAACGGCTTGAGCACTGGGTGGACTCTGCCCCAGGCTGGTGTATCCCTGTCACTAGCCCCCACTGGCTCTGCGTTCAAGCCTGCAGGCTATAAGCACTGTGGCTTGTGCCTCCCCAGGGGAGGGCCCTGCCCCACCCAGCACATTTGCTAGAGGTTGGTCTTGAGGGTCCAGCCAGAAGCCAACTACTGGGGCCCTGAGACAGGAAGAAAGGTCCTTATGTGAAACTCAGACAGACCGGAAGGCAGTTGTCAGCCCTGGAAGCCAGGATCCCTCTAGCCAGGAAGGGGGATGGGTGGGCAGACAGAGGCTGGGATTCTGGGAACACAGGCCAGAAACTAACTTCATGGGAAAAACCTTCGGTAGGCAGGAAGATTCCAGAGCATGTTGTGGTTGAAACGACAGCAACACACAGGAGTAGTGTGAGGCCAGGCAGGACTGGAGGGTAGCCCTCTGTTCTGGGCTCAGTCTGTGCCCTACCCCCACCCTCCACACACACAGGGCCAGCTGGCAGCAAAGCTGAGGATACAAGGCAAGACCACAGAGCCTGGTGGTGGTTTGGAACTCTTTCTTCTCCTTTGTTAAAAGGGGGAAAGGAAATGGGTATGGGGTACCCCTGGGGGAGGCATGCAGGCAGTCCCAGCAGGCACGCGCTGGGGGATGGGTGGGAAGAGTCCTGGAGTTTCCCACAATCCTTTTCTCTGCAAGGAACAGCAAAGCTGGCTGCTGAGGGGGTGGGGAGAGGAAAGGACCCTGGGGAGGGGGACGACGGGCAAGGGGCTCAGGGGCTCACTCTAACATGCAAAGTCCAGCTGCCCCATAAACTAGGTTGCTTCTTGAATAGTGACATACGTATAAATACAGACACAGCCACACGCACACATGCGGAGAAGGCTCTGCATTCACGAGGGTGGGGATCTAGGTCTGCTGGCCCCAAGGAGCTCCAAGCAGGAGCCAGGCAAATCTCCGCGGACTCCTGAGATGGGGTGAGTCCTCTGGGGAAGGCTGCTTGGTCTCTGAAGTTCTGTCCACGAGCACCCAGATGACTCTGAACCAAATCCATGCAAGCTGGGTGCCGTAAGCCTGCACTTCGTGCACTCGTGGGCAGCCTGTGTGCTGGCACAGGGGTCCAGTCTCTCCCCTCCAGGGCTCCAGGGAAAGGGGGTGCAGACAGAGGAGGGTAAAAGGGGGCCTGTGGAGATGTCTTCTCCCCCGCCCCACGGGGTCCAGGCCTCCGGGAGGGGGGAGGGGCCTCCCTTATCTTTCAGCCTCCATGGCAGGGTGAGCCCTTGGTTCTGAGGTGGCCTGTTGGGGGGCCAGGGGTGGCCAGTCTGACACTGGGGAAGGGGGTGCCGGAGTCCACAGGGGCGGCTGCTGAGGCTGGTGGTGCTGTGGCCCCCCTGGGGGTGAAGCCACCATTGGCCAGCTGGGTGCTGCAAAGCTGCTGGTGGCGGCGTGGGGCAAGTGCGGCGGGGGTGACGTGGCCGAGGAGGCCATTGGGCTGCCGCTGCCGCCACCGTGGAAGCTCTCAGAGGCCTTGAGACGGGAGAACATGGTGAGGGCATCAGGGAAGTTTGGGGGCGTTGCAGGGGTGTTGGCGGGAGTGCACATCTGTGGGGAGGAGAGCAGAGAGGCGGGGGTAAGCACCCTTTCTGGAAGGCCCCCAATCTACCACTGGCTCCTAGCTGGAGACACACGCCCAGCCTCTGTTGGGAGATTTTTTGCCCCCCACTTGGATGCACCTGGCCCCCCCACAGTCCACCAGCCAGGGGCTCACAGAGGAAAGGCGGGGTCCTGAGATGGGCTGTCCCGCAACACCTGCTGGTGGCTCATCCCAGTGGCTGAGGTTCTGGGAACACAGGCAGAGATCCACTGCAGCTTCAACTAGGAGACCCCTGCATATCCGCCTCTGAGACCGCAGGGGACACTTACCATCTGGTGGTGATGGTGACTGTAGGGGATGTTGGTCTCCTGGAAAAAGGCGCTGAGGGCCGTCTGTGGGGAGAAAAGCCCAAGCTTACCCTTGGTACCCTGCCCAACCCTGCTGCTTCCCTTCTTCCCAGGCTCTCTGGGACTTGGTGCAGCCCTGGGCCTGGTTACCAAATAGGAGACTGAGTTGAGGCAGTGTGCCTGTCACCACTGAATCCCCTCCACTTCCTCAGACCCCTGAGCAGATATGGTAGGTAGTGAAGACCCTCATGACACTCACTGTCTGCCACCTGGACACAAGTGCCTCCACTTTGCACACAGCACTGAGACCTGTGGGGCAGGCAGCACCCTCACCAGTCTCCCGAGGAAGGCCTCCCAGAGACCTCAGCCCAACTATCGCCAACTCTATGGGTGCTAAGTCCTTACTCCTTTCTGAGCTTGTTTCCTTATCTCTGAGCCAGGGGTTGGTGAAGGCCCCCAGATGAGTCTGTGACCCACCTATCCCTCTCCTTGGATAAGCAAGGCACCTTGCTCTGGGCCTGTTTCTACATCTGTACCACAAGGGGACTGAACTACCCGGCTTTCAGGTTCCCCTCCTTTGCAACAGTGACCTCCTAAGATCTATCAATGTTCCAGCTGGGAGAGCCAGAAGTAAGTGGGATGGTTGGGGTTTGTACTCCCTGCCCTGCTCATGTGAACCTCCAGCAGAATGTTCTCAAGGTGACAGAGCGGGAGAATGGCAGAGGTGGGGTTTCCATCCAGGACTGTGAGGAAAGGGAGGGGGAGAGGTGGTCTGGGTAAGACCAGCCATCTGGAGGCCCGGAGGGACTGGAGTGAAGGGGCTGAGGGCTCTACAACCTCTGGGAGCCCCCAGGAAGGCCCCAGCATTTGGTGTGCCCTGGGGCTCAGCCCCTGCAGGAGGAGGGCGGCGAAGAAAATAAGGGAACCAGCTGCTCTTGCGAAAGTGCTGGGTGAGGGAATCAAGTGTGTGAAGGGTCCGCCAAGCTCTGCCAAGTCCCAGACCCAGCTCTGAGCAGCTCCTGCTATTCTGCCCACCATCACCACCCCCTCCAACTGGCCCCCAACAGCCCTGTGCTGCCCATCTCTTCCCCTGCCCCCAACATACCCAGAAACCCAAGCCTGGCTCCCAGGGCTTCCCTGGGGGTTTGTAATTTTCTTAAAGTAAAATCAAGTGAATTATTCTGGGCATTTCCTGCTGAAACACCCTACCTGTGTCTCCAAACAAAGGTGTGGAAGCTAAGGGAAGAGGGACACTGGTTTCTAACCATCACCTCCTGACCCCCAGCCCCACCTCTGGAACCCCAGGGACATACCCAAACCATTCTTCTTTTAACAGTAGCTCCAAAGGCCACTGTGTAAGGATTCCAAGGAGAAACATCTGTCCCACCCCTTAAAGCAGAAGTTCCCCCTCCCCCTGCAGCCTCTGTCCCCATTAACACCTGAATCACAGAGACTATGACCCAAAAAAGACAGCCTCCAGCTGGCTGGGTCAGCCCTTCTGCCAGTAGGCTGCCAGCTGAAGCCGGGAAGGCAGAAGGGGGTCAGCCATGAGGAACCTCTCACTCACTCCCACACTGAGACCTAAGGTTTGGGGGCTCACGACCCATTTACACCTTAAGTGAACCTTCCTAGTACCCATATCCCTGGGTACTAGACAGTGAAACTGAGACTCACAGACCCCTGGGGGCCATTACAGCCCCCTGTCTGCAAGCTGCTCTTGCCCTTGCTGGGATCAGAGTCTTCTCCAGGCATTTCCATCCTCAGAACTACATTTTCAGTTTCTGTGATCAATCAATACCAATCTGCACTGCCTGAGTGACGACCAAGCTGGTGCCAGGCTCTGTGGGCTGAGCTGGAGAGTGCCTGCCCCCTGGACACCTGCCTGCCCAGCCCCATGCAGGAAAGGAGCCATGTATGCTGATGTGCGACTCAAGCAAACTGCCATGAATGTGGTTTTGCAAGTTTTGCCACATCCAGCCCCAGAGACAAATGAGCTGATTAGGGAGCTAGCTTCCTGGAGGGTGGGGCTGCCAGCCTGGGAATGGGGAGGCAGGCATTCACCCCTTAGAGGTCAACTCACACCCCCAAGGTACAGAGGAAGAAAGTGAGGTCAGAAAGGGGAAGACACCTGCTTAGAGAAATAGCATCTTCTGGTGTGAGGGCCATACAAAGTCATCAGATCTCTGGTAGGAAGGAGGTGAGCAAAGATCCTTTGGGTGGATAGGCCACTGGGTGGCCTAAACTCAGGGTGGGAATTCCAATCTCTTCCAACCCTCAGGAAGTCCCTCTGGCTCCTGGTCCCTTCCTCAAGCCCAAGCACCTTCCCTGGGCAGACTCCCCATAAGAAACCAGGTTTTTGGGCCCTGCTGGGCACAGACACTACAACTAGACTGGGGCTGGTTCCTTACACCTGTGAGGAATGGAGTTCAAGGGGCTCTGGCCTCATCCCTAGATACCAACCTGGATTATTTCTGGGGCTGCTAAGCTAAGGAAGGTGGTCTCTTGGCAGCACAAGCCGTGAACCCTAGTGCTCAATGGGTCAGAGAGGCCTGGGGAATGAGGGCCAGACTGGGGTAGTCCCACCCCCCGTCCAGCTGACTGAAAGCCAGTGAACCGCACACAACGCTTGCACGGTGCAGGTAGATATCCTTGCCAGCACAGAGGGCCCCAGAACAGCACTGTACACTTGAGTGTACACGCACGGACGCTAGCTGTAACACGGAGACGTGTATGTGCAAAGAACACATACTCCGCACCCGCGCCCCAGGTAGATTGCGTGTTTACACACGCCAACATGCCCACACGCAGCGTGGCGCGTGCGTAAATACAAGTGCACATGTACGCTGGCACACGCGCCTCCGGGCTGCCCACCAGGCACGCAGAACCACACGCGGGGCTACTCTGCCCGTGGGCCCCAGGGCTCTCCTGCCCCAATCCCGCGGCTCGGGGAGGGGAGATGGACGGGGTACAGTGCGTGTCCAGCTTGGCCCAAGCCTGGGCGTCCTCCTTCCGGCTGCCCGCCCCACTGCCTGTCCTGGCCCCAGCACCGCCCCGCCCTGGCCTTACCCGGAACAATAGTGGGGGCCCCCACATTCCCACCGCCAGGGGACTTGGGGTCTGAGATTCCGGGTCCCAGCGGGAGCAGGCCGCTCCTCCCGCTCACCCAGCGCGGGCGGCGTTTCCGGGGGCATCGTAGACGCGGCCGACACGACTGGGCGCCGCTAAGTGTGCGCGCTGGGGCCCGAACCCTGGCGCGCGACCCGCGGAGCGGGCACCCGTATGTGTCTCCACCGCACACGCTCCGCGGCACGCGCTGCCACGCGGGACGGCCACCCCCACCCCCGGCCGAGCCGGTTCGCGCACCTCGAACTGCCAGTGGGCCGCCTGCAACAGCTGCTTCGCCTGGTCGGCCGCGCAGCCGGCCGTCAGAACGAACTGGTTGATCATGACCTGGTGCTTAAGCTCATCCATGTTCACGGACATGGCGCCACCGCCGCTGCGATGCCCGCTCCGGCCTCCCGCCGCCGCGCGCTTCTCCGCTCACGCGTCCACCATTAGCGAGCCGGCTCCGGCTAATACAAATATTTACTGTGCGGCTCTGACTCACCGTGCCTCGCCTCGCTCCGAGGCCCCGGGAGGCATGCTGGGAGATGTAGTCCGCAACGCTCCCGCCCGCGCTCCATCGGGGGCCTCGAGCCGAGCTGTCGCGGGCCCAGCACCTACAGTGTGCAGAGGCTGGTCTTGACGAGACAACCCGACCCTGTCCTGACACTAACAGGGGTCGGCAAGTGGAGGCCACAGTAGTCTTTGTCAACACTTTGGTTCCCGAGCTTCGGTGTGGTTGACAGCTCTCTGTGAGCGGGCCCACCCTTAGGTGAGGGGAGCACTATAGCAATTGTGGCACAAATCGGCAGCACCAGGCCGCAAGGCCTCTAAGGTCCGGCATACAGTAGGCGCCTATATTCGTTCAGTGAATAAATGAATCTATTCTTTAGGACTCGGCTCAAAATCACCGCCTCCAGGAAGCCTTTCGAGTCTCCTCTACTCCCTCCGCAGGCCCCGCGCAAACCGCACTTTGAAGGGGGTCCCTCCCCGGCCTGGCGCTAGACCAGGTACACAGTATGCCTGAGGAACTTCTGGGATTTGGTAGGGATGGCGCCTGGGAGAGGCAAGCGAGGCCGACAGTCTTTGCTGCCTCGAGGTTCCTTCCCTGCGGCCCTTCTACGTTCCCACGCAAAATCTGTTGTGCTTTGTCGGAAAGCTATCCCTTAACGTACGGACTGCAGGACCGCGCGGAGCCAGTTCCGGGGAGACCCAGAACTCGTATTCCCAGAATGCCCCGGTTTATTTGCTTCGTTGGGTCCCTTGTGACGTCTAGTGAGTGAGGCCGCATCTCGGCCAATGAGAGACCGCAGGGTGTTAGGACCTGGCCATATAAGGTAAACAAAGCTGGCCGCCCAATGAGACGATATCGGGGGCGGGCGCTGGGTCGGAGTAGACGCGGTGTGTCACGTGGCGGGCGGAGGCGGGGCTGGAGAACGCTGGGGTGGGGCGTTGCGGGCAGTGTTTACAGACACGCACGCGCCGCTTCCGGTTGACCTCGCGGGTCTGGGTCTCGGGGTTCGGGTGCTGGCAGGGGTGAGGTCTTGGAGCTGGAACCCGGGCGGGGAGTTGAAGAGAAACCCCAGGCAGAGGGGTGGCTCGGTCACTACTGCTCTGAATGATCTTTCCCCGATTGCTCACGCTTCCTGGGCCCCGGTTTCATTTGTTAAGCAACTGTTGAGTCCTGACTGTACTGAGCTCTGATGTAGCCGGGGTACCGCGGAGAGATGAAACCCAAGAGGGGTCGGCAGGTGGCGGGGCTGGGTGTGGGCGTGTGTCAAAATAAAAAATCCCGGGGGCAGATGAAGAATTGTAAGTGTGGAAAGTGCCCATAGGAAGGAGATACCAGCCCTGGGGGTACGGGGTTAAAGCCCATTAAGGGGTTTTAATAGATCTGATTCGTTGTTCACATTAGAACCACTGGCTGTGGCAGTGTGGGGACTAGATGGTAGCAGAGGGATCCAGTCAGTTTAGGAGATGTTTTGAGTGTGACTGGTTACAGAGGAGTCCGCTCCTTCCAAGAGCCTTAACTGCAGAATTGGATTGGGGGTAGGGGGACTGTCTCATACTGGGTGGGGAGCAGTAGGGACCTGCAGCGCTCTCTAGGGAGCTTTTCCTGGGTCTCTCACCTTTTCCAGGGATTCTGAGTTTGGCTGGTGGGAAGAAGGAGAATGGGGGACATGTGGACAGGGCCTGAAATGTCCTAGGGTTGTGAAGGGAGGGGGAGGGAATGGAGCCCTGCTAGAGTGCGGAGCTGGGAGCTTGGCCCATTGGCAGAAAGAGGACTCAGTCTTTTCTTGCAGTGGGTGCTTCAGCCTGTCCACTTGGAAAATAAAGTTTGGGCCTCTTCTGCCTTGTGGGGGATCATTCACTCTCTACTATTTTTTTGCAAACCCTGATGATACCAGGAGATTTCTGCTCTTTCTTAAGAATGCCCCTCACCTTTGCAAAGCATCATAAACACGAATTAATGTGAGCAAAGTGCTCCACACAGGGTAGGCAGTTCTGAATATGGCTACTGTTACCACTGGGATAGTAACAGGGCAGGGTGGAAGGTAAGCAGGTTCTGGAGCCAGACAGACCTAGATGCCAGTTTTGACTCTGCCAGTTAATGACATGTTGGGTAAGTTACTCTGGTTCTGAGCTTCAGTTTCCTCATTTGTAGAAGGCAAGGTGAGAACTGAGAGCTCTCCCAGGACTGCTATGGAGGATTAATGCCAGCATAGACCTGACATCCAGTGAACTATTTCTAGCACTCATCTCTTTGCCTCTTGTCTAGTGAGCCCAAGCATCCTTTTACAGATAATGAAACTAAGGCTGGAATCCTGGTCTTCTTAGATTTTGCCAGTGGAGAAAAGCAGGCACCCAGTGAGCTAGCAGGGTGTGTTTCTGGTAAGGTGGGGTGGCTTTCAGGGCCCACTGGAGGCTTTTCTTGCTGAGAGAGGCAGGAAATGTCCTCCCCCACTCTTATCCAGGCACCGCTGAGGTACCTGTTCAGGCTTGTCCAGCCCAGGACAGGTGGGGCTGGCAGGAGCAAAGGTTACCCCTTTGGTCCTCCCAACCCCCCAGCACCCCGTCTGGCTTGTTTTCCCAGGAGCAGCAGGGAAGTAAAAAACCTTGTTTTCTGCCAGGATCAGCCAGGCCAGAAAGTGGACTTTGGATTCCTTAGCAGGCTCAGATGGGGCCAGCCTGCTGAAGCCAGTAGGTGGGGGATGGGGGGGAATAAAAGGCATTTCAGGAAGTGCCCTCATCTTTTCTGAAGTCTAGGAAGGTAAGAGCCTTGCCAAAGTTGACATAGCCAATTCATAGAGGCTCAGGGCCCTTGCCTTCTCAGTATTCCCTGGCTGCCTCCCCACCTCCATCCTTTCAGTTGCTCCACAGATGTGTTTATCAGACACACACTGGGTGACTGGCTCTGGGAGCACAAGAATGAATAGGTGAGGACCCTCTCAAGAGGTTTAAGAAGTGTAGATTTGAGGTGCTCACCCCAGGAGGCCATGAATTGGGCCTTTTTTTTCTGTTTCAAATGACTCAATGCTGGCTGACTGAGGGGGCCTTGAGGTCTGGCCACTGCTTCAATTCTTCCTGATCTCTGTTCTCATAATCTTCCATTTACTTGGTTCTAACCACACTGGCCTTGGAGCTGCTGGGTCATAGATCTTTGCTGCCTCAGCCTTTGCACATGCTGTTCCCCCCCCTTGGAACCTGGCCTACTTGCTCGGAGTTTGCCTCCTGGCTTAAATGTCACCTCAGAGATGCCTTCCTTGAATTTTCTATCAATAGTAGGTCTCTCCTATTATTTCATCTCAATCCATTGCCCCACAGCACCCACCACACTTAACATTTATACTTTTTACCGTTTGAAGTGTTTCCTCACTAATCTGCAGGCTCCAAAAAAACTAGGTAAACAAACACATCCCTGTGTTTCCTGCCGAGTTTTGTGTAAACAGAAAGCTAGTAAAGTTTGTTACAACTTGCAAGGCTTCAATTCCAACCGTATATGTGGATCTTCTTTCTTTGTGCTTCAGTTTCCCTACCTGTAAAGTGGGGAGGGGTCTACTGCCTCTTTGAAGGGGGCTGTAAAATTATGTCTTCAAAGTGATTTTTTTGGAGGTGGCACCAGAGAGATGCCTTGGAAAGGCTAAAACAAGCATTTTGCTTCCTCTTTGAGCACTTCTCTAGGTAAGCTTGGGTTCCACCCCAGCTCTTATCCGGTGATTGGTAAGTATGCCCTCTGCTGGCCGGGGCAGGAGCTAAACCCTGGGAAGTGGGGAGAACCATGCGGCACAGGGAGATATTTCCGAGAGGAGTAAATGGAAGGGGATAAACAGAAGGGTCTATATATGAAGGTTATTAGAGGCTAAAAGGTTATAATTTAGTTTCGTGCTTGGAATGCAAAGAGCAGAACAATTTGCGGTAGGGTTGATGGTTCCGCCTCTTGGATTTCAGTTCACTTGGTATGTCCCATAGCGCTGATCAACAACTTCAGCGGGCTCGGGCGAGGAGCGTCCTGGGAAATGTAGTTAATAGGCGTACTTGCCGCGCTGTAGCCTGCTGCCCTCAGAGGAGAGGGGACTCCATTTCCCGAGGTTCCTCGGACACTGGGAGTGCTGAGGGCCTCCGTGGCGTCGGGACCCGGGCGAACCGGGGGTGGGGGCTCCGAGGCTGAGGCTTTTCGGCCGGCCTTGGGGGAGCGTCCGTGCGGCCTGATCCAGACCATGTCTGCGTGAAGACGCCGCTGCAGCCGTCCCCGACCCATCCCGGTCCGGGTCCGACCTACCCCGCTGCGCACCATGGGCTCCATCCTGAGCCGCCGCATCGCGGGTGTGGAGGACATCGACATTCAGGCGAACTCGGCCTATCGCTACCCTCCGAAGTCCGGTGAGCCGACAGCGAGGCGCGGGCTTGGCGGGAGGCGGGGCCGGCAAGGCGCGCCCACGCGGGCCCCTCCGCGCAGGGGCGGGAGGGGTCTCTTCTGGGTCCCCAGCCCTTCCTGCTGTCTGCCAGCCCAGAGCTTCGCGCCCCCTCGACCCGGATCCCGGGGTTTGTGGGGAGCCCCGGGCTGACCGCCTCGTCCAGGCTGGGTGACCTTGGCTCAGTCACTTCGCCCCTGAGTGCTTCAGCTCCCTATTTGCACACTGGGGAGACCCTTGGGAAATTCCTAGGGCCGTAGGGCAGGGATGAGGTTCTGGACGCGACGCTGGCGAGGGCTTAGCACGGTGTCGGGCGCTTCGCTTATCCTTACAAAGTGGTCATTGTCATAAAGATTGACATCACACCATCGCCCGTTTTGGTTTTCTTTGGTGGCTGGGTCTTCAGAAACTCTCCATCTCATATGGACAGAGGCTTAGTTAGCTCTCTTGTGACCTTCTGGCGCTTGTGTATGGTGGAGGGAGTGGGATTGGGCCCTACAAGATGATTATACTCCGTGGGGAAGAGGCTGGGAATCTTGCTGGAGGACAGGAGAAGGGTTGGAGGGGACCTCTGGGTTCTCTGGTCCCTGTTTGTTTGTTTGTTTTTCTTGTGCCGCGAGACTTGAGCCACCAGGGAGGAAGTGACTTTCTCAAGGTCTCAGAGCTGGATGGAAGCACTTCTTGGACCTAGAGACCAACTCCCTGATGGGTTGTTCCTTCTCTGTTCTGTTGTGTCTAATGAGTGTGGCCTGACCCAGGACTTTAGCTCCAGTTCCTCACCAGGTCCATCTCTTTATCTAGTTATTTGCCATGGCAAGGAGAGAAGAAAGAGGATGGGGAGTTTGGACATCATGGAGACTTTCCAACTGGGTCCTCTATTCCTGGCCTCTGAAGCATGTGAACCAATGTGTCTTCTAGACCTCACAGTTTGCCTGTGGGCATCCACCAGGCGGGTTTCCTCTGAGTGTGGTTCAGGACCACCTGCTTCCACCAGTGGGGAAGCTTGTGAAACATGCAGTTCCCAGCCCTTTCCTCAGACCTGCCTGGGGGCTTAGGAACCTGCATTTAAATCCCATTTCCCAAGTGAGTCTGATGTTCACTCAAGTTTAAGATCTGCACTGTCCTGATTTTGGAAGGTGAAAGAAGTGGAGTGTCTGGGGCTACTGGAAGTAAAGGGGGGTGGCTTGGATTTAGGTCAGCCAAACCACGATGCAGTTAGAACTTGATAGAAGGGACTGTTGCCTACTAGTCAGAGAGGCATGCCTGCTTGTGTCCTAGACACAAGGGCAGGGCAGGGCACCCCAGCCTGGTATAGGGATACTCTTTAGGTTGTGTGGGCTGACTTCTCCAGATCTGATAGAGCAATTGTTTGAAGTCATTTTCTTCCATCGCTGATGTTCTTTCAGCCTGTCTTTAGCTGAATGATCTTAGGCAAGTTGCTTAGCCCCCTGTGTCAGTTTTCTCTTCTGTGAAATGGGCTGATCCTTGTACAGTAATCAGAACAGTGCCTGGGACCTAAGAGGTCCTGGAAAAGTATTTGGCTCTATAAGGGCTTAAGAAAGAAATCAGGTGACCATTTCAGACCCTAAGAGCACTTAGCAGTGGCATGGCGGAGATACCAAAGTGTTTAATGTGGCACCTTGTATCATCTGTGACCAGAGCAAACTGGATGTCCCTTCACTTGCACCTTTGGACAAAACAAATACAAAGCATTTACAGCTCCATTTCTGGGTTCTGGGTGGCAGACCTTGCTTATCGGTCAGGACACTGTTTCCCTCTGAGCCTGGACTTGGTTTCAGTGAGCACCCCACCAATGAGCTCCCCAATGAGCACCCCAGTCAGCCATGACTAGTAGTTTGGGGCTACACCCAGGTGAATGCCATGGGCCATCTTGGTTTTGCTGCAAGTGACAGCAGTGTTTGGGGGCTGTCCAGTCCAAAGGCCCTCCTTTTTGCTCTCTCGTCCATTGCTTAGAGAGGGTCAGTCAGAGGGTCTCGTCCATTGCTTAGAGAGTCAGACGGGACCTTAGTAGGGGGATTTGAGATGATTTTAGCGGGTGCCCCTATTGGATATTCCAATTGTTTTTATGAGAAAGTTACTATCTTTTCAGGTTTCTGCCGATTTAGTTGATTATATCGAGGAGAAAAAATCCTTGAGTGCTAATATTTTTAATTTTTATTCTATTTTATTTTTTTAAAAGATTTTATTTATTTCCTGAGGAAGGGAGGGAGAAAGAGAAGGAGAGAAACATCCATTGGTTGCCTCTTAAACACCCCCAACTGCGGACCTGGCCCACAACTTAAGCATGTGCCCTGACTGGGAATTGAACTGCCAACCTTTCAGTTTGCAGTACCCTGCCCAATCCACTGAGCCACACCAGTCAGGGATTATTGTATTTTTTAATTGATTTTTAGAGCGAGACAGGGAGCTCAACTTGTTGTTCCACTTATTTATGCGATTCTTGTATGTGCCTGACCAGGGATTGAACCCACAACCTTGGCATATTGAGACGTGGCTCTAACCAACTGAGCTACCTACCAGGGCAGGTGTTAATATTTTTAAACACCTTTAACACTGTCCAGTTTTTTACGCAGCTTTATTTACTTATTTATTTATTAAAGATTTTATTTATTTACTTCTAGAGAGATGGAATAAGGGAGAAAGAGAGGGAGAGAAACATCAATGTGTGAGAGATAGATTGATTGGTTGCTTCTCACAGGCCCCCAACCCAGGCATGTACCCTGACCAGGAACTGACCTGGTGCCCTTTCACAGGTGGTGCTCAGTCCACTGAGCCACACCAGCCAGGGCTTCCCAAGCTTTATTAAAGATATGATTAGCGTATAACATTGTGCAGCTTTAAGGTATGCAGTGTGTTGCTTTGCAATATGTATACATTGGGAAATGATTACCACAAGTTAACACCATTACCTCAGTTACTTTGTGTGTGTGTGGTGAGAACTTTCAAGATCTGCCTAATTTTCTTTTTTTCTGGGCCTTTCCAAGTGCACTCCAACAGTACTTTGCTTGAATTTGGTAACATTTACTTGTTTTCATTGTATTTATCTTGCTTTTACAACTTTATTGAGGTATAGTTAGAACTCATCTGCTGTGAACAAACGATTAGGTGACTTAGTGAATTTACGGAATTGTGCAGTTCCATAAGCTGCAGTCAGCTTTAGACACTTACATTGCCCCCCGAAGTTTCCTCATGCCTCTGTGGTCAGTGCCCACTCCCACTCCATCACTAATGTTCTTTCTGTCTTTGAAATTTGCCCTTTTTGGACATTAGGCACGAAGGGAATCACACAACATGTAGTCTTTTTGTGTCTGGCTTCATCCATGTTGTAGCACGTGTGTACTTCATTGTAGAGATACAGTATATTTTATCTACTCACCGGTTAATGAACTTCCGGGTTGTTTCTCCTCTTTGGCTATTAATGAATAATGCAGCTGTGAGTGTTTGTGAACAGCTGTGTGGCCCTGTTCATTTCTCTTGGGCTGATACCTAGGAGTGGAACTGCTGGGTCATAGGGTAACTCTATGTTTAACCTTCTGAGGAACTGCCAGACTTTTCCATGGTATCTGCTCCATTTTACATTTATTCCCACCAGCACTGTGTGAGGGGTCCACTGCTCCTTGTCAGCACCTGTTATTGTCTGTCTTTTCAGTTATAGCCATCCTAGTGGGTGTGAGGTGATATCTCATTGTAGTTTTGATTTGCATTTCCCTGATGGCTGATGATGTTGAGCATATTTCCGTGTGCTTAATGGCCATTTGTATAGCTAATGTGTGTGTGTGCGTGAAATGTCTGTTTTAGTCTTTTTTTCCTTCAGTTTTTAAAAATTGGATTGTCTTACTGAGTTGTAAGACTTCTGTATTCTGGATACGATGATACATTTCCTTTATCAGCTCTGTGATTTGCAGATACTTTTTCCCAGTCTGTGGCTTGTCTTTTTATTTTCATAATGGTGTCTTTTGAGGAGCAAAATTTTTAAATCTTGGGGAAGCTGAGTTTTTTTTCCTACCATGCAATGAAACCTTATTAACATTTTGAACAGGTTCAGCTGTTACTGAAACTGGTAATTTCTAAACTTAAACTGGGACAAATGGCTAGAATGTGGAATAGTGGCCATCGCTGGGCACTGTGAATGAAAAACTGAAGAATTAATAGTCACCCCGTAGATGGAGGACCAGGTGCAGGGTGGACTCTTGCTGGATGTTGTAGTCAGAAGGAGTGCAGCCATCTTCCAGCTGCAGGCCTGCAAAGATGAGGTCTGCTGATGGGGGCAGGGGCTGAGGGTGGGGAAGGATGGGGGGTGTGCCTTCCTTATCCTCGGTCTTGGCCTTCACAGTCTCCATGGTGTCACTGGGCTCCATCTCCAGGGAGATAGTCTTGCCGGTCAGGGACTTCATAGAGATTTGCATTTTGACCTGTTAGCGATTGTGAAAAATCCAGTCATACCGAGTCACTTCAGTGACAGCACATCACTGCTTAACAATGTCAGTTGCTTCTTGAAGTTCATTTTTTAAATTAAACAAAAAAATTATTTTATTTTTAGAGAGTGGAGGGGAGGAAGAAAGGGAAACATCTATGTGTGGTTGCCTCTGGAGCGCCCCCCTACCGGGAACCTGGCCCGCAACACTGGCATGTGACCTGACTTAGAATTGAATTGGCAACCGTTTGGTTCACAGGCGGGCACTCAATCCACTGAGCTATACCAGCCAGGGTGATTTTTAAATTTTTCTAATGGTTAATGTTTTGGGAGTTATACCTAAGAGATCTTTGCCCAGCCCAAGGTCACAAAGATCTCACTTTTTCCCCTCTAGAAGTTCAGTAGTTTCAGTTCATACATTTAGGTTGCTGATCCATTTGGAGTTAATTTTTTTCGTGTATGGTTGAGGTAAAGATCTATGATCATTTATTTGCATATGGGTATTCAATTGTTTCAGCATTTTTTGTTGAAAAGGCAATTCTTTTCCCATCAGATTGCCTTTGCACTTTTGTCAAAAATCAGTTGACTATAAAAGTGAGAATTTATTTTTGCACTTCTTTGCCCCATCATATAGCCACCCGGTTCCTAGCCAAGGTTCAAAGAAGATGTTAAGACACCACATTCAAGCATTGAAAGAGAAGGTTGTGTCCTCCATGCGGCGAGAGCCTGGAGTGCAGTAGGTGCACATATGGAGTGCCTTGTCGTGGGTGGCTGCTGCCACAGTTGCTCCTTCTATTGCTGTTATTACTGTTAATTGTGTCTCAGCATACCTGCTGCTCTGTCCTGGTGTTCAAGGGAGGTCATGTTGGGAAGGTAACCCCAGAGAAATGTCAGAAGGAGGGCTGATCAGCCCTGTGACCCACCAGCCCAAGGTGGGGGGGCTATGCCCCAGATCCATACCTTTTGTATGTAATCAGATATGTGCACTTTCAGAGCATCTCACCTCCTTTATCTTATTGGAGCTTTGCCGTGTCCTTGTGACACCCGATGTTTGTCCTCTTTGGCAGAAGAACTAGAAATCAGATTGAGCCCTTTGTTGCACAGCACAATAGGCATTTAATAAATGCTTGTGCGAATTTTTTATTGCAGAAAGCAACCCCCATCTCCCTAGTGTGCAAGCTGCTCAGACAGGGTGGTGTGTTATCCCATAGGGTGTCAGGTAGGGGCTGAGGACGTCTGATGTCTGGGCCTGCTGCCACGCAAAGGAGGGGCCCAAGGTGGACTTGAGACTTGTGTGTGCTTCTGTGTTGAGGGCGGTCTGGGAACGTCTGTTTGACCACGCTCCCTCCATGTTGGTGTTGGCTTACTCTTTCCAGAGCAGGGCCTTGCCAACTCTAATTTATTTGGTCCTGGAGGAAAGAACCGGGGCAGGTGTTCTAGGTGTGGGAGGATGCTCTGTGTCACCAAGGGTGTCTTTTGTCATGGGGCATTCTGGTGCCATGAGCCGTCGCTGTCCGGAGGGAGTGAACTTGTGCTCTGAGACCAGTGCAGTGGTGGCGGGGGAGGGGTTGGGAAGAGGGGCTACACTCGCAACCAATTTGCACACGGTGTGGGGGGGTTACCTCCCCACTCAAAGACTCGCACCAGCATTGCTGCCATCAGGACATTTCGCCTTTCCCAAGTGTCACCTGTGCCGTTCACATAAGAACCAGTTCTATGCCCCTGCTTGTGTCACCGTGATTTTGAGTTTGTTGTTGTAGAGCTATATAAATCAGCTGTATTCTCCAAGTTTCAGTTGTTACATTTCAGGTAAAAACAACAAAATAACAGCAACAAAAATTTCTATGTTGGCCGTAGGGAATAGGCATCTTAGAGCCTGCCTTCCTGAAGCAGTAGCAGAGGGTGGCTTGGGTTTAGAAGCCTGCTAATGGCACTTGGGCCCTGTGGCCCCCTGGGCTGAGGCTTGTCAGGTCTTGATGTTGGAGTGTTGCCTACCCTTGGGGTTTTGAGAAGACCCCAGAGCTCTGTGTGTTTGTCTCTGAGGTCCCTTATTCTATTCAGGTCCATGCGTGTGTCAGGGGACCTTTCATAGTTTCTCTGGGAATTGTTGAGAAATTGTCACTTCTGACTCAAGTAACCTTTGTGTCAGCTTCTGCCAGCTTTGTCCTTCCTGGGCTTCGTTGAACTTTCATATCAACCCTGCCATGTTTAATGCTGACAGATAACAAAACCTTTCTTGGACCTTTGAAATTGTGCTCTGCAAAGGCCCTCACAGCCTGGCAGTTGAAGAAAGCCTGAGTTGGGTTGGTCTGGCCACATGGCCCAGGGGCTTTTTATCCCATGCCACAAAAGTAGCTGCTGCCATTCCATAGTCTGCTGTGGCGCTAAGGGCCTGGCTGCCTAGGATTAAAGGGGCATGTGTGTGTGTGTGTGTGTGTGTGTGTGTTCCTTATAGTTGGGGTGGCCTTTTCCTGTTTTCACAACACACACTCCCACAAGCATGGCTGGGTGTAGTGGGAAGAGCACTGGATTCCAAGTTCGGGGCCATTAGCTTGCTCTTGGGCCCCAGTCTCACCAGGTTAACCTCTGGTTCCCCAGACCTCTTTCAGTCTCTGCAAGTGCGTGTGGGCTGGCAGAGTGGGACCTGGCTTGGAAGTTTCTTGGAGAATGTCCTGCACTTCCTGGTGGACTCTAGCAGGCAGTGACCACTGCCACTTCCTTCACCTCTCAGATGCAATGCTGTCCAAGCCAGACATATGAGTGGGACTGTGTTCCATTTGGAATTTCTTGTGCGTGTTTCCTTTGAGCATGTACAGTCATCCAGCCTCACATTTCTACGTTGTTCTGTAGAATGAAGGGTGGGTGGTATGACATACACCACTCCTGCAGCACCTGGCTCAGGGACTTAATAACTAACCATTGAATCGTTCACTTCTACCAGCTGTTCCCAGGTCTGCCCAGCTCCTTGGAGCTGGGAGGAACCAGGCTCAGCCCCAGCTTGTGACACCAGGACAGAATCCGAGGAGTGAGGCCCAGTACCTCTGCTGTTTGCAGACAAGGCAATGTTGTGGAACAGCATGGGAGAGGAGCCACTTGCTGTCTAATAAGAAGTCTGTGGGCTTGCTTTCTCACAGAGCTAGGAGGACGCAAGAGCCTTGAAGAATGGCTCTGACATTGGAACATCTGTCCACCTATGTCTTAAAGGAGGTCTAAGGCTCAATAGAAAGAACACCATTTTCCCAGGTCTTTCATCCTCTTGACTTGGGCCCTCCCCCCTTGGCCCTGGGCACCCCTGGGTCATCTCCTGAGGTGGGGAGACAGACCACCATGCTGGCTCCCTCCAGTCCACTCTGAAACCCTCTTTTCTGTTACCTGCAGCTTTCTGCTATCTAGTTCTCCTGCCCCAGGGAACTCATGGTCACTGATGTCCATGAGTGACCATACTCCCTGGGGAGCCTTCAGTGGCAAGGGAAAGAAGGACTTTTAATAAGTGCAGTGCTTTAAAAGGTAAGTGTGTATGATTCACATATATATTTAAATTCAGTGTGACACACACAGAGAAAATGTACAAATCATAAGCATACATCTTGATAAATGATCATGCAGTGAATGTGTTGAAGAAGTAGAACAGTATCAGTCCCCAAAGTCCCCTGGTGCTCTTTCACAACCCCTTCCTCCCTGGGAAATCTCCTGATCTCACTGGAGGTGGAAGTGAGTTTCACCTGTTTTAGAAGTTGATATAAACAGAAGTAGACACTTTTTCCCTCCACATTTGATGATGAGAGACCTTGGCTTACGTTTCATGGGGAAGTCGCTGGTTGTTGTGCTCCATGACCTCCCAGGTGATTCACCTATTCATGTGGAGGGGTGTTGGGCAATTCCTGGTTTGGGCTCATATGAGAAATGCTGCTTGTGGGCTCTCTAGTGACTGGCTTTGGTGCCCATGAGTCTGATTTCCTTGGGTCTTTTTTTTTCTTTTTTTTCCTGTTTGGGTCCGTATCACCCCTTTCCCACCCCGAGTTTGTTAATTGTGGTAAAATACACATAACATAGAGATTATGATCTTAACCATTTCTAAGCGCACAGCCCAGTGGTATCACCTACAGTTACACTGTTGTGCATCCCCGAGATTCGTTTTATCTTGTGAAACAAACTCTGCCCCCATTATACACTGACTCCTCATTCCCCTCTTCCCAGCCCCTGGCAACCACCACTGTCTTTTCTGACTCTGTGATTTTGACTGCTCTAAGTTAGTTGCTGGCCTCTTTGGGTCCATTTTCATACCTAGGAGTGGGCGCTGGGGCCCCCTGGTGCCCGTGTGTGGAGTCAGCAGGTTTTACATTCTGTGGAGGGACTGAACCAGAGCGCACCCCCTTGGGCTGAGCATCTGGGGTCTGTTGGCTCTACATTCTCACCAGCACTGGCCAGTATCAGGGGTGTGTTTATTTGTTGATTTGGTTTTTTAATTTTAGCCAGGGATATCTCATTGTAGTTGTAATTTAGTTTTCCCTGATGACTAAAGAGGTTCGGTTGGGTACTTTTTGTTTGTAAATTGCCATTCATCTCTCTTCCTCTTTTTGGGAGGCACCTGGTGAAGTCTTTGCCTATTTTTTTATATTGGATTGGCTCTTTCTCCCTGATTTGAAGTTCTTTCTTACGTGCTTTTTATTACCTTTTGAATTCTTTGGAAATTGGCTGTTGCTGTGGTATTTATGGAAATTAGCTTAAGCAGGAAATGGAATGCATTGGAAGGGTGGGGGGAGGTGTCCTCTGGAACCCAAGGGTGGATAATCAAGAAGTGGAAACGCCAAACCAAAGAGCCCATTACACTTTGGCCTCAGCATCATACTTCTGCTGCCCGCCTACTGGGGCCCTTGAAAACCAAGTCCTGTGGTCCCTGGGTCCAGTTCCACAGGGGGGAGGATCTGGTTATTGGCCCAGCACAGTCAGGCATGCACTGTGGCCAGCCATCTGTGTCTGGGTGCAGAGAGCCTCGGGCTCTGGTAGCTGGGGCCCCCCGCTGTGGGCGGTGGAGGCTGTTTCCAGAAAAGGGATATAAGCTGGGGAGGATCCCTTCTTGCAAAAAAGGGGCTACAACAAATTATGGGAACCCAGAGAGCCACAATCTTTGCTTAGTGTTCCTTCCTTGCTGGGGGCTGAGAGCTTTTGAAATCGTTAGCCTGCACTAAGTAGGCTTTCACACTGGGGAGAAGCTGGGAAGCAGATGCTCATCACATGTCCTTCCCCCTGTGCAGGGCTCCCTTTATCCCCAGGGCATCCCTAGCTGCCCTCCCACTTTCAGTCTGCAGCCAGGGTACCTCACTGGGACCTCGCATGTTCCAGATGGGGACACTGAGACCCAGGGAGTTATGGGTGCCCAGTCGCTGGCCTGAGTGTGGCAGACAGAGAAGTGCTGTTGTGTGCACATGTGTGACATCTGTGAGCAGGAGATTAGAGGTGGGCGTCACCCCCTTGGAGTCATCTCTTCTCTCTGTTTGGGAACAGCCTCACAGGCTGTGGGGCTGTTGGCCTCCCACCTGGCAGGGGGTATTCTTGGGAGCCTAAAGCTGCTTTCCTGAGATCTGTACTCTCCAGGACCGTGATGTTCCGATGTCGTGGTGGTCATGCCCAGCTGGGGCTTAATGGTGCAGATTTCATGGATTTCAGGAAGCTGGATTCGGAAAACATCTGTTGTGTTACAGAATGAGGAAATTTCCAGCCAGTGGAATCAATGAGCTATTCCTGGCCTTTACAGATGCCTTCGTGCCTTTCCTGCTCCTCCTCCCCTGGAGAGGGAGTGACGACTGGGGCATCTGAGCGCAATCCGCACCAGTGCCCCAGGTTTCAGGGCTGGTTGTGTCTCTTAGGAGGGGGTGATGGACTTTGTCATGGTTAATGTCATGGTTTACCTGTCAGGGATAATTGTGGTATAAAATAAAAGATATGTATTTGGTCTTCATCCATTTTTGGCACAGAGCTTCTAAAATCCTTGAAGTTCCCTAAATGATGAATGGTAAAAGTGAAATGGGTGTTTTTGATATTTATAGCCCTTTCCCATCACATCTGACTTCATGTCAATGAAATGGTTTTTGGAAAGCACCTGAGAATTGGGGCTGGTTGCCAGGGAAGCCAACTGTGTGTGAGGGCTGGAGGCCGAGATGATCACCAAGGGCCAGTGATTTAACCACTCATGCCTGTGTAATGAAGTTCCCATAAGAACCCAAAGGGGAAGGGTTTGGAGAGCTCTAGGCCGGGGAGCACACTGAGATGCCTGGAGGGCGGCATCCGGAGAGGGAGCATGGAAGTTCGCATCCCTTCCTCATAGCTCGCCCAGTGCATCTCTCGTCTGGCTGCTCCTGGGTTGTGTCCTTTTTATAATAAACTGATAATCTGGAGGTGAACTATTTTCCTGAGTTCTGTGAGCCTTTCTAGCACGTTAATGAACCTGAGGGGGAAGTCATGGGAACCTCTGATCTTCAGATGCTCGGTCAGAAGCATAGCGGACAGCCAGGGCTTGTGATTGGCATCTGAAGGAGGAGGGGCAATCGTGTGATACTTAACCTGTGGGATCTGACACTGTTGCAGCTACATAGTGGCATACTTGAGCTAAATGTGTAGGCCGCCCAGTCAGCTCTGCTGAGAATTTGACATTTACTTGGTGGTGTTGAAGAACAACTCACTGCATTTGTGTAGTCGAGAATACGGGCTCTTGGGTCAACGTGGGTTTTCAGCGAGGATGCCATTGTCACAGGTGGGCACAGGTAACTGTAAGGTTTTCTTAGACCCCGCCGAGGAAATAAACAGCCAATTAGCCATGGAAACAGGCAGATGAGCTTTATTTTGGAAGTTTGTGCTCCCCGGGTGACGTTTTCCCCTCCCGGAGAAGGGGCTAAGAAAAGACCACGCAGGAGAAGGGAAAGGCTGGGAGTTTTATATGGCTGTTTTATATGGCTGAACTTCACTCGGGAGCCAAGGATTGGGTCTTGGTGAACAAAGAAGCAACCTAGCATTCGTGGCTCTTGGTCTGATGTCAGTCACCTCTTCTGGGTCAGAGTTCAGTTGCCATATTACTTGTAGTCCAAATGGTGGCCATATTTGTAGTCCAAAATGCTAATTATAACTAAATTCCCACTTGTCCTACCCCGCCCATCCTGACGGTAACCAGGTTCTTAGTGATCGGGACAAAGAATTGAACCGAACACCCAGAGTTTATAGCAGAGAACATGGGAGCAGGCCAACTCCAAGCAGAGATTGACCTCATGGGCTGGAGGGACTCTATTCTTATAGGGCAGATCCTTCCTGGCTAGTTTTGGTGGGCTTTTACTGAGTATGTACAAGTGGTTGTATTACTTTAAAGCTACCACTCCTTCTCCTGGGGGCACCCTGTACTAGGTTCACCTTTCCCTTCGCCAGAGAATTATAGCTCTCCATGTTAGAGATTGGTGAAAAGGAAAGGAATTATTTATTCAAGTTATACAGACTTAAGAATAATGACTTAATCTCTTCATCAAAATCCCAAAGTCCCTTACACACAGTCCTTCCTTACCCCCGTTGCCCAGTATGGGGTACCGTATCTCAGGAAAGGAAATAGAAGTCCATGGCTCAGGCAGCTCCCGGTTCTTTCCAGTAATCCGTGCTCAGCTGGTAGGCCTTCCTCGGTTCCCAGCACCATCAGCTGTGTTGCTGAGATCTCCAGCTAAAGCCTCGTGGTGATTCTTTGCTAAAGTGGCATGGTGATTCTTCTCATGGCTGCGGAGGGGGGTCCCCCCCAACTCTGGCCAAAGCCATGTGGTTCTCCTCACTGCCACAGCCACATGGTCCTCCTCCTTACATGGCTGCAGGAGTCTCCACTCAGCCAAAACCGCATGGTTTTCTCTCCAGTGGTCACCAAGTCTGGGTTTAAATATCCTTCCAGCTTTACTGGGCTGCCATCATGAGTCTGGGCAGGGGTGGCCCCATGTCGTGGAGCCAGTCATCTCCAAGTTCTCACGCAGGTGCTGTAACTAGGGGGAGTTGCCTCCCAGTTACATCTTGGGGGGAAGTTCCTTCCATCCCCCTGGTTCAGAGCGTGGCCACAGCTATTTAACATATCTATGGAACCAGTTAAAGGTTATAGATATGTTAAATGACCACACCAGAGATTAGCTACAAAGGTTAGTTGCTATGCAAAACAACTCTGAATGGCCCTGCTTCATGTATCCCTTCCCCCAACTCACACCTGTGGTGGAGGGTGAGGACATCTTATATATCTTTCTAATATTTCCTGGACATCTTGAGTTCTGAACCCCATTACCAATCCTTCTTTTAGGGACCCTCTGGCTGCACCCTCCTACACCACCTCTCACTGGTGTGTGGCTTGAGCTAGTTGCTATACCCCTCTGCCTGTTTTCTTGACTGTCAAAGGTAATAACAGTATGATCCACCTTCTTTTTTAAGATTTAATTTATTTTTAGGGAGGGACGAGGAGAGGGAGGGAGAGAAGCATTGAGGTGTGAGAGAAACACCGATCAGTTGCCTCTCACATGCCCCCAGCCAGGGACTTGGTTTACAATCCAGGCATGTGCTTTGACTGGGAATCACACTGATGACCTTTTCACTAGGTGACGCTCAACCCACTGCCACACCAGTCAGGGCTGATTCACCTTTTATTTGTCGAGTTTTTATTGAGCTCCTGCTGTATGCAGGCTGTGGTGATGGCCACTGGGGATGTGAAGCAGTGAACAAATGTATGATCCCTGGTCTTGGGAGGGGGAGGACAGAGTGTGAACCAAGCAACAAATAAGGAAAAACAGCATATGCTGGCAAATTGCAGATGGCCTATAAGGAGATTATGGGAGGCCTCAGCTTGGTGTTGAAAGGTGGGAACAGCCTGCTGGGCCAGAGGGACCGAGGTGGGCAGTGCGGAGCAGAATTATTAGTTTGCAGAGTCATGAGTGGGGGGCCTGGCCCTTAGGTTGAGACGTGGTCATGTTTGCTGTTGGGAATTGCTTTAGTGTCAGGCCTCAGTATCAGGAGCATGAGGCAGGAGGCTGAGTTACCTAGAACCTTGATGGGAAGGTCACCAAGTCAGGCACTTGGAGTCCATGTTCCCTAAGCAGGTGGCCCTCAGGAATCATGAGGACATAGGCATCCCCGAGACACACAACCAGGCTGCACAGCTCGGGGTGAGATGAGGGTCCCTTTCATCAGAGCTACATCCTCAAGACGTAATCACCCTCAAGGCTCCACCTCCAAAGACCATCACTTCGAGTGTTAGGTTTCACCATGTGAGTTGGGGGTGGGGCGCAGAAACATTCATTCTGTAGCAGGGTCCAAACTCTGGTTTCTTGATGAAGTATTTTAAAAAAATATCTATGTAGCAAAGAAGGATTCGGGCAGTGCAGATGTTTTTGGAGGAAATGTGGAAGTCCCACTTTATTCTTCCCAGCCCTCTGCCCACCCCCTTGGAGGTTCCTGCGGGCAGTGTGGTGTGGGTCCTTCACCACCCCTTCATCTAGTGGAATCCATCTGTGCTCTGCCTGCGGACCTGTGCTTGGCCTTTTCACTTTGATTCCCTGGAGATCTTTGCACATCTTAGTGCCTCCCTCAGCAGGGTCAGTTCATTTAGGTAATTTAAATGTCTTCATTTTTCTGTGGTGAGTGAAAAGAGCACATGTGTACTACACACATGTGTACTACACACACATTTGCAATGGGACGGACAAACAAAGGGAAACCCAGAAGTCTTCTTGGCTTACTCTGTGGCCTGAAGGGACAGCATGTGCCCACCTCCGCCAGACATTACTGAGGCAGCCACTAGCTGGTGGCCTTGTGGCTTTGATTTTCCTTATTTTATTTTTAGACAGAAGGGAAGGGAGAGAGAAAGAGAGGGGGAGAAACATCAGTGTGTGGTTGCCTCTTGCTTGTTCCCTACTGGGGACCTGGCCTACAACCCAGGCATGTGCCCTGACTGGGAATCGAACCTGCGACCCTGTGGTTCACGGGCCGGCGCTCAAACCACTGAGCCACACCAGCCAAGGTGTGGCTTTGATTTTTGTCATCTCTAGAAGGCGATAAAACGTGTGTTCTCCTGCACCTGATGTCTAAAGGCAAATGGGGCACATGTATGGGAATGCTGGTAGCCTTCTGGGAAGGCGCTCAGTCTGTTTTGGTGGGTGTTTACCTCTTGTCCTCCGGGTCACCTGGACACCAGTAAGTAGGGCAGAGTCAGAATCCCTTGGGCAGAGAGGAGGTGAACCATCTGAGCTCCCGTGCCCCTTAACTGGTGACAAGAAGCAGGGGACAAGGGCATGAATTTGTTTTAGCTGTCATGTTTGAGGATGGCTGTGTTGAGGCTCTGAGGCTGTGGCATCCTGGAGAGTGCCTCATTGCTGGGCTGAAATCATGGCCTCTGGCAGGCCCTGCAAGTGTGGCCACAGAAGGATTTTCTGGTCCCGGGAAGCCTTTTCATGCAGATCATTGTGTGTGAACAGCCACCCTTTGTGACCAGAGATGACACCACACAGCAATTGATTGCCATCGCTGTCCTGGTGCTGCGGGAGGGGAGGTGCCCCGTGTGGGGCTGAGACCCACGATGAGCTTGGAGTCAGCAGGTTTGAGCCCAGCTCCACCATCACCATCCTGGTGACCTCTGAGCCTAATTTCCCCCACAGAAAGTGGGGGCAGGATCTGCCCCACCTTGATGAGTTCCGTGGGAAAATTGGGCTGGGGCATTGCCTTGGCATGGAGGAAGAGCCTGTGGTGTGGTGGTGGCTTCTGTTCTCATTTTCACCTTCGTGTCTTCCTTCTGTTTCTCTCCTCAGTCGCCTCTTCTTTTTTCCCTTTCTCCCTCTTCATAGCTCTGCCTGCTCTTGTTGGTCCCAAACTGCACACACACAGACACACTGTGCATACAACACACGCACACAAACATTCGCCCATAAGCACAACACAAGTACACCTGTATGCCCACACATGCACACTGTGCACAGTACACATGCACACACACATACGCATGCACACACGCACACTTAGGGGCTGTTACCAGTTCCATTTGATGCATACAGTCCTCCTAAAGTTCCTTTTTAAAAAATGTGAGCAATTCAAAAACAGGAAAGGATAGAGAGTGACATGGTGAACACCCTCCATTCAGGAGTCACCGTTAACATTCCCCATGTTGTTGTCTCTTTCTTTCATGTTTCTCCTGCTGCTCCTTGGACCTGGCGCTTCCTTACCGTGTCTGGCTTATGCTCCCCTGTGCATAGGTATTCCATGTCTGAGCTCTGGGGATGCTTTATGAGGTGTTTTCAAAACTCCTCTGTGTGAGTCCTGTTTGCTTTGTGGTCCCATCGTGTCATTGCCACAGTGACTTATCTCGTCACTGTTTGTCCATTTCCTTGTTGAGGAATGTGTAGAGTGGTTGCAACTTTTTTTTTTTTTTCAATCATTGTTCAAGTACAGTTTTCTCCCCCCTACTCCCGTTCCAGCCCCTCTACCCAACCCTCCCCCCTTCCCCCCATTGCCCCCCACCCCTAGTTTTTGTCCATGTGTCCTCCAAATTTGTTCCTGTAATCCCTACCCATTCCCCCCTGTAAGCAACTTTTTTCTTAAATATATTTTATTGATTATGCTATTACAGTTGTCCCATTTCCCCCCTTCTCTCCCCTCCACCCTGTACCCCCCTCCCACCCACATTTCCCCCTTTAGTTCATGTCCATGTGTCATACTTATGAGTTCTTTAGTTTCTACATTTCCTGTACTATTCTTGCCCTCCCCCTATCTATTTTCAACCTACATTCTATGCTACTTATTCTCTATACTTTTTCCCCCTCTCTCCTCCTCCCACCCCCCTGCTGCTCAGCCTCCATGTGCCCTCCATTTCTGTGGTTCTGTTCCTGTTCTAATTGTTTACTTAGTTTCTTTTGGTTTTGCTTTAGGTGTGGTTGTTGATATTTGTGAGTTTGCTGTCCTTTTACTATACATGTCTTTTCTTTATCTTCTTTTCTTAGATAAGTCCCTTTAGCATTTCATAAAATAAGGGCTTGGTGATGATGAACTCCTTTAACTTGACCTTATCTTAGAAGCACTTTATCTGCCCTTCCATTCTAAATGAGAGTTTTGCTGGATAGAGCAATCTGGGATGTAGGTCCTTGTCTTTCATGACTTGGAATATTTCTTTCCAGCCCCTTCTTGCCTGTAGGGTCTCTTTGGAGAAATCAGCTGACAGTCTGATGGGAACTCCTTTGTAGGTTACTGTCCCCTTACTTCTTGCTGCTTCTAGGATTCTCTCCTTCGTTTTTACCTTGGCTAATGTAATTATGATGTGCCTTGGTGTGTTTCTTCTTGGGTCCAACTTCTTTGGGGCTCTCTGAGCTTCTTGGATTTCTTGGAAGACTGTTGCCTTTGCCAGATTGGGGAAGTTCTCCTTTATTATTTGTTCAAATACGTGCTCAATCTGTTGCTTTTCCCCTTCCGGTTCTGGTACCCCTATAATTCGGATATTGGAACGTTTAAAGGTGTCTTGGATGCTCTTAATCTTTTCCTCAATTTTTTGAATTCTTATTTCATCCTGCTTTCCTGCTTGGTTTATTCTGTCTTCCTTCTGGTCCACTGTATTGTTTTGAGACTCATATTCCTTCCTTTCACTATTGGCTCTCCTCCGCGTGTCTTCCTGCATCTGTTTTATGGTAATCTGCATTCTTTCATCTAAATTTTGTCCAAAATCAACCAGTTCCGTGAGCTTTCTGATCACCAGTGTTTTGAACTGCGCATCTGATAGATTGGCTAATTCTTGGTCGCTCAAAAGGATGAGTCCTGGGGGACTGATCTGCTCTGTTGAAAACATGTTTTTTTTTTCCCCCCCTGTCTCTCCTTTTTTTTTTTCCCCGGTCTGGTTGCTCTTGTTATGGTGGGGGGCGGAGCCTTAGGTGCTCACCTGGGCTGGGCACCCCAGTCGCTAGATTGTGACATTATATGTGGGGGCGGGGCGGGAGCGGGGCGGGAGAAAACAATGGCGGTAGTTCTGTTCCCCTGGACTCAGACCCTTGTCTGGGCTTCTGGGCCGGGAGTTCTGCCCTGGTTCACAATCGCTACCCCTCTGGGTCTGCCAGCCGCAGCTTGCGTACTCAGGGGTCACCTCTGCCTTCTTGCGCGCCGGATGGCTTTTGCGCCGATTTCGCGCCAGACCTTCCCCCAACCTCCGCGCCGCCGACTTGAGCCAGCCCCGCGCCTGCCGGGCTCGTCTTCTCCTACCAGTCCGTATGAACGCGTCTACTTCAACTTCTTGGCTGCCCGACTTCCATTCAGATAAATCCTCTGCCGGATCTGGGTGTTATTCTGATAGTAAATTATTGTTGTAAATGATTGGTTTTCTAATCTTGGTTGTACGAGGAGGTACGGTGCGTCCACCTATTCCTCCATCTTGCCGGAAGTCGGTTGCAACTTTTTATGCTTGAAAGTCTTTTATCGATCACCATATTGTATGTCTCTGCAACCAAAATGTGTACATAAATTGAAATGAGAATTTTTCTCTGGTTTTGAGTGGGTATTACAAATATTCAATTGACGAAAACAACACAAATATTACAATTTTTATAAATAACAAACATAAATGCTAGAAAGCATTGGACAGGCATCTCCTAAATTGATGGGTTACGTCCCTGCACCCCTCCCACTCGCCACCAGTGAGTTCATGTGGTCACAGTTGAACATAACCTGTTGCTGGAATGAGACAGGTTAGTGTCGGTTCCAGTTCTGTTTTTCATTTCAGGTTGAAGAACTGTGTTCACATAAATCAGTAGATGGGAATGAACATGGGTGTGATAGAGCAGTAGCTTCAAATTTGCCAACAAATATGAAAATCACATACAGATCTAATACCCCCAAAGTTGTTGATTATTTACAAGGTGACAACTTGATCATGTCCCTCCAGTTCCTAGTAACAGCTTTACTGAGCTAAAGTTCACACACTATTAAAGTCACCCTTTTAAAATACATAGTTCAGTGGTTTTTCCAGAACATGGTCTGTTTTATGATATTACAGCCACTGTTGTTACACACATCCTGGTCCCTTGTCTTCAGTCTTCTAAAAATAACTTTCCTGTTTTAAAGTAATACCAGTTAGTTGTAAAAATGTATAAAATAGAGCTAAAGTAAAAAAAAAGTAATACTCGTCCATTGCCTGTTAATCTAGAGGTTTTATTTTGCAGCTTTTACACCTCTGAAGTTATTAAAACTTAAAGCCACACCAAGCCCTGGCTAGTGTGGCTCAGTGGATTGAGTGCTGGCCTGCAAACCAAAGGGTTGTCGGTTCGATTCCTACTTGGGGCACATGCCTGGGGTGGGGGGCATGTGAGAGGCAACCACACATTGATGTTTCCCTCCCACTCATTCTCCTTTCCTTCCCCTCTAAAAATAAATAAAGTCTTGAAAAATTTTGTTAAAAAATAAGCTGCACCAAGATGCGGGGGCCTCCTGTGAAAAGTATTCTGGAAGAGAATAAAGCAGAGAAGGGGAATGGGGGAGGTTGGTCAGCAAGCAAGATGAAGGAGTGGAAGTTGTACATTTGAAATGGAATGATCAGAAAGGCCTTGCTGGGAAGGAAAGGTGAGGGAAAGGGTCAAGGCAGAGAACTTTTGGGGAAGAGCTACATAAGCAGATGAAGCAGCAAGTGCAAAGGCCCTGGGGTATGAATGGGGTTGGCAGGTCTGCGTTGTATAGGGCCTTGCAGTCCCTGAGGAGGAGTTTAGAAGTTACTGTAGTGTGGTCAGGAGGTCATCAGAAGTTTCTGAGTGGTGGAGTGTGGGAATAGACTTTGGGGTTAGGTGAGAGTGGGGAGACTGGTGGGGTGGATTACAGTAATTGAGGCGCAGGATATGTTGGTGGCTTCTATGGCTGGTGGCCATAGAAACATGTTAGGATCAGGAGCCCGAGAGGAAAAAGGAGTAATTTTCCTTGTGTTAGTTATTTCTTACTGAGTAACAAATAGGAAATTTAGCTGTTTATAACAATAAATGCTATTATCTCACAGTTTCTGTGGGTCTGGAGTTTGGGAGTGACTTAGCTGGTAGTTTTGGCTCAGGGTCTCCCATGAGGCTGCAGTCAAGCTGTGTGCCGGGCTGCAGGATCTGCTTTTCTCATGCGGCTGCAAGTTGTTGCTGGCTGGTGGCTGGAGGTGTTGGTTCCTTGCCAAATGGACCGCTCCGTAGGGCAAGTTGAGTGTCCTTACAACGTGGAGACTGGCTTCTTCTAGAGCCTGGGGAGCCCCACTTCACCTTTTCCACAGTATCCTGCTGGGTACACAGGTCAGCCCTGTTCAGTGTAGGAAGAATCTACAGAGGAGGGGAGAACCATGGGGGCCTTTTGGGAGGAGGTCTGCCTCATCCTTTTTTTGCCTATGGAGGGGAAACTCTGGGAACTAGTGGGACATAACATGGTTGGACCTTGAATGTCCCATGATATGACGTGGGGATGAGGTTGGAGCAGGAGCCTCAAGGCCAGGGACGTGTCTCCCACCTGGAAGGCCTTGCAGGGACAGTCTGGCTTCTGTACTAGATTCTGCCTTTTCCTGAGCCTTCTCTTCAGATGAGTTCCAGCTTCAGGACTCTCAGGGTGGGGTGCGGCAGGAGTCAGATATGAATGAAATAATAACTCAGACTCGGAGCTTGGATTTGGGCTGGGGGGAGCTGACTTAGTCTCGGGTCAGGGAATGTGTATTAGTCTGCTAGTCTTATCATAAGCACCACAAACTGGGTGGCTTAAAACAACAGACTTTATTCCGATAGTTATAGATGCCGGAAGTCCAAAACCAAGGTGTTAACAGGGTCAGTTCCTTCTGAAGGCTCTAAGGAGGATCCTTCCTTGCGTCTCCCAGATTCTGATGGCTCTGGGCATTCCTTGGCTTGTAACCACATCACTGCAATCTCTGCCTCCATCTTCACACTTCCTCCTCCTCTCTCTGTGTGCCTCTGTCCAAATCTCCCACTTTCTCTTATGAAGACTGGTAACCAGATTTAGGGTGCACCCCACCGTAATCTGACCTTCTCTTGTTTACATTTGTAAAGACGCCTGTTTTTGAATAAGGTCACATGCACGTTTACCGGGGGTTAGGACTGGAACATATCCTTGTGGGAAACAACTCAACCTGCTAGAGAAGAAAGTGATGTTGGAGTTGAGTGCTAGATGAGTGAGCAGCTGGGAGAGGTGCTGGAGAGGGGAGGGTGTTGGGGTGGGTGGGTGCAGAGGTGGGAAGGGCTGAGGCCTGTAGTGCAAGTGGGAGGCGTGCCCATGATGGCTTCTCTCCGGGCACTTTTCTCAGGTTTGAACCTCTTCGGCTATCGGCTGCTCCCACTGGATTGTGGTAAACCTTAATCTACAGCTGTGTTTTTTGTTTGTTTTGTTTTGTTTTATTTTTTAACCAGGAAACTACTTCGCTTCACACTTTTTCATGGGAGGTGAGAAATTTGACACCCCCCACCCTGAAGGTTACCTCTTTGGAGAAAACATGGATCTGAACTTCCTGGGCAATCGCCCAGTCCAGGTGGGCCTAGTAGGGCTGGGCGTGTGGGCAGTGGGGGTGATGAGACCTTGGCCTTCAGCCATCCATGTCCCAGCTGTAAGGACAGGTGGGCAGAGTTACCCCAAACCAGGCAGAGCTGCCAGCCAATGTGTGCACATGACGTGTGCATGCAGCATGTCCTGGTGGTGCCCCCTTAGAGGTGGGGGGGACCAAGGTGGGTCACTGGGGACAGAGCACCTTCTATTGAACCTGGTGCGTCCATGCTCTGGGGTTGTGGAAGGTTATGGCTTTGATCCCAGGCCTCTTGGACAACTTTCTTTGAAAAGAAAAAAAGAACATCCATGTTCCATGGAACAGTGGGCAAGAGACAGGATCCAAAGGAGAAATGCAAGTGGCTGGTGAACAATTTTTACAAGCGCCTTTATCAGTCACCAGAGAAGCACATGTTTGTGTGTTGCATTCCATTTGTTCAGTGTGCATATGGCACTTACTGTGTTCCTGGGGCCCTTCCAGAGAACAGAGGACAGACCCTGCCTGCTCCCTAGCAGGGCATACAGACAGTAAAGAAGAGGACAATTGACAAATGGAGACTGAAAAGAGAGAGAGGGACAGGAGAGGGCCCCCGGAGGGTGGGGGGGGACACTGAGTGGGTATTAGGTCCCCAGTGTGAGTGAGGGGCCAGGCTGGAGGCCCTCTCTCTCAAGAGGCACTGGGCCCCGTCCCCTGAGGCTGTTGAGTCCTGGGGTTTCTCTGGTCTAGGATGTGAGGTCCCCCAGACCAGGGAGGGTTCTCTAGGCTGTTTCAGCTATAGAGCAACTGGCTGACACTGAATCTTGATCCTCATGGATGAGAGAGGCTAGAGACTAGGGCCCAGAGTGCTGGCCTCTACCACCCTCCCAAGTCCATGAGAATGAGAACAGAACCTTGCCGTCCACATCTTTGAAGCCTCAGCTTTGACCCAAGGGCCTGGCTCATACAGGCCTCCTGTAAATCTGTTTGTTTGTTTTTTTAACTTCATGACCATCATAGATTCACCTGCAGTTGTAAGAAATAATACAAAGAGCCCTGGCTGGTGTGGCTCAGTGGATTGAGCTCCAGCCTGCATCCACAGGGTTGCCGGTTTGATTCCCAGTCAGGGCACAAGCCTAGGTTGTAGGCCAGGTCCCCAGTAGGGGGCATGTGAGAGGCAACCACACATTGATGTTTCTCTTCCTCTCTTTTTCCCTCCCTTCCCCTTTTTCTAAAAATAAATAAATAAAATCTTTTAAAAAAGAAAAGAAATAATGCAGAGAGATCCCGTGAGCCCTTTACCCAGTTTTCCCTGGTGATGGTGCCATGTAAAACCCCAGTGTGTTCTCACGAGCAGGAACTGATGTTGACGCATCCACGTTTTCCAGATGCTGCCAGTTTTACAGCACTTTGTGTATGTGCACATGTGTGTGCACATGACCCTCCCTGTATCTTTATTGACCATTGACCTTGAATGCAAAAGTTGCTTGGCTCAGGGCAGTGGTGGGACGGCGAGTCCCACTTCTGGGAATGAGGCTTGAGAGCCCCAACCTTAATTGCTCCCCCCAGATCCCTCAGGCCAGGTCCCATTCACCGAGAGTCCTTCCTGGAATAGAGGGACCGTGGCCACATGACCGGAATCCTTCAGGGTATTCTGGTTGCAGCTCTGCCTTGTGCTGGCCATGTTGCCTGCAGTTTACTTTGATGTGAATGGTGATAATGTCATCCAGTGGTCGGCATGAGGGCCCTGGAGCACCCGGCGGGGGCAGGGCTCGGATGATCCCTGTTTTCTGCCGTCTGCCATGTTGGGGAGTCATCTGGGATTGCATTGGGTTTTTCCCTCCTAGTTTCCTTATGTCACCCCTGCCCCCCATGAGCCGGTGAAGACGCTGAGGAGCCTGGTGAACATCCGAAAAGACTCACTCCGGCTTGTGAGGTAACCCTTGACCCCTCGGCATTCTTTATAAAGTAGTGGTTCTCAACTGGTGACTTGTACCCCGGTGATGTTGGGCTATGTCTGGAGGCTTTTTTGGCTGTCACAGCTGGAGGTGGTGGTGTCCCTGGTATCTAGCAGGCAGACACCAGGGAGGTTGCTAGGTGCCCCACAGTGCACAGGATGCCCCCACAACCAGGAATGATGCAGGTCTGACTGTCACAGTTGAGAAACCACTTTAAGCTTGAAAGACCTGAGGCTTCTGGGGCTGTCTCTAGACCAAGAGAATTTGTCTCCTTTCCTGGGGTAGGAGACAAGGGAAGGAGAACCCTGCATTATTGAGCCTTATTGTCCAAACAGGGAGTGGGCTTGCATGTTTCTAGAAGGGTGTGATGCAGCCAGGCAGCCAACTCAGGGGCCCCTCAGGGTATGGGTTGCACTGTGCAAGGTGGGCATGCCCCCTGACTTACTGCCTGTTCCTCTGGCTCCCTGGCAGGTACAAAGATGGTGCTGACAGCCCCACTGAGGACAGCGAGAAGCCCCGTGTCCTGTACAGCCTGGAGTTCACCTTCGATGCTGATGCCCGGGTGGCCATCACTATCTACTGCCAGGCGGTGGAGGAATTTCTAAATGGGATGGCTGTGTGAGTCCCTGTGGTGCATGGTAGGCCCAAGGTGGCAGGGCAGGGCCCCAGTAGCTGTGCATTTGTCTGAATTAAATATTTGAACTTTCAGAGGCTTTATTTGAAATGAGGGTCATTTGGGCCCCAAAAGTTTGAAATCTGGCAACTTTGACACAACTATGGAAGTACAGGCCTGCCTCCAGTCTGTGGGACCAGCCCTGGGTGAGATGGGCAGAAATGCCCCATCTATGTCCTGTGGGAGAGAACCACTTGGAGGCCAGATTTGATCTGAGGATGGAGTAGTGGTTGAAAGCTGTGGCTTTGAGTCTTTTTGCACATGAGCAACACACACTGCCAGTTTCTCGGGCCAGACATGCCAAGGCCCTTGAGAGTACCCTTTGTCTTAGAGAGAGACAGACAGAAGCCCAAGGGACAGCAAGTGTGGGGTGGGGTGGATGGGGGAGGGCAAGAGTTGTGTCTTGGATTCCCGAGTTGGGAGATGTCCAAGCTTGTTAGAATTGGAAATGTATGTACTCTTTGATCCAGCTGTTCCTTTTCTGGGCATTCATTTTGGGGATGTACTTGCATATGTGGCTAAGAGGTATGCAGAAGAGGGTCCTGGAAGCGTTTGGAAAAGCAAAGATACTGGAGACCACCTGGTGTCCACCATAAGGGCCTGACTTAGTCAGAGTCAGACTGCCGTGGGACCAGTGCGGTGTTCAGAGGACACGGCATCTCTACATGCAGTGGCTGTGGGACAGCTTGGGTGCCTGAGTAATAAAGGAGCAGCATGTAGGTGGCTGCTCTTGGAATATGAAAGAGAGACACTTGTGCATACAGGTGTAAATGTGCCTCAGTTCTCCTAGGAGTGAAACTTGGGTTGTGGCTGGGTGGAGAAGCAGCAGGTGTCTGGGAGCAAACACGAGGGTGCAGGAGTGGTGGAGAGGGCACTTGGTACTGTGTACATTTTTGTACCATGTTTGTTCAGAAAAGTCAACAAACCGTAAAAAGCCATATCTTAAAGGTAGCCAGCTTATCTGGTAGGTGTGGGCTCTGGAAGACTCATAAAACCAGGCTGGACCTAGGCAGAGCTGGTGGTGAGCAGAATGAGGCCTTGGAGGTTCTCGGGGTGTGAGAGGCTGGCTTCCTGCCCCACCAGAGAAGGGCTGGGACTTGGAGGGTGGGACCTGCCAGTCAGGTTTCTACCAGGTGCCCAAAAGACTGGCGCCTGCCAGCCCCTGCCTCAGTGGTCCTACGACAGTGGGGATTGCCCCAAGGTTGGGATACAGCAGAGCATTTGCTCCTGACAGAGTCTCACCATCCTTTCTCTCGGCCACCCCTTCAGGTACAGCCCCAAAAGCCCTGCCCTGCAGTCCGAGACCATCCACTATAAGAGAGGGGTGAGCCAGCAGTTCTCCCTGCCCTCCTTCAAGATCGACTTCTCAGAGTGGAAGGATGATGAGGTAACCTCTTGGCTGGACCCCCCCATCCCCCCAGCCCCTTGCCTAAGTTTCCTCCTCTTTGTCGGGGGCAAGCACAGTGGGGTCTCTTTGCTCAGATTCTTCACATGGTTGATAAGCTGCAGGAGTGGCTGCCGACCAAGGTGTGTGTGCTCATTTGCGCATGCGCCACACTACGGAAAGCGGTTTGGTCCAGGTGTTGGCTGGACTGGATGACTGAGGTGAGACGGCAGCAGCCGAGGCCCTGGTGCCCAGCTTTGGTGCAGGTACAGTCTCAGGACCACGAGACTGCAGTGTGGCAGGGTCCCTTCCACCTAGTGGTTCCATAGCTAGGGACAGTGATTTATGGGATGTGAAGGGCGTTCATTGCAGCAGCTGTCTCTGTAATAGTAAACATTGGAAACAACCTACACATCCATCATTAATGTTATGGGAACCACCCGTGTATATAATGTGGGCACCCCGTTTCACATCTATTATGGGATGCCATGCAGCTTTAAAGCGTGTGAAAGACATCTTTGTGTACTGTACATACTGACATGGAAAGCCCCTTCTGGGCTTGGAGAAGAGCAGTTTGCAAACACATGCAGTATCATCTCACGTACGTGGCAAACACAAAAATGCACAAAACCATTTCTGCAGTTACAATGTGTGTGTATAGAACCTTAAGGAAAAACCAGAAAAGATATTCATCGAGCTGAAGACAGAGGTTATTTCTGCAGAGGGTTGTGGTATAAGGAAGAGAGTCATGTAACACATAATTCATGTATCGTTGGCCTTTTGTATCCATGGGTTCCTCATTCACAGATTCAACACAGATGAAAAATATTTTTATTTTTCAATTTTGTTTTATTGATTATGCAATTACAGTTGTCCCAATTTTGAAAAATATTAAAAAAAAAATGTCACGTTGCTGATGTATGCTATGTAGTTAGGCCTGTGATGGGATGTACATGTCTGAACACGTACAGGCTTTATTTTTTTGTCATTGCTCCCTAAACAATACAGAATGACAACTATTTATATAGCGTTTATGTTGTATTGGCTACTGGAAGTAATCTACAGATGGTTGGCAGTGTGCGGGAGGACGTGTGCAGGTGTGTGTGAACACCACTTTGTGTGACGAACGTGCTCATCCGAGGGCTTCAGTGTCCGAGGAGGCCCCGGACCCGGTCCGCCACGGGTGCTGAGGAGCAGACTGTGCTGTGTATCGACACCATGTACACTTCTGAGTTATTTTGTTTCATTGTTTTGTTTTTTTTTTAATTTAATTTAATTTATTTATTTTTTAGAGAGGGAAGGGAGGGAGATAGAGAGAGAGAGAAACATCAATGTACGGTTGCTGGGGGTTATGGCCTGCAACCCAGGAATGTACCCTGGCTGGGAATCGAACCTGGGACACTTTGGTTCCCAGCCCGCGCTCAATCCACTGAGCTACTCCAGCCAGGGCTTGTTTCATTGTTTTTTTTACCAGTTTATCAACTTATCATTTATACACTATAAAACTTGTCTGTTGTTCTATTCAGGGACTTTAGTAAATCCAAGTCACAACCACCACCAATCCCATCTTAGAGTCTAGTCTCCATCCTTCTCAAAGGAGGATGCCTCATGCCCATTTAACCCATTCCTCCCCCGTAGCCCCATCAGACACTCACCTGCGTTCTGTGTCTCTGGATTTGCCTGTGAGGGACATTTCGTGTAAACAGAATCATACGCTGTTTGGCCTTTTCTACCTGACTGCTTTCCCTTGGTGTCATGTCTTCTTTCAGCTACTGGCTGTTTTGAATAATGGTGCTGTTTTCTATACAAGTTTTTGTGGGAATGCCTGTTTTCATCTTCCTTGGCTACAATTGCTTTATAATTTAATTTAAAATTGTTTTTTAGACTTTTTTTAAAGAGTAATTTTAGGTTTCATAGCAAAATTAAGAGATAAGGTATGGACATTTCCCTACCTGCCCCGACACATATGTAATTTTTATATTTTTATTGATTCATATTGTGGATGTCTTTCTAGGGCAGCATTTACTGAGCTCCTCGCAGTTGGAGTGGTTTGTTTGCTAGTTTTCCCCACCGGCCCCCTTGCGGGGTTCCATTTATTTCAGTCAGAGCCATGTCCTCTTCTTCCTCTGCCCTTTGTTTTTTTCTAATTTCCTGATGTCCATCTGGCCTGGCATTTGCAAAGACCTGTCCGGCAGGCTTCACTGTGTCAGAAGCGCCCAAAGGTGCCAGGGTGTGAGGTCCCCACCAGGGCTGGGGAGGAGAAGAGTGAAGGGTGAGCCTGGAACCCTGTCGTCACTCATGCTGGCTTCAGTTGCCTGGCTTTTCCCTGACCTAGGGAGCAGCTTTTCCCTAAGAAAGCTTCTCTCCTTGCAGTAAAAGTAGATGTCTCCCTCACCCTCTCTGGGGTGGGTATAAGCTCCTGTCCTTTCCAAGCATGCTTAGCTCTGGTGCTTGACTTCTGTGTGGAGTGGGAATTTTGGGGGAGATGGTCCTCACTCCCCAGTCCCCACACTCTTTGGGCCCTTCCCCTGGGAGTCTCAGCCTCCTGTGTAATGCTGCTGCGATGGGGCACCAGTTGCAGGTGAATGGGGGAGGTATCAGATGGAGTGGCAGCTCCATGTGTGAAGGGTTGTCCCATCAGGGCATCCCAAGGGCAGCACAGGGCCCAAGCCATGGTGCTTGGGGAGATCTGGGGTCCCAGTGCCCCTGTTGTCTCCATTTCTGTCCCTTGGCCCGGTACTGGGCTGACAGTATAGGCCTTTTGTTGGGGTTGGCTGAGTTAGTTGACCGAAGGATGCATGAAGGGCACTGCCCTAGGCTCTGCTGACTGAACGTGGTTGCTGCCAGAATGTCAGTGGGAGGCCCTGGGAAGGCTTCTGCGACGGAGCCTTCAGAGCAGTGTCTGTGTCAGGACTTTGTGGGTTGTAAGTGACAGAAACACACCTAGGTCTGGTTTAAGAAAAGAAAACCAGGTATTTGTTGGCTTACATTCTGAAAAGCTGGATGGCTTGTGGTTTCTTGTAGGGCCATGCCATCAGAGTGGGGTCTGCTCTGGCTGAGCCAGCCTTGTTCTCAGGCTGGCTGTCTGTATACCAGCAGCCTGGGTCCCAGCGTGCGTGGATGGACTGTCTAGGCCATACACCTCCCTCTGCTGTCCCCCTTGGGGCAGGCTCATGCCATTTTCTGGCCAGACAAGTACAGATCCAGGGTGGGAGAGAGGTTGTTCCCAAATGCCCCCAAGGAAAATTGGGGTGCCACCGCCTGAAAAGGTCATGAATTTTTTTGTGGGGTCTAGACAGATCTGGACACGTGGGTCAGACTGTATACTGTATAAGAGCAGAGTCTCAAGGACAGAAGTACCAGTGGTGTCCTGGGGTCTCTCCCGGGAACTGAGAGGACATAGGTAGGTGAGGCCTGGAGGCAGCCCTGGCTCCGCCACTCTCTCCATGAAGCACCGGACAGGTGACACTACCTCTGCAAGCCTGGCTTTCCCACCTGTCACCTGGAGGTAGGAACATTTCCTTGCTTCAAGGTATACATTGGGTTCTTGCAGAGTGCTTGTTTAGCTTGGGCTTTCCATCGTGAGCCCTGTCTGCCAGGGACACAGGAGGAGAGAAGGGCCAGAGTCCTGCCCGCTGGCGGTGTAGCCACCATGCACCCATCCCAAGGCTGCTGTTAGTTCAGCCCCGGCGCAGTGGGACTGTCAGCTGCACTGAGGCAGCGCCAGCTTCGAGTGCAAAGGAGAGAGACAGTGCAGATCACTCAGCGGCTCCTCAGCACTAAGTCGCCCACATCAGCACCAAGGATTATACTCCAGCAGCTGACTGGACGCACAGGGCCCAAGATGCACAGAACTCTGCTCCTCATCTGGCTCTGTCACCTGAACAACTCCCTCCTTGGCTTAATTACAGCCTTTGGAAGAGCAGCACCTGTGCATCACACCCAGCATCATTGTCAACAGGGTGACTTTGGGATGGTCATTGGCAAGATGGCTCCCTGTGCCCTGACTCAGAGTGGGAGGAATAAGCTTGCAGAGGGACCCTTGTCCCCCAGACATGTAACTCCTGTCTTGGGTGATCACCTGACCCTAGAGTCATCTCAGAGCAAGGCATGAGGGCAGAAAGGAGGTCCCTCCCTTCTATAAGGCCAGATTTTCATGGTACAGCCTTTTTACCCTGAAGCTGTGGAGAGCATGAGGCCTGGCTGTGTCTTAGGTGGGCCTGCGTATGTCCCCCGCTCCCCACATGTAGCTCTTACACACATGTCTGCCCGAAGCCCTGTGTTCCAGGGGTCTAAGCCCTGTGCCTTTTTGCGAGGCCCTCCTTGGCTTCCCTGGCTGGTGCTCACTGCATGCTCTCCTGGGCACCATGCTCAGAGCCTGGCATCAGACACAGCTTTTATCCCTTTTGCAGTTGGGGGAACTGAGGCTTGGGGCAAGTGCCTCTACTCCAGCAGTTCTGAGTCTGTCCCAGCACCTGACCTCTCTCTCTCCCCCTCCCAGTCCTGTTTCCCACTGACAGCTCGGGACCCACTGGCACTTTCAGGGCCTGCCCAGTGCAGCCCCTGCTGTGGGTGTCCTCAGTTGGCTGCCTCTGTCCTGTGGGCTCTGTGTGACCTGGTCCACAGCACCCACTGGTGAGCAGATCTGGAGACCAGGCCCAAGCGAACGTATGTGGGGAGGAGAGTGGCCTTCAGCCTGAGAGCAGCCAGGACCACAGGACTGAAGCTGGAAGGAAAGGAAAAGGGACAGGCAGTTTTTTCTTGAGTTTGGACCAGCCATACGGTCTCCTTTGCTTTCCTTCTGTCTTTGGTTGTGGCCATGTCTTTGGTTGTGGCCATACCACGTCCCTTTCTTCATAAGGTGGAACAGAGTTCCCACGTGGTGCCTCCCACCTGGGTGCGCCAAGGAGAACTGAAAATGGGTGCACACAGTTGTGTGTCCAGCAGTGTTCATCACGGCGCTGGACGTGGCGGCCAAGGGGGAGAGCAGCCCAGGTGTCCATTGAGAAACGACTGAATAAACCATGTGGTCTAGCCATGCAGCAGAATTTTACCAGGCCTTGAAAAGGAAGGAAGAACTGACATACTGTCACATGGGTGCGCCTTGAACACACAGTGAGTGGCAGAAGCCAGGCACAACAGACATGCTGTGTGATTCTGTTTCTGTGAAATGTCCAGAACAGGCTGTGGGAGTAGTTGCTTAATGGAGACAAGAGTTCCTGTTTGGGACGATAAAAACGTTCTGGAAACGGACAGTAGTGATGGTCGCAGGACCTGATGAATGCACTTAGTGCCAATGAATTGAAAATGCATTTGCCATTTTAATCATTTTTACCACAGAGATGAAGTCAGCCAGGCCTCTGTCTTCCTCACGGTCATGTCTGTCTGCA